>NC_074677.1:10975848-11328348 GCF_029448725.1 Salvelinus fontinalis
GTACAGCATATCTTGACATTTTAGTGCTATATCTGGTTGTCAAAAGTATCAACCTGTCCTCAGGGCAATTCGTAGGATTCGGTACTTACATTTGTTCACCTCCATTTAGTATGATATACGTTAGCTTACGTTATGAATGGAATAGCAGTCGGACAATATATGACTTACCCAGTCTTACAATGTCATATGAGTTGGATGACATAACTTTATAAGTCTTGGAGGACATATGCTACCGTTCAAAAGTTTTGGGTCACTTAGAAATGTCCTTGTTTTTGAAAGAAAAGCAAAAAAAATTGTCCATTAAAATAACATAAAATTGATCAGAAATACAGCTGCCAGCTTCATTAAATAGTACCCGCAAAACGTCTCAACGTCAACAGTGAAGAGGTGACTCCGGAATGCTGGCCTTCTAGGCAGAGTTGCAAAGAAAAAGCCATATCTCAAACTGGCCAATAAAAAGAAAAGATTAAGATGGGCAAAAGTACACAGACACTGGACAGAGGAACTCTGCCTAGAAGGCCAGCATCCCAGGGGTTGCCTCTTCACTGTTGACATTGAGACTGGTGTTTTGCGGGTACTATTTAATGAAGCTGCCAGTTGAGGACTTGTGAGGCATCTGTTTCTCAAACTAGAGACTCTAATGTACTTGTCTTCTTGCTCAGTTGTGCACCGAGGCCTCCAACTCCTCTTTCTATTCTGGTTAGAGACCGTTTGCGCTGTTTTGTGAAGGGAGTAGTACACAGAGTTGTATGAGATTTTCAGTTTCTTGGCAATTTCTCGCATGGAATAGCCTTCATTTCTCAGAACAAAAATAGACTGACGAATTTCAGAATAAAGTCTTTGTTTCTTGCCATTTTGAGCCTGTAATCGAACCCACAAATGCTGATGCTCCAGATACTCAACTAGTCTAAAGAAGGACAGTTTTATTGCTTCTTTAATTAGCACAACAGTTTTCAGCTGTGCTAACATAATTGCAAAAGGTTTTTCTAATGATCAATTAGCCTTTTAAAATAACAAACTTGGATTAGCTAACACAACGTGCCATTGGAACACAGGAGTGATTGTTGCTGATAATGGGCCTCTGTACGCCTATGTAGATATTCCATTAAAAATCATCCGTTTCCAGCTACAATAGTCATTTACAACATTAACAATGTCTACACTGTATTTCTGATCAATTTGATGTTATTTTAATGGACAAAAAAATGCTTTTCTTTCAAAAACAAGGACATTTCTAAGTGACCCCAACTTTTGAACTGTAGAGTATATTATACATCTTTCTCTGAGACCAGGCTGCTTGTTGTGTTGTTACAACAAAGGAGAATTAGAAGAAGAATTGACATTGCTGGTTAGGAGAACTAACTTACTAGGGTGGCAGGTAGCCTAGCGCTTAGATTGTTGGACCAGTAACCGAAAGGTCACTGGCTCGAATAGCCAAGCCAACAAGGTGAAAAATCTGTCTGTGCCCCTTGAAAATGGCACTTAACCCTAATTTCCTCCAAGCGTGCCTTACTACGAGGGCTGTAAAACAACACATTTCAATGCACCTAGAATCTATATATTTTTTTATTAACACCAATTTCTATGACAATTTAGGTTTTATTTATTTTTTATTTTATTTCACCTTTATTTAACCAGGTAGGCCAGTTGAGAACAAGTTCTCATTTACAACTGTGACCTGGCCAAGATAAAGCAAAGCAGTGCGACAAAAACAACAACACATAGTTACACATAAACAAACGTACAGTCAATAACAAAAAAGAAAAAAAAAAGAAAACATCTATGTACAGTGCGTGCAGATGTAGAAGAGTAGGGAGGTAGGCAATAAATAGGCCATAGAGGCAAAATAATTACAATTTAGCATTAATACTGGAGCGATAGATGTGCAGATGATGATGTGCAAGTAGAGATACTGGGGTGCAAAAGAGCAAGAGGGTAAGTAATAATATGGGGATGAGGTAGTTGGGTGTGCTATTTACAGATTGGCTGTGTACAGGTACAGTGATCGGTAAGCTGCTCTGACAGCCGATGCTTAAAGTTAGAGAGGGAGATATAAGACTCCAGCTTCAGTGATTTGTGCAATTCGTTCCAGTCATTGGCAGCAGAGAACTGTAAGGAAAGGCGGCCAAAGGAAGTGTTGGCTTTGGGGATGACCAGTGCAATATACCTGCTGGAGCACATGCTACGGGTGGGTTGCTATGGTGACCAGTGAGCTGAGATAAGGCAGGGCTTTACCTAGCAAAGACTTATAGATGACCTGGAGCAAGTGGGTTTGGCGACGGATATGTAGTGAGGGCCAGCCAACAAGAGCATACAGGTCACAGTGGTGGGTAGTATATGGGGCTTTGGTGATAAAATAGATGGCACTGTGATAGACTGCATCCCATTTGCTGAGTAGAGTGTTGGGGGCTATTTTGTAAATGACATCGCCGAAGTCAAGGATCAGTAGGATAGTCAGTTTCACGAGGGTATGTTTGGCGGCATGAGTGAAGGAGGCTTTGTTGCGAAATAGGAAGCCGATTCTAGATTTCATTTTGGATTGGAGATGCTTAATGTGAGTCTGGAAGGAGAGTTTACAATCTAACCAGACACCTAGGTATTTGTAGTTGTCCACATATTCTAGGTCAGGACCGTCCAGAGTAGTAATGCTAGTTGGGAGGGAGGGTGTGGGCAGCAATCGGTTAAAGAGCATGCACTTAGTTTTACTAGCATTTGGAGGAGCAGTTGGAGGCCACGGAAGGAGTGTTGTACGGCGTTGAAGCTCGTTTGGAGGTTTGTTAGCACAGTGTCCAAAGAAGGGCCAGATGTATACAGAATGGTGTCGTCTGCGTAGAGGTGGATCAGAGAGTCACCAGCAGCAAGAGCGACATCATTGTTATATACAGAGAAAAGAGTCGGCCCGAGAATTGAACCCTGTGGCACCCCCATAGAGACTGCCAAAGGTCTGGACAACAGACAGGCCTTTGACACACTGAACTCTATCTGAGAAGTAGTTGGTGAACCAGGCGAGGCAGTCATTTGAGAAACCAAGGTTATTGAGTCTGCCGATAAGAATGCAGTGATTGACAGAGTCGAAAGCCTTGGCCAGGTCGATGAATAGACCTGCACAGTATTGTCTCTTATCGATGGCGGTTATGATATCATTTAGGACCTTGAGCGTGGCTGAGGTGCACCCATGACCAGCTCGGAAACCAGATTGCATAGTGGAGAAGGTATGGTGGGATTCGAAATGGTCGGTGATCTGTTTATTAACTTGGCTTTCGAAGATTTTAGAAAGGCAGGGCAGGATGGATATAGGTCTATAACAGTTTGGGTCTAGAGTGTCTCCCCCTTTGAAGAGGGGAATGACCCCGGCAGCTTTCCAATCTTTGGGGATCTCAGATGATAGGAAAGAGAGGTTGAATAGGCTAGTAATAGGGGTTGCAATAATTTTGGCTGATCATTTTAGAAAGAGAGGGTCCAGATTGTCTAGCCCAGCTGATTTGTAGGGATCCAGATTTTGCAATTGGATTTGGGTGAAGGAGAAGTGGGGAGGGGGGGGGGGGGGCAAATTGCTGCAGGGGGTGCTGAGATGTTGGCCAGGGTAGGGGTAGCCAGGTGGAAAGCATGGCCAGCCGTGGAAAAATGCTTATTGAATTGATCGATTATCACAGATTTATCGGTGGTGACAGTGTTTCCTATCCTCAGTACAATGGGCAGCTTGGAGGAAGGAGGTGCTCTTATTCTCCATGAACTTTACAGTGTCCCAAAACTTTTTGGAATTAGTGCTACAGGAAGCAAATTTCTGTTTAAAAAAAGCTAGCCTTAGCTTTCCTAACTGACTAAGTATATTGGTTCCTAACTTCCCTGGAAAGTTGCATATCGTGGGGGATATTCAATGCTAATGCAGAACGCCACAGGATGTTTTTGTACTGGTCAAGGGCAGTCAAGTCTGGGGTGAACCAAGGGCTATATCTGTTCTTAGTTCTACATTTTTTGAATGGGGCATACTTATTTAAGATGGTGAGGAAAGCACTTTTGAAGAGCAACTAGGCATCCTCTACTGACAGGATGAGTTCAATATCCTTCCAGGATACCCAGGCCAGGTCAATTAGAAAGGCCTGCTCGCTGAAGTGTTTTAAAGAGCGGTAAAAGGTTAGAAAACTAACAACAAAGGTTAGGAGAATTTACGTAGCAGGTTAGGTGATTTAGGTTAAGTTTAGCAAAAGCGTTAGGGGAAGGATTAACAACATTTTTACAGTTGTCCCCGATGCGACTCGAACCCACAACCTTTGGATTTCTAGACGGTCACGGTATACGCCTATCCATCCTCCCTGACCAACCTTGCTTTTGTTTCAGTTATTCAGCATTTGTAACATAACATATCATATTTAATGGATGTGCAAACATTTCAGTCCAATCTTAAGGTATTAGGGGTGCAATTTTGTGGACTATGTAGGACCATCATGGGAAACTCTCATATAGAGTATGTCTGGAAATTGTGGGTATGCCTCACAAAAGGATTCCAGTAGTTCTTACAGCTTACATTTACAGAATAAACAAATACTATTGAATTGAAAGTGGGTCAAGGAAACACTCAGAGAATAATAATTAGGAGAATATTTGCTAAATTTTTTGGGGGGGGAAATTAAAATAATCAGTGCTGGTTGAGGCAGAGCCTCTGATTTAACGCCTGGCCTGCTCTCCATTATAGCTGCTTCAGTCCTTCACTTTCAATCAAAACTATCCAGTCATCAGTATTACTTCAACCTGACAGCTTTAGACAATTCTGTTTTTTCAGCAGATTCCCAAACGACAAAACTAGTAGCGCTGATTGGCTAGCTCTCTGCCTGTCCCTTTGTCTGCCCTCTCCGTTTGTTCTATCCCCCCCCCATTTCCCTCTTCACCGATTCAAACGATAGCGCTATTAGCCTGCTGGAAATCTGCCTGTCTTGGCATTATAGGGGTCTTGTTGTATTTTGTCAGGAAACCCAACTTTAATACAGAGTCACTTAGTCTTCATAAAAGGGGTCTATTAAGGTAAGCTTGTCAGCGTGTGGTTGAATTTATGCAATAGTGTCATCCATCTTGAAAATAATGAATTATGATTTAGTGTGTTTGTGTGTGACAGTCAATCTCTGATTCTTTCCAGTATATGAAAAAAAAGTCAGTCATTCAGGGTAAAAATGAGGGTCAGTCAATGCTGATGTTAAATATTGGTATAGTGCTCCAAAACATTTCATTTTAAATGTAGACTTATATCCTAAATGTTTAAATTAATGACTATACTGCATATGGTCAAGTTTATGAGTATATATATAAGTTTACAGGTTGATATCACCAACTTGCATTGATAAAATAGACACATGCTATCTGCTGTATTAAGAAATAAACAATAAATCATTTGTGTTTGGGAATAATCTAGTTATTGAACCACTGAGAAAAACTGACCAAATTTGTAGCCTATAGAATCAGTTTTCAATAAAGTATTGTAAAATCTCCACCATATTATAACCAACAATTTTGTTGGTGTAAATAGAGTATGGATGGAAATGTAGGGTATGGTGACATATAGGTGACACTGAAAACAACTAGGTTGCCCTCTTCTGGCCAGTGTAAAACTGATAGATAATTGATGGAAGTGTCTATGGCTAATTAGTTTCTGCTCTCACAGTAAAAAGAAAAGTAGAGTTGTTTTTGAAAGGGATGACAGATTTAATGTGATTTCATTTTTTTAAAAATCTGATATATTGGCACTCAATGCTGGCAATGAAATATTAGCATTAGTACATCTTTCAGTATTTGGGACAGTTTTACAGTAGTTGTTTCTAGAATAGCAACAGATGTGATCACAAATGAACATACTCTTGAGAAGAGTATTGAGAAGCTGCTATAAGAACAGTAATACATAGAGCCATATAAAAACCCACATAAAATGTGGATCTACTATATTTGCAATGGTAATTAAAATTATGTTCTGGATTTTACCAGACATAACCTGCCATGTAAATATTTTGAAGTGCAAATAAATGTGAAATTGAAATGAGAAAGACCAGGGTTTGGTCAGAAGATATTGTTTTCAGGTAGAACAAGTGACAAATACATGTATCAAATATCAAAGTTATCCTGGGCAAATGCCCTGAGTGAAGCTCTATAACATAAGAGGTGCCTGTGAGGGCCCATCCTTTCCCACTGATCTCCCAGAGAACAAAGTGGACCTCAGAGTAGACACATACCTGCAACCCTTTGGCTCAATCCAGTCGAAATTATGTGATAATTACAATGCAATTACCAACACTTAGGGTCTCTCTTCCTGAAGTGTGCGTGTGTGTTGACAGGGGGCCGCGGCTGACCCCTGTATTCTAAGTGACCTCACGCTATCATTGTGTGTGCGTGTTTGTGTGTCAGTTTGCAGTTGCAGGATGTACAGCTTCATGGGCGGAGGGCTGTTCTGTGCAGGCGTGGGGAACATCCTCCTGATTGTTTCTACGGCAACCGATTATTGGATGCAGTACCGGCACTCCAACAGCTACATGCATCAGGGCCTGTGGCGGTACTGCATGCCAGGGAAATGCTTCACACACAATGACAGCATTGGTGAGGACTACAACCAGTGCACACAATGCTGTCATAACACTGTCATAACACCCAAAACATGTCATAGCAAGCCATAAATGGTATATGAGTGGTGCTATTTCCATGTTATGTGCCATGTAAGTGGTACGGCTTATGAATCACAATATGATGTGATGGGAGCTATACCAATCACACCACAGCTTGTTGATTTTGGCACGAAAGAGTCCTTATCCTAGTCACAGCATGAGCATCAAGGCTTGCTTTCCATAACAAGATTCATATTTGCCAAGCACAGTTCAAACGTCATCAATATGGTTAGTTTTAGGTCAGAACAGGCCAGGGTCAGTCTCTCTTGTACCCTGACAATTCCTGTTAACCTTTGACCCCCTGCAGCCCACTTGGATGCCACCCGAGCACTTATGATCCTCTCTCTCCTGGCCTGTTTCATTGGCATCATTATCGGCATCATGGCCTTCATCCACTCCTCATTCTTCAACAGGTTTGACAAAACCTTTGCTGCAGGCATTTTGTTCTTCATCTCATGTAAGTTGGGTTCATTTACTTCTTTTCACTTATTTTACACATTTTACATAGGGCGTTTTCACATATGAAATGATGTACCCTGGTTCGGTTTCCTGGAGCGTTTGTGGGAATTCTACAGAATACGTTTTGCTTTCACAATACCTGAAATAACCGTTTCAGAGTGCAATTAGCAAGACGCACATTCTACATGACGTTAGCGAGCTAGCTTGTTTACAATGCGCAAAACGTTCGATGTGACCCGCTCCACAATACCTGGTGCTCTGGTCCTGGACCTTGGACCAACTAATCACGCAGGTCCAGGATTTGTGTCAGCCAGGGTTCGTTTGAGTTTCACACAAGCTTTATAGCGCGTATCAGGGTACCGAAAGCCCCTTGGATCCTGATCATAAGCGGATATGTGAAAGCGCCAATACTGTTTGGTTTTCTTTCCATGTCAAATGTTGTAACTGTATGATAAGTGATATACGGTTGATATCTTTATTTGTTGGATGCTGAATAAAACTTTTAGTTCAAATTCAAAGATTCTGTCGGTCGAATGGTGTCTAATTCTTTTTATGAACCACATGTTTTTTGAAGAATAAAACTTAAATACACCAGGCAAAATTTGGCATGGAATAGCATAATGATATAATTGCAGTGGCAAACAGAGCTTAGGGACACAACATCAGGAGTCTGTGTATTAGTTTGACTTTCTGAGTTGTGCATCGTCCTGGTGGTTGGCGACAGAACATATGTATAATCTCTAGGAACTCTATTTACCAGACGTAAAAATAAATGTGTCCCTCACTATCAAATAAAAGTCCAAATACATTTTTTGTCTGAAGCACACCATAATACTTCCGAGTTAGACAGCGGGTTGCCATTAGACCACGCACTTCACGCGAGATGTCCTAGCATGGAATCTACCACTGTTTTACACAGCAGGAAGGAATATGGTGCGGTTTGGACAAAAGTAGGATTCTGACATTTAATTGATAACAAGGGACAACTTTCATTTTACGTCTGGTAAGTAGAGTTCCTAGAGATTACACATATGCTTTTGTTGACAGGAAACGTTTTTTTAGAGAAGCCGGCTATATTGTGGTATGGTTCTTTTCCGTCGCCAATCACCAGAACGATGCACAACACAGGGTGTCCAACCAATACACAGACTCCCGATGTTGAGTCACAAAGCTATGGCGAATCGTGACTATGGGACCTACGCCTTCAGAGGGAACAAAAATCGCCCAATACATTGTATCAAACTCAAAAATCAAGAAAACATCACTTAATGCGCCCAACATTATATGTACTGTAGTCGGAAAATTATAGTTCTAGTGAAGGAGGCGCAATGCTTTTTTATGTAATTTATGAATGAATCAAACAGGCCTGGCGGTGCTTCGGGCTGCGGCACACACAGAGTCAGAATCGGCATGGACACAACATGTGGCACAGAGCATAGAATAATGCGACCAGCAAAACAAACACAGTCTTTACATAACCTATGGTAACCTAACACCAATATCACCAATACCGACAACAACACCAATACCGACAACAACAGTGTCACATCAAAGGTGACAGGCTCATTGTGCTAAAAGGACAGCGACCGTAATACCTGTGCACTCCATGGTTCTGAAGGAGAGACAGTTTTGGTCAAACACATAGACACGGCTGATAGACAGCCGATAGCAGTCACACAGCATCAAATAATGTTAAATAATAAGCATCACATTCACTCCAGTAGGCCCCATGAAATTATAACAATACAAAAGCAGAACCATTTCATTCCAAAATGAAATTAACAAACCAGCTATTACTTCCCATTGCAAATATATTTTAGCACATTCATCACACTAACCGGTGATCTAACATTTAAATGCAACAATGTTTCACAGTCATTATTTTCAATGAGATAGCTAACAGCAAGCAAGCTGGAAAAAATAAAACAGTGTCATTCACCAGATGATCACTTGAAAACAAAGTTTGAAAGTTGTTCTTGAAAAGGGTGATACTAACAGTTTAGCAACAACGTCCAAATTGAGGCCTTCTGTCCACCTTCTGAAGGCCTAGCCAATGGCTGACTGAGCTAGCTAGATTTTTCTACCCAGAGACCACCAAAGAAAAATCCTGATTGGATATTTTTTTCTCTTCAGTATTAACCCTTCTCTATCCAACACAAACTCAAGAGGTGAAGGCAGAAGACAACTACAATTATTGTAAAGATGAAAAAGAAATTAAAACAACATTTTATTTAAAATAAAAACATTTGAAATAAATCCTTAGGCCTCTCTGAAGGCCCTCACAGTTCCCCACTGTATAATTGTCTGGATGAAATCTGGTTCTGGTTGAAGCAAGGTCAGATACTCAAATTATAACTATAACTAGCTAGGTTTCCATCCAATTGTTGACAGATTGTTATGCAAATGTCTAATATACGTATAAAGACCATATGCTCATTTTCCCACCAGAGATGTGTTTCCATCAAATTGGCTTGTTGCGGATAAAAGGCTGTGCATGATGACATTGTAAACATAAAAATTACTTTTGCGCTTAAATTCCCATGTACCAAATAAAAAATACAAGTTAAATGGGTTTCCATCACATTTTATACTGCTGGTTTTGGCAGCAGCTTAAAGATAGGGTATAGCCTATACATGATAAGATTATTATGGACAAAAGAGCAAGATCATTTTTATTTGTCAAATGGCAGCCAAGCATTATCATCATGTCACCAGAATAAGACCCTCAATATTTATTGGAAAGGGGCATCAAGCTCATCACCATGAAGTTTGTAAGTCGCTCTGGATAAGAGCGTCTGCTAAATGACTTAAATGTAAATGTAAGTTTTACCACCCTGTGAAGTTCATCATAACTTTTTTCATATGTAGCCTAATAAACTGCATCCTTTCCCGAGTCATAGTGGGAGGACCACACAACATATCATCGCATGACTCCAAGTTTACTTCGATATGATGGTTATTAGGCCTATATCAATATTTGTGCATAAATCCATTTCCACCACCATTTCTCGCATAATTAATTTGACCAACAAAAAGATCCCACCCTGTGTAGCATATTTTGTTTGTCAACATTTTGGAAAGTTTACAGACAAATCTGCTTTTTCCATCAGGCCTGTCATGACATTTTTTATCCGACATGTAGTCTAGTTCACTCGCATAAAAAGTTTGGATGGAAACCTGGTTACTGACTATAAAAAGTGCTATTTTGTTTGTTATCTGGGTAGTTTGGTCCACTGTGCAGAATATCATGATTGATGTATAAAAATATATATTAAAAAATTCTGTGTTTCAATGTATTTGCAGGGACTTTAAATATTGTAATATTGTTTACATTTTTGCATGTGTCTGCCCTTGTGTTTGGCACTTTCAACATTAACCTGAAACAATACTAGAAAATAAGATCTTAGTTCCGTCTTATTATTCACTAAATCTAGCTTATTGTTTACTAATTAGACATACAAAAGGAAATCAGACACTTCCCAACATCAAACTGTTCACTAAATAAGTGTGCATAATTGTGTATCAGTGTTGAAATTGATCAGTATCCACTGACGTCACAATTTGACAGATTTCTGTTTTAAAACCTAAAGCATAAAACTCTTAAGACTTTTAAGAATCAAAGAAATGCAAAAACATGGATTCCATCGTATGATGTGATGTTGCAGTAAGTAGTTTGCTCTCTTTTTCTCTCCAGGCTTTTTCGTGTTGCTGGCAATGGCAGTGTACACTGGCGTGACAATGAATTACTATGGTAAACGCTATGGCAACTGGAGGTTCTCCTGGTCCTTCATCATCGGCTGGGTGTCAGTGGTGCTAAACTTCTTTTCAGGTAAAACCACAACAACACAGGTCACACTCCCCACATAACATTTAATTGTGAACTAATGTTTTATTTAAGCAAATATATTATTAATACTCCATATGGTTAATCCAAGGCCGGTATTCACAGAATGTCTTAGAGCAGAGGACTGCTGATCTAGGATAAGTTTTGCCTTTTAATCATAGTGAATAAGATGAGGGGGACCTGATCCTAAATCAGCACTCTTATTCTGAGTGGCTTTGTGAGTATGGAATAAGGAGTATTATAAAGGAAAATTAAATATGCTTTATATTTATTTAACCATTATTTAGCCAGGTAAGTCATGAGAACAAATGTGTACCAATTCAATTATGAATATGTACCGCTCCTAACTACTTGAACAAGCAACAATCTCCTTACAGACAATCTCCTTCGTTGGAATATAGAATTTTGGATGGTAGCTGAATTGTGTTTTATATCATTTTAGTCTACTTGCACTTCAGTGTGTGTGTGTGTGTGTGTGTGTGTGTGTGTGTGTGTGTGTGTGTGTGTGTGTGTGTGTGTGTGTGTGTGTGTGTGTGTGTGTGTGTGTGTGTGTGTGTGTGTGTGTGTGTGTGTGTGTGTCTGCGTGCGTGCATGCATGTGTACGAGTACATGATGTCTTTGTCTTTCTTTTAAAGGTATATTCTATATGTGTGCCTATCGGATGCACGAATGCCCCAGAAACTCAAACTCTCACTAGAAGACTTCCAAAATTATAATCAATGTGGAGAGCTTGTGGCTGTTGTGGCTATATGGAGAGCTTGTGGCTGTTGTGGCTATATGGAGAGCTTGTGGCTGTTCCCTGAATTTGAGAGTCAAGATGGATTCATCCACTATTTACTTTTGGAACATGGATTATAGTATTTCAAGTGATCTGAATAAAGGACGCTGGGGATAAACGTGTCTCCTTTTTAATTATTAAATGCTTGTTCTTTTATATTTGCACGGCCCATTTTTACACGTCAGAAATATTGACCATTTTGAGTTCAGGTCTGATATGGTAAAGTATATACATTATCTGCAATGCAGACAAACTAACACAAATCTGGTCAAGTAAAATGATCCAAGTACTTCAAATAAAATGTGACAGATGCATAAATATACTGTCTCCTGTATGTAGGTATTGGTGTCTAATCTAATTACGCTTTAGCAGAGTTGGGCAGGCTTCAAGAAATTATAGAACACAACTGCCCAGGGTCAGGCTATAGAAGAATAGCAGTCATTTTCAAGTGAGTATCTTTTGGAAAATGTTAGTAATAGTTTTATAGCATGTATGGGGATGCACAATAAGCTGCTATGTTGAACACATATGCTATTATTACATAGGCTATCATAAAAAACATGTATATGTTTGGATCATACAACAATGATTTGATCCTGTGGCAGGCATTCTTGTACAACATGATGAATGATATGATGTCCAGACTAACTGGATTGGTTAAGTGGAAGACCGTGATAAACCTATTGCATGCAAGATGATACACTGGTGCAGGGTAAACATATTTGCCAAACACATTGCGTGTGGAATTTGTGTCATGATTTCACTTCGATTGGTTAAACATTGACTGAATTTAATTGATGGTATTCAGAAATGTTTAGGCCACCATTTCCCAAACTCTGGGGACCCCAAGGGGCAGACATTTTGTTTCAAATAATCAAATCTAGATTAGTTGAATATTTGAACCAGCTGTGCAGTGCTAGGGGAAAAAACGAAATGTGCACCTCTTGGGGTCCCCAGGACAGAGTTTGGGAAACTCTGGTTAGGCCTATAGGACAATGTTTTGCGATAAAGGTGTTGTAAAAATGTATGCATATTTCAATTAATATGACATTGCCTTCCTGTATTTCACAATCAATCATCATGTTACATATAAATTGATGCCAAAAGGTCAGTGAAGACTAAGGATCTAATAAAACATGTTCTTCACGCGCCCGCGCCACTGGTACATGATGGGAAGCCCCGACGCAAAACAAAGACGAATGTCAAAACAATATAAAGCTTATTTCCACTTAATTTGATTTATCTTGTTACCAGATCAATAAATATAGTAACACTGCAAAAAAAAGGACCAGGCGACGTCTCTGAAGCTAAACGATGTATTACCAAATAGAATGCTGCAAGCCTCTTATCGAAGGAAATGTGCCACTTAAAGGCGCTGCATGGTCAATCCACTATCTGCATTGGCTGTGCAGCATTTACGGTGATACGGCCTCTGCAGAAGTCAGGTCATTCATACTTCTTGGGCTTTATGGAGCAGCGCATAGCTGTTGTGAAGGAAGTTGTCAAGGAAGTGAGTTTGTGTTTATACAGGACCTCCCGGCCCCACCTACCATCAACCAATCACATAGAGCCCTCGGCATTGTTGCAGAATTTGGGAGGCGCACAAAAATATGGTAGGGAGCTCAATTTGGCCTCTGCGTGGCTCCGGAGGCTCCGCAATTCCGTCACATATCCATACAGCGCCTCCGACAACATTTTCAGATCAAGCATAAATTGGCTTTTAGAATTGATGCTCTGGCGCCCAGGCACCACATTTTACTTGATGAACTGGCTGTTAAAAGCCGATTAACCCCACCTTAAGAACGGAACGGATCTTATTGAGTGCAAAGACGATTTCATCACCATTGTTTATTTACCCTACTTTCAAATTTTCCTCTTAAACCAACAGTTACCCTGATTGTCTTTTAAGAACGTCTGAGGCGCACTTGAATGTCAGAGGTCTTCTCAGCTTAGTTCATGATTTAGCTGGAAGACTCAAAATACTACATGCTTTGCAAGTGTTTTTTTTTTTCAGCAAGATAATTTGTTCTATAGGCCTATTATCTTCAACAAATGTTTATACAAGTAGCCTTCTACAGATATGTCAAAAAGGGTCTCAAGAGGATTACCAACGTGAACTAAGACCTGCAAGTCATGGCATATCACTTCATTCGATCGACTGTCGAATTGTGCAGTTGCCACAAAAGTCTATGATTTCTGGACTCTGCTCGGAGAGAGAAACAAACGAAAACAGTGCCTCAAGCTGTCACATTTCCAAGTTCATTAAACTGGTGCTACATTACATTTGGAGTCATTTGCAAGGTGCACATTCATTTTCCTTATACAAGCTCATGCATATGGAGGACATGTTTAAGATTTGGCGCAGTAATGCAATTTCGTGAGTAATTGAATCCAGTAATTAATTTGTTCTGCCTACCTGATCAAATGGAAATACTGTCCTCGCGCCCATGGATTACTACTTCCGCTCTAACATCTCCCCTAATTGCCTAATAGCATTGCAGCGAAAATTCTGCCTGCATTAAGACACTTTCACATTAGCCAGCGTGATTGGAAATGTGATGACAACACGATATCAACAAATTAAGGCCTCAGTCGCCTAAATGTCGCAGGAGCACCACTTGTACTCTCACAGATTTTAATACCAACAATTACAGCCAATTTAGGGCGGAATTATCAGATAGCCCTGTTATATCCCCCGCCTCAGCGATCCGCTCAAAATGACTAACTAAGAAAAGATAGTATAGGAAACTAACTAGCCTAGGGATTACTACAACAGGCTACTGTTGCACAAAAAAATAATAATGCCCTTTAGAGTAGTAAATGTTAGTTTTCTGTCGTCTATGTGGGAATGCCAACAGCAGTCCCACAGATGTTAGGAGTAATTAAAAAGTCTAAGATAGGCTACATGTAGAAAGTGAAACGTTATCATTTCTTAATCATTGGTGTTGCCTAGTAATGGCGTATACCTTGTTATAAACAGTTGATGTTTATAAATAGGCTATAAATTGCACCACAGGTTACGTGACATATATAATAGTCTAATGGCTTAAAATAGTAGGATATATGTTTATACTCAAATTTGACTGGAAAATGGGCGAATGGAAGCAAGTTTGACTGAGGCGCGGGAACAACTGCAGGACTTCCGTGGGAAGGCTTTTTCAGCACCATGGCGAACGACCCTCCCTCTTCGTCATCACCATGATTAATCCATACAAAACTAATTCCTTGCTCCGCCCCACTGGCGTGCTATTGGCTGATTACAAATCAATTTCACAATTTACCACAGTCGCTCCCCTTGGATAAATAGTAGGCTAATTTACCTCCCACTGGCACTGAATAAATAGTAGTCTAATCTGCCTGGCACCACTCACTGGCTGCCACACAGACGACAATTCTAGCGTTTGAGACTGACGAGACGGGCAAGAAGTTTAGTGCTTACCCTTCCCTGGTTTGTTAGGGTGCGCATAGCATCAACACCACACGGACTCAATTTTGAAAGTGTTTTCAGAGATATAAAATGAATCTGAACTACACATCCCCAATGCCTCAGATGCCAGCCCAGAGGTCAACGTCGTTCTTCATCGAAGATATTTTATTACACAAACCCAAGCCTCTGAGAGAGGTCTTCCACTCGCCGTTCTCAAGCTCTCTGGCGTCCCGAATGCCTCTCCTAGAATATGGATACCCACTGATGCCCACTCCGATACTAGCGCATCACCCGCACCATCCTCTACAAAAGCTGGACCATCACCAGTATTTCTTTACGTCTGGTAAGTCAACGAAGGCACTGGACTGGTAAATGCATTCACGATGCAGTCAGAGAGTGCAATGACAGTTAAGACATTTTAACGTTGACATTCCGTTAGGCCTATAAATATTTAATTCCAAATGGGTCTTTTATAATGTTGGTGCATGCAACATTTCAATTTTAGTAGCCCATTAAACCTAATAGCCTGACAAAACGATGGAATTGTCTCCGGCGTTGTACAACAGGTGCATCTGCCTTCGCGCGTAAACATTGGTGCAAAAAAACGTTTTCGAATAAATCCAACTCAATCAGAACAAAAACAATTTATACTCCATTATATAATGATTGGCTAAATATAACGAGGCCTAATGTAATAGTGTGAAGAAATTTCATGGAGTAAAACGCTTTAAAGCCTGATTTAAATAGGCCTTTTGATTTTCCCACATGCCTAGAGTTTGACATCTCATTTAACTTAACAAATTTATATGTTAATATAATTTTATTAAATATTGTGTTGAATTAAATTTTGAATGCAATATTTATTTCACAGGGATGCAAATGCCGGCCTTATTTCAGCATCATCCAGAGTTACCGGGCAAACATTGCAGACGCAGGAAGGCGAGAACGGTTTTCTCGGATTCTCAACTATCTGGTCTTGAAAAGAGATTTGAGATACAACGGTACCTATCCACACCAGAACGAGTGGAGTTGGCAACAGCGTTAAGTCTCTCGGAAACCCAGGTAAGAAAACTAAATTCACACAATCAACATAGCCTTCGGGATGGTCGCATTGTGCTGCAAATCAAGTTAATTAAATATTCCACCTTTGTCACACAGGTGAAAACATGGTTTCAAAACAGAAGGATGAAGCATAAAAAGCAACTGAGGAAAACACAAGACGACCAGAAAAATCCGAATGACTTAGATAGATCCATGGATAACGCAAGTGAGAGTGAACTCAACGAAAAAAATACAGATGATGTTAACAGTGGAATCGAGCCGAACTCGTACATTTTGGAAAATGAGGACGATGTTGATATCGAGGATGACATTTGCTCGCCAGAACCTTCACTATAGAGCAAGTGGCAAGTTGTTTTAAAAACAAATAACCATGACCCATTGTAAATGTAAATATTGAATTGTGTCTTTTCCAAATGAAATTATATATAGCTTTTTTAAACAAATCAATGATAATAATACAAAGTAGTATTTATTCAAGGGTATGCGTAATATCTCACTACACATTCATTTTAGGCTCTGTCTATATTTATGTTTTCATTGACTGTAAAAAGCATCATATCAAACAACTGTACATACAAAATATAATCGGAAGCAATGTTCATTATTAGGAAATTATTAATAATATTATTATTTGTATGACTATTATTATCTTTGAATCAAAAGTCAAACAAAAACCAGACACCTTAATTTTAAGATTTTTAAAAAAATGTTTAAAGCCACAAGTTGAATATTTTGCGAGAATCTTTGAGAAAAATTTGTATATAACTACTTTGATAAACAAAATCGACATCTCAATTGCAGCATGTCACATTTTTAACCTATTTTTTGCACTTTCGTTCAGGTAGTCTAATGAAAGATGTTGCAGCATATGCCCTTTGAAGTGTTATTGCTTTACTATTAAAACGTGCATGATAACCAGAGCTAATTGTTTATTTAGCCTGTACCATTTCTCGTTTACGTTAGTTGGTTTTATTATTAGGCTATGGGATTAAAGTTTCATTTTCCTCTAAACTTGGATGAATTGACCAATGTTTCAATTTAATGCAAGTTAATACTTTATTAGTTATTAATCAATAATTATATCTTTATAGGACACTGGAGATTTAACTAGAACATATATTTTTATTTAATTGAAAGTTTTATAGGAATACTCATACTTTTGAAAAGCAATTTTAGCCAATGACCTCTTTTGTACTTCAATAATAATAGCATCTTCATTTTAATTAATTATGGTTATAATAATATTTTTAAGGAGCCTATTATTTTCCATAGGCCTATCCACATTAATACCTTCCGTATCTAGAGAAGTGATCAGTTGTAATAGCTTTTTACTAACATAACCCACCTATTAAAGAACCAGGAGCCATTTAGCTGTGGAGGTAATGTGAATCCGAGGCTGCCTGTTTTAAGTTGCTCATGCGGTTGTAAACCTTGGTAGGTGGGACACCGCTGAGTGAGGAATACAAGAAAGACTTCCCCACACTAGAACAAATAGTTGTTACATGCAACTTGGAGGAAGCTATTCATAAACATTCTCATGACTTTTATTCAACTTGAGTTATTCTGCCACTGGATCACCAAATGTCTTAGGAAGAGCAGAAAGAGAAGACGTGCACCACTGACTCAAGCAGTCGACTCAAAACAACATGGGCCCCTCACAAATTGCGTTCAATGCTAAGCTAAATGGGGATATTTGGACAGATATTTAAGTCAAATAATGTGTGAATAATGTTGTTGACATTAAAAGTAAACCAACCAATCGTTGGTCTTTTCCTCTCCGTGGTAGAATATTACTCGAAAGTTGTTGCCAAAATCGCTGGCGTAGTAAAATGGTCTACCAGATCCAACCAAACTAAATTTGACAGTCAAGTCAACTGATTTGTTCAGAGAATTAAAAAATTTAACGAATGTTCTAAAACAGATAAATGTTCTGGAAGTATGGAAAGAATGCAGGATAAAATAAAGTAATTCAGTATAGCCTAGAAATTCAGTCACCTCTTGCAATTCAGTCACCTCTTGCAATACAACTGCCACACCTGAAAACAATATGCATTGATTATTTAAATATTCTCCACCTGTGTCAATCAGCCATCACTTAATTGCTTGGCCAATCAACAGAGACACTAACAGAAAACGATTTGGACAAATAACAGTTGGGGGTTTAAATTACAACATTGAAAACAGTGTTCATGACTTGGTGAAAGTAACTCCATAACGCACCCATTTTTTATTTTCTCGGAATATGATCAAAATCAGTTAGTACACATTGTTAAAATATACTCACGTTAGATAATACTCATCAGTAGCATGCAAACACACAAATTTGACATTTGAGAAACATGGATGAATGTCTAATTCTGATGTGAGACTGAGAGCTGGAAGCAGCACTACCCTTTAGGCCTACAGGTGAGCAAGTATGCAAATTTCTTCTGCAATGGCAATGAGTGCAAAAACAAGGGCAGATTTTTATGTAAGTATCATCTCTAGTAGAAAAATACTTTCTTATTAATTTTCCTTTCAGATAATGAGTATTCACTATTTGCTTTTAACTCAACCCCCGAGAAACAAACACCCACACACCAAAGGGTTGGAAACACACACACACACACCAAGGAGTTGGAAGCCAGGGTCTGCCATGGTGCGCCCCTGGAGCAGATTACGGGTTAAGTGCCTTACTCAAGGGTACAACGGCAGGAGCTGGCACGCCACTTGCCACCAGATTTTCTTATCAGAATTGGGATTCGATCCGGCAACCCTCCGGTTCCTGGCCCATCTCTCTAACCTCTAGGCGACCTGGTACTTTCCATGTGGGCCACTTCATCTGGAATGCCCTTTAAAAGCATGCACGCATGCACTCACACACACACATGCACACACCGTATGCATGCACACACACACGCACAGGCCAAAATCAATACCAGCTATTGTTGAATTATTGAGTCATTTAAATGTGCACCACAAGGCAGCTCTCCATTCATTTGGAAGGTTTAAATTAACAGGCACATCCAAACAGGATATGCAGCACTCTCCCACCCTTTGAAAAGCAATTCATGTCGTTTTCAAAAGATAATGCGGATTGACTGAGAAAATAAAAAGCGTTGAAGAGAATAGGCCGTGCGGAAGGTGATCAATTAAAAGATTAAGCGTTTTGCAACACATGGATGCATCTGCATTTGGACCTAATAGTGGGGCCATCAGCTCATTTTCAGGGCCCTGCCGCCTACTCACATCAAAGCATGCACGTCTGCCCCGGTTATTCCAATCGGCAGAAAGGGATGCTAATTTAGCCCCCTTCATGTGTGGTGGTGAGAGACTCCTTCAATTAACTATATTTCTATGGCAAAAGAGAGTTGGTCTGGATAGGCAGTGTTTCTCATTAGGTCCGGTATTTATTATTACCCCCACACATCTGAGGCTTTAACACTAAAAACACAGTGCATCAAAGACGCCATGATGGGTTAAATGGAGACTATAATCGAATTAAAATATTACATAGGAGGAAATAGCTCTTTGATAATGATCTGACGGTTCTATTAAATAAATGGGGGGCGCTTGAGATTTTGTTTTATTGGGGGGGAATTATCACTTTAAACTACAGAGAACTAGTTTACAAACCCTAATCAGGTGGCCTTCAAAGGGTCATCTTTGTTTGACCCATTTGTATCTGTGAAGTAGAGACTGGGGGATACAGGGAGAAACTAATCAGGCATGGAACAAAAAGAGCAGATTATTTCAGATTAACAGCAGCAACCAGGTGCGTGAGAGGGTGAAAGGGGACAAATTGGAAATGTGGATAAAATGCCAAAGAGTGAATTACCAACTCGTACCCCCCAAAAATGAGACAATATAGCAGAGTACCGGAAGCGTTTTGATTTAATGACATATTGTTGAATTTACAGAGGATGTTTCAATGTCAAGTGCAATCAAAACAACAGAGAAAAACAGGTGGAGTACACTGTAGTTTCCCAAAAAATTGACCATTAGGTCTTTACCAATTGTCTACCCACAGTATTTTTACTCAGTTGCCTACTCCTTGTCATCAAACAACCTACACAAAGCTTTAGGTGTACATGTTCTCTCAGATTGTAATATTGCACTATTATGTGTGGTATTGTACTAATATGTGTAATATTGTACTACAACAACAAACCATATGTGTTATGTCTGAATTGACTTGAGCAGCTGTACTGTATTAGACATTTTCAGGTCATGTGCACTCAGGTCATGACTCATGAGCAATTGTAAGGTTAAGAATTTTAGCAGGGAGATATTCAAGTAATTGAAGAATCATCAATAGCCAGAGCATGATTTATCTGAAATGTGTACAAACCATTTGCATATTTTTCAAACATCAATATATTACCTTATTATCAACTGCAAGCTAAAAAATCCACTTGGTTTGGGATTACAGTACTATGTTGCCTATAGTGTAAATTACGGTATGGTACTGAATAAGTACCATGTTTACCTATGAGTTTAAGTGCATCAAATCATATGAAGAAACACGTAAGCTATGTTTAACAGCATCACTAGTTGTAAAAAAAACTTTCATACAGTAAATGCTTATGTCATCAACCACAAACAGACAGACTACGCTGTAACACCTCAAACTGCAGTTATAGACACAAGCATTAATGAAGGATTGCTGCACGAATCCCCTGCTTATTCCTCCATATTGTCTATGTAGTCCATATGCTGAGTTTCATCAAAAGTCGAACAGCCATGTCAGCTTTAAGGGTGACTCCAGTTGGGTGACTCCAGTGTGCTGTAAAGTGAATGGGCCGGTGCTGTGTTAGATGGCATGCACCACATTGAAGCGGGCCACAGTCTGTTTCTCCTGCTCGTGCCGTTTCCTCAGGGCCTCCACTGTGGCCAGCTGGGATAGGTCGAGGCCCTCCCGGAGGCGAGTGTTGCCCCTAAGGGCCCCCTGGGCTCTCTCTGGCTCTCTGGTCTTGGGCTGCTGGGCCTGGGGCACTACCTTGGGCCTCAGGATGCTCCTGGCGTACTCCAGGGCCTTAAATCCAATGGAAATAAAAGGTACAATTTTATTTAACACTGACAGGTATAATGAGATTAATATAATACCGTTATAATGCATTGTAAGACTTTCTATGAACATGTATGATGCTCTTATAATTTCCCATATCATCCCTCCTAACTAAATCACTGCCACCTTGAGTCAATAAAACATTTGCTATAAACATATAAGATAACAAAGACTCACGCTTACAAGTAATAAACAAGTAATAAAGCATTAGGTTTTAAGTAAAGTTTTACAGAAATATAGTTTGGAGATAGAGGGGCAGGTACAACTGCAAGAACTGGGGGGGAAAACTATGCTTTCAAATGGCCGATTGAACTTGGGGAGCCAACTTTGTGACAGAATGTTGATATGTCTTTAATTGATCTCAGTCTCGCAATCAAGTGACATTTCAGTGCATGGTGATTCATTTGTTATCTGTAAATAACAAAATGGCGACTGGAAGTGCAATACAGACAATTTTCCTAAATGAGCCTATTGTTTCCCAGAGGATGCAGTAAGCTCATACATTGTTTAGAATTGTCTCCTATTATCTGAGAGACAAAGATACCTAACATTGTGTGATGGAGCTGACAGATAATGATGATGGACAAATTGACTGAGGAAACCGGGGGGAGATGGATGCACTTGAAGCGATGTACTCTCTCTCGCTCTTTTTTTCTCTCTTTCCTTCTTTCTCTCTCTTTGTCACCGTCATTCCACCTCTGACTCTCCCTCCCTCCCCCTCTCTCTCTCTGATTCTCTTTCTGTTTCTGATTCTCTCTGTCTCTTTCTCTGTTACCTTCCTCCTAGGAACCATGTTGTCCTTGTTGTTGCTGCCCACTGCGTTCCTGGCGGCTGGCAGAAAGGGAATCCTACTTATCTTCTTGTTCTGCTCGCGGATCACATTTGAATACAGCTTCTGTCGTCTCATTTTCTCGGCCTGAGCCACGTTGTGAATGAACAGAGAAAGAGAGGGAGATTACAAAAGAGTGGGTTTAATTAACTGAGCCATTTCTCCCTTAAGGCCCTATTCTCTTTGTGTATACCTCGGCGGAGCCTCTCCACACCGCCCGACAAAACCAAATACAACAAACCATTCAGCAGGCCTATCAACATTTACACATATCATTCACTAATAGGGCCGACCCTAGAGACAGAGACGGCCTCAATCTAGTGCAAATTGGCCATACATGCTCACTTTTTACTCTCAGGGATTAACAAAAGATACATCAGACCCCAAATACCATTCAACCTTCCAGGGCTACTCTCATTTGCTTTGTGATTCCAATTGAATCTGTTCAGAACAAGACAAGTCTTTAATGAGAAACAGGGACAGAGGGGCGGGATATAATGGAAGCACAAAGAGGCCATTGAAGATCATCAGCTGAATAAAATGAACCGGGTAAATGGATTTATGAAGCATCTAATCATTACTGTTGTCTGTTTGAGACCTACATTCCTTTTTTTAACAAACACTTTAAAAAAAGTTAAGATTTAAGATTGCTGAATAAAAAAAGGCTCCCGAGTGGCGCAAGGCACTGCATCTCAGTACAAGAAGTGTCATTACAGTCCCTGGTTCGAATCCAGGCTGTAGCACATCCGGCTGTGATTGGGAGTCCCATAGGGCGGCGCACAATTGGCCCAGCATCATCCATGTTGGGTCATTGTAAATAAGAATTTGTTCTTAACTGACTTGCCTAGTTTAATAAAGTAAAGCATTGGGTACAGAATTGCTGGAAGCCACAGGAACATATTATTATTTGGTATGACAATTGATTTTAAGGTAGGCAGAGGCACTTACTGTAATTTCTGTGGTGGTGTAATCAGGCCCAAGGCCTCCAAGATAAACGTCCTGCTTCAGCTGCTTATAGTCCTTCAGGGTGTAGGCCTAGGACAATACACACACACACACACACACACACACAATACATATTATTAGATAATACTTATTATTAAGGCATGGAATGACATACACACACATTAAACTTTATACGGAAATGCTGCCTACCTAAGTACAGAAATATCTATTTTTTGCCTTTAAACAGGTTGTTGATAAGTGCCTGTATGTTTGGGTCTTTTGATATTAAGGGGTGTTTGTATTGCACCCTGGGGAGTGGAGTCCCAGGGACAGGTTGACAGAGAGATTCTCTCTTCTAGGCAGAGAGACGAGGAAGCACCTTAATCCGCAATGTATTTCTGAGGTGCACTCGAGCAGCAATCCACAAACTGCCCCGGACAATAGGGGACTAATCATTCCAGATCGGACTGGCTCCTTTTAGGGGCTTAGGCCACTTTGGAATTAGCCATTGGTCATGGAGATGGCTTCCTGTTGAGTTTTTTTCTTTCTTTTCAACCCCCTCCCATCTGCTTTCACATTTTTTGATACCCTCCACATTGGGGTGTTTACAAATCTACCCTGTAATCTTGTCAGACATGATGGGGAACATGGCAAAGTGAGGATATAGGAAGAGGAAAGGGGCAGGGGAAAGGCTAGTGGGGATACGGGGAAGGAAAGGGGCAGGGGAGAGGCTAGTGGGGATACAGAGAGAGGAAAGGGGCAGAGTATTTGGTATTTTGGGTATTTCGTCCCCTTGGAATGAGCGCAACCAAAACAAAACTCATCTCCAAAATGGAATAATGTGCAGTCAAAATAAATTGTGAGCCAGGGCAACACATTGGCTAAAGGCAAAGCACAAAACTCACTGACCGGCCACCCTTGAGAGACGATCAGCAACCAAGTTGTCCTTCCAACGGACATGTCTGGTTTCCAGGGGAAACGCCTGCAATAGCCGTAGTAACTTTCCTCTCATTAGGAAAGTTACCACCTCACTGCAGAGCTTCTCTCTCTTTTAAGGGTTCACTCGGTAGGCATGTTGTTAGAATTTATTCACTATGGGGAAAGGGCCTGAAAAGCAAGCCTGCAACGGTGACCCCAGAACGGGCAACAAAACCAGAACTTGGTCACCCACATCGAAAGTGCAGTTTTGGGCATTCCGATTGTACCAAATTTTCATTTTTGTTTGTACCCTCTCCAGATTCTCACTGGCAAACTCACAGTCGAGATGCAATCTGTATCAAAAAGCGCTAACGCGCTCCAACATATTTGTTTTGGTTTTTAACGTGTCGCCCTGCAACAACAACTCTCTCAGCAAACTCAAAGGACCACTGACATGATGTCCAAACAGCACAAGAGGGACCCCTTCATCCCAGTCTTCCTCAAACTCAAAGCAGTAAGCTCTCAACATAGACTTAAAGGTCTGATGAAATCTCTTAAGAGCACCTTGAGACTCTGGGTGGTAGTCACTAGAGGGGCAATGGGCTACACCCAACTGTTGTAGCATTTGCTGGAATACCTTTGACATGAAATTCTAACCTTGGTCCGACTGCACTGCGGAAGTCCAAACGTTGAACATTTTTCGCCAGGTCCTTAACAATACTGGGAACTGTGATTTTCCTCAGTGGAATGGCCTCAAGGAAATGAGTGTCAGCACACATTATGGTTAAGAGAAACTGGTTACCACTCTTGGCTTTGGGCAAAGGACCAACACAGAGTACCAGAATCCTGCTGAAAGGTTTGTCAAAAGCAGGAAGAGGCTGCAAAGGTGCAACCGGTAGAGCATGGTTCGGTTTACCCATCCCCTGGCAAACACGACAGGATTTACAGTAAGCCAGATGGCCTGCCATGCTACCATCGTGAGCCAGCCTCAGTGTCTCTTGTCGAAGCGTAACTGGAACGACAATTTGAGATACACTAGGCCAATCGTTTTGCCTGAAGTGGCGCAAGAACGCCATTTCCTCATTAAAACACCATCTCTGTCAAAGCAACCCACACAAACTTAATCAAACTCCTCCATTGGATGTATCTCAGCAAAAAGAGGGGAGAGGGAAACATCTTTAATCTGTTCTGCAATCTGCTGCTTCCTAGACAACCCTCTCTTCCTTCAGCGATCCTACAAACTCACTTACCTTTGGGGTTTTCAAAGGAGAGGTCAACTCAGGAGGTTTAGCTAAATCAGGATCACCCATATATGTCTCGGACAAATCAACCATGGTAGGATCGCTGACATTCTCCTCCACACTAGACTTGCTCCCGGTGACTTTCTTAGACATAGCACGTGTAACAGCAGGGATCACTCTAGGGTAAGTCCATGGCTTTTTATATTAGCCTGTGTGTTTATGCATCTTTCAAAAATGATTCCACCAATCTTATAACCCCTCTAGGTGGATGTCAGTGACAGAAACGCTACCACAAAAGTGTATTTTGAACACTCAAATATTTGGGCACAGCAGAGCTTCAGAGAGGTGACTAGAGCAACTACCATACTCATGGGAAACAAAATCCCATTACGTTCCACTGCAAAAATGTCTCTCAAACAGAAGGTGGAACTAACAAAGAGTCACTGACCAACAAACAAATCGAAGGGTTCTGAAAGACACTCATGGAGGTGTCCACTGAAAGTTGACTAGCAACAACTGACCCTCCCGGGTGGCGCAGTGGTCTAGGGCTGCGCCACCAGAGTCTCTGGGTTCGTGCCCAGGCTGGGCTGGGTTCGCGCCCAGGCTCTGTCGCAGCCGGCCGCAACCGGGAGGTCCGTGGGGCGACGCACAATTGGCATAGCGTTGTCCGGGTTAGGGAGGGTTTGGCCGGTAGGGATATCCTTGTCTCAGTATGTAAAAATGTAATGAAATGTTAAAATGTAATCAAATGTATGCACTCTACTGTAAGTCGCTCTGCATAAGAGCGTCTGCTAAATGACTAAAATGTAAATGTAACTGGAACTTAAAAGACACCCACCATGGGGCCCACTAAATTTGCCCAAAAAGAGGCAAACAAAAGAAAAAACTACACCAAACGTAAAGACAGGAAGCAAACCAAAAAGATGGCATAAAACGAAATCAGGGAAATCAGATAAAGAATTGTTTGTCTAGAAATCAAAATGGGGAAATCCATTTAAATATGTTAACCCTCCGCATCTATCAAGAACACTGGAGCACTGGGCCAGCCACTCTTAAATAGCACCAGGGACAGCACAGGTGCAACACCGTCCCACCTTTCCACTCAAGTCCAACATCAAAACATAAATGGAAAAGCCAAAGCCTGTAACAGTAATAACGTGATAAAAGTAATTTTCTCAGATTAATTGGTACCTTAAAAATAATCAGTAGAATATATATTTAAGTTACCTACTAAATAAAAATAGTAGGCTACGGTATAACATTAACTGAGTGTTTTGTCTTAGAAAGCGAATGTCTACTACTGTATGTGGATGTCTCTAGTCTGTGCTACACTACCTTATGGGAGCAGGGCAGACTCTGTGTTCCTCAATGGGACACACCTGCAGGGCTCAAAATGGCCAACGACAGAGGCCGTCATTGCATGCAAATGTATGTCTTTAGCCGCCCCTTGCCTCCCTCTCCCTTTAATTCACCTTATTTTCTTACACGTCTCAAAATGGTTGTTTTACCTCATCTCAATGCTATTAAGTGCATCTTACATGCATTAGACAATTAACCTGATGTTTTGCGTTTGTTGCCACTAAGGGGCACCTCCTTTAATCGTTCCGTTTGTAAAGGAGAACGTGAGAATGTCATCTCTGCCGTCAAAGAACATTGTTTTTGCGACTTGTGCGATGCTGATTATGCCCTTTGAGATTAGGTAAATGGCTGTCAAATAATTAGCCCGTTAACTGTATTAAGAAAGGTAACCATGCCCTGGCTTGTTAGTGTGGCAATTAAAGATTAACACACATATAGTGTGCTAAAGTTAACACACACAGGTGCACACACACAGGTGCACACACACAGGTGCACACACACAGGTGCACACACACACACACACACACACACACACACACACACACACACACACACACCTTGTAAATTACTCTCTCTTTCAGTTGTTTCTCTCTCCTCATCTGTGCCAGGTAGGCCTCAGAGCTGCTTCTCTGCATGGAGGTGAATCTCTGCGCAGCTCTGTCACGGCCTAGCTCAGGGTCTCCCGTCGTTCTTTTACCTATAGGGGGCAGCACTGTGTAGGAGCTGGAGGAGTATTTTGTCTCGGCGGTGTAAGTAGACCTGTGACTATCCTCATCATACTGCAGGACAATGTGGTTTTCACGCTGCAATGGGGCGTTCTCCTGGTGCCAGAGATGCGGTGGTTCTCTGCTGCCCTGGCAGAGAGGGGGCATCCCTGGGAAGCCCTGACTGCTGCGAGAGCCCCGACCTGGGCTCAGTGGAGACACATCAGCCTGTGGAATCAAAGCTAGCTGTAATGAACCGTGGTCTTGGGGACAGGGGTGAGGGCCTGGGTTGGAGTAAGGGTTTACCAGGATGGTGTTCCTAAGCGGTACATTGGCGTTAGGGCTGTACCCATCTATAGACTGTGGCTTCCTTTGGGGGCTGGGGCCGCTAAAGGGCTTGGGTATGGTGAGAATGGCGTCCTGGTGATTGCAGTGCATAAAAGCGAGGAGCTTGGACGAAGTGTTGATGTTGAGGTGGACGGTGGAGGACTGTGTTAAGGGGATGCATTGGGGCTGGTGTGGCTGGGTGTCCAGTATGCTAGACTGGGAATCTGTGTCACTGAGTGCCTGTAGGTGGTGTGAGTGCTGAGGTTGGTGGTGGGGTTGGGAGTGAGCCTGGGTCCTGGCTGCAGGTCTGGTGGTGTCGGTGGGGGGGCTCAGGTAGCAGTCTCTTGGCCTGGCTTTGACCCCCTGAGCCAGGAGTCTCTTCTCACTGGGGGGTTTGGGATTCACTCTCTGCTGAGCTTGCTTTTCTTTGGAGATCTGAGTTACCTGTGAGTAGGGGTTGGAAATAACAGAACTCACATTTGGAATAACAGCAACCAATAGGCTAACAGCAATATGATCAACTCAACACTGACAATAAGGAAAACAAAAGATACAAGTTCAATATCAATGATGTAGGTAATTGAGGCCAAACAAGTTGTGAAAATCAGGACTTCCTGCATTGGTTAAAATGTACTAACACTTGATTGATGAGTCCCATGTAATACATCTAACAAGGACACTATTTAACAAAGGAAAATAGGGTAGTAACCAAATATTTAAGAGCAGGAGGATGCCAATGTACTGGAAATGTTCTTTCATTGACAAGATATCATATGAAATACGCTTAGGAAAAAGACATCAGAATGTACTTCCCATGATTGAGAAACACCAAAAAAATACACTTTAAATGTTTATTATAAAACATAAAATTCTCAATTTGTGAACAACCTAAGTGTGACCTGTTCCTTAACCCAACGTATCAGTAGGACGATGGCTGGAAGATTTTACCCACAATGTGGAAGAAATACCCTTCTTTCCTTAGCTTTGTGGCTATTGTCATGGCCAGAGAGGGCCTTTCATGTTATGTTGGAGATTCTCGTAGCAAGGCCCTCCCAAATTATTCTGCAGGGCTCCGAGGCAATGTGCCTCAGCATCTATTGCCTCTGATTTAGCAAACACCAACTTTCCCTCATTCTAATGGGAAAATATTTACACTCCTCCCCTCTACCAAGGCAACATTAGGGTGACCGCTCAAGTGCTCAAAATAATGATGTTTCTCCATTGCCTTCGCTTTTTCCTGTCTGTAGAGGCTTCAGTTTCAGGACAGTTTTTGGGCGAGGGCCCTATAATGCCTCGACAACTCTATCAGACATAGATTAGGTCCGTTGCGGGGGTAAAATTAAAATCCCAGGTGACAGTAGTGAACCCAATGTGCAGGCATTTTCATCTTGAGCAGAAAGCCCCTCGCTAGCAGTTATGCGTTATAAGGCAATTGGGCAAAAACACACAGGAGAAAATGAATGAGATCATAACATGAAAAGGAGTGGAGAGGGTCCCACCTTGAGTTGCTGGGTTTTCTGGAGCCACCTCAGCTCCGGGTCTGAATTGTCCCCTTGGCTTTCCTCCTCCTGGTTCCCACCAATGGTAATCTCATCTGTAGTATTGCAAACCTTTGCATAGAAAAAGAGAAAACAAATAAAAGGAGAGTGGAGGAAAAAGTGTCATTCAAAATGAAAGAGCTGCTGATGGAAGAGATTGAAAGACTTCAGGAAAATGTTGCTAAAAGCTGAGTCTGCTGTCTAACACTTGTATGAAAGCTTACATCGTTTGCATAAGAGGAAAGCAAATTGGAGGTAAATATTTCACAGCACAATTAACTGAGTTAAACAATGACAGTCCAGTCAGGTGCACAAATACTCAAAACTGCCCAATATATACAGTGCCTTCAGAAAGTATTCAGACCCCTTGAGTTTTTCCACATTTTGTTATTCTAAAATTGATTAAATTGTTTTTTTCCCACTCATCAGGTTTAAGTACGGGCTCTGACTAGGCCACTCAAGGACATTCAAAGACTTGTCCCGAAGCCACTCCTGCGTTGTCTTGGCTGTGTGCTTAGGGTCGTTCTCCTGTTGGAAGGTGAACCTTCGGCTCAGTCTGAGGTCCTGAGCGCTCTGGAGCTGGTTTTCATCAAGGATCTCTATGAACTTTGCTCCATTCATCTTTGCCTTGATCCTGACTTTATATAGACAGGTGTGTGCCTTTCCAAATCATGTCCAATTAATTGAATTTACCACAGGTGGACTCCAATCAAGTTGTAGAAACATCTCAAGGATGATCAATGAAAACTGGATGCACTGAGCTCAATTTCGAGTCTCATAACAAAGGGTCTGAAAACTTATGCAACTAAGATATTTATGCTTTTATTTGTAATAAATTTGCAAACATTGAAAAACCTATTTTCGCTTTGTCATTATAGGGTATTGTATGTAAATTGCTGAGGATTTTTTATTTATTTAATCCATTTTAGAATAAGGCATAACAAAATGTGGAAAAAGTCAAGGAGTCAGAATACTTTCCCAAAGGCACTGTATCTTATTTTTCCCAAATAATGACAACAGTAAAAAAAAAAATATTATTTTGAGAGGAGGCATTTTGAGGACAATAAACTGCAGGCTTAAAAAAAGATAGTACTGATGTTTCCTCTAACCACCAAAACTACTCTGCTCTGTCAAATCTGTAGCATAGGTGTAACCTATATTTTTTTCAAGTAGCCTGTCTAACAATCAATTCCCTCACGTTTTGGCCTAAGCTCCACAAGCCCTCACATCCATTCTCTTTCATTTTGCACTGTAATGCACCGTTTTTGAGAGAGAAATGTATTCAGCTAATGTCGTAATGAAAATCATTTAGTTAACTTGGGTCCCTCACTCTGCTTCCTGAGGACAATCTGAGAGGATCAATGGTATTGACAGGCTGAGGAGTTCCTCGTTAAATGCCACTAATTCTGGGAGAGTGAATAGGCGAAGGTCAGAGAGAGTGAGTGGATGGAGTTGTAATATATCCATCAATAAGTGTGGCGTCAAACTGTTCTGTCTATCTGCTGAAAGGCCAGGAATGCGGGGAGCTGGGCTGATAACCCAATGCAGTGTCCTCCCTATCTGGGCAAGAAGGCACACATATGATAGCTAAGCGGCGGCAAAAGCAGAGCCGGTGTTGCAGTAAAAAGCTAATGAAAGAAGTAACTCAATTATATACTATTTTGGTAAGAAGACTGACATTTTAGAATTACTATCATGGTGGGATTTGGTGCATGTGATGTTATGGCCTATTCAGCAAAAAAAAATGGCTGCCAAATAATGTAAATACGTTTTATGAGTAGTAGCCTGACTTCTCAATGTGAAACTAGGGAAAACTAGGCCTATATCGTATCATTAGCATTTCAATGTCAAATGTCAGAATAACTGTTCCGCTTAAATGCTGACATTTGAGGGGTGGTTTTGTAACTAAGTTAGGTGTTGATTATTTGGCACATAGAACTCAAGGTGATCCTGACAGTGTCCAAATCATATCATTAGGAATTAGAATACTAGAATGGACATGAACCTTCTTATGATGGGATAAAGGTTAGCCATTTTGGTCAGGGAGTTGGTCAATCATGGTTTGCTGCTGTGATAAGCAGCAGTGCTGTGATAAGTTATTGTGTAAAATAATGAATTTCAAGAATTGATCTGCACTGTATGTTTGTTAGCTAGCCATGTAGCCAGCCAGTTTTAGAGAAATGATTCCATAGAGGTTTCTAATTAACTGCCAATATGCCAACATTCCATTCAAATAATGCAGTCACTCCACAGCCGTACACTGTCTGAAATCAGTTGATAATAGGACTTAGACAAGTTGTAAATGCAACAAGTACTGATATTGTATCATATAATAGCACTTACATATTTCCAAGAAAACAAAAATGTAGACATGTATGGCCTGTTTACATATATTGTAGAGGATATTTATACAGAAAATTGGTGAAAACCCTGTACAAACTATTTATAATTATATGGCAATATTTTAGGTTGACAATAAATCTATTAAACAATTTCTGATATATCACATGCCTTACTTTTATTTTCCTGCATAAGTAAAATCAAGACGATGCCTCTACTGCCATTAATTCCAATTAGACTGGTATGGATTTCTCCCTGACCAATATGGCTGCCATTTTCATACCATTCTGGAACTTTAAGGATTTATTACATAGCCCCTCTAGTAATGTAATAGGCTGTCTAATGGTCCAGGTGTTGTCCTGTGTGTCCCCAAGCCTGACACTGGTGGAGCAGCAGCTGTTTTGTGTGTAGATCAGTAACAGGTGTCAATGACTCCACCAATGACAGTATCCACCCACCCACCTCTCAATCCCCAGCTTTCCCATGGCAAGACAGGACCACAACCTCTGCCCGTGCCCCCTGACACTGCCTTTTGTCACCCATTATAAAAATCCCAATCAATTGGAGCCAAATGATCTAAGCCAAATTGCATTTTGAGCATTGTAAGCTGTGTAATATCTATTCTGCTAAATTGGGGCCCGTAATTGCCCTCCTCTTGGTGAGACGAGCCACAACAAAGTCCAGGCAATTGGGCATGCCATTTTACCTTGAGCCGCCCAGGAAACATCAGTTTTTGCAATGAAGACTTCAAAGGGCCGCGGATCTTGGATTGCTATTTGGTTGCTATTGTGGCCAGGCTCAGGCAATCTTGATTAGGTGTTTACACTGAGGTAGGCTATACAGTGGCCGCGAGCCCCCGGGAAGCTTTGGTCTAAAACTATTAAGAGATTGTACATTATGTCCCATGGCTTTGAAGTGAGGGCCTGAGAGACAGGCGAGGGACTCAGCGGGCTGAGTGCAATAGCTGAAGATTGCTGCTGCTACTTCTGTCTTTATCAAAGGGGACCACTGCTGGAGCCCATCGTTGCTCCTGACACTCGCCGACTACAAAGTTGCCGCATTACAAGATTGTGTACATTTTAATAACACTGCTAATTATGCAAGTTGGTTTCAGACAGACCTGTCTGTCAAAAATCAAATGGGGCCTTTTAAAGAGAGCATAAAGAGCATGGTTAGCTTGGCTTGGATAATGATGGCGGTGAAACTGATGCGATTTGTCTAGGGAATTGGCCTCTTTTGAAGGACATTGTGGAGAAAGAGAAGGAAATGCACAATATGCAGCAGAAAAATCATATCAGAAAAGAATGAGTCTGCCCGGTAATCATTATATAATGACTTGTGCTTGTTCTGCTGTTTGAAGATTGAGCCTCCATCTGCGCCAATAGGTTATCCTTATACAAATTATACAACAACTAAACCTTATACAAATGTTCTAAGAATGTTGGACTGCTTAATTTCATGGTGCTGGATTGCATCAAGGAGGCGGTAACACAAACTAGCCTGATCATTCTCAAACGAATGCACTAAAATACAATTTAGCCTACACTGCATGCAAATTGGTGACTGGAATCTTTATCCACAATGTCACCCGTCGAGTAAAATATGTTGTGTGGTTAGTAGTAGTAGCAATGAGAAAACAACACGCTAAGTCAAAGGAGACTGGCAAAACAGACGGTTTAGGGGAGGGAGAAGGCCTGGCTCTGTTTACATGCCACAATGCTAACGGCTCTTGACTATGCTAATCTGGATGATACAAGACATTGTGACAGGCCTAGGGGCTCAGATGAGTAGATGGTAGATGGGGGAAAAGGGTTTAGTGATATAGCTACACAGGGAAGCATACAGCACAGAGAGAGCAGGCTACCGTCCTCAGCCAATTATGCGTCTGTGCCAGGTGCAGGGGGATATCTAAAAGGCTATTGGTAACCATGCCTCTCTGATCTTAATAGCTACTGTTGTACAGATCAACTCATAATAGGCACTGGATAGGCAGACATGGCTCCCTTTCCCTTCTCAGAGTGGATAGCAAATGAAAACGCCATTGCTCCTGCCAAATAAATTTTCCAGACTAGGTCAGAGATCGCTGCTGCATATTCTGTACTTTCCATGTGAGTCGACAAATAAATGAGATAATCATATCTTGGATGATAAAAATGGACAGGCATCAGTCTGGTTCGATAGAAAAATGTAGCCTATTACTTTCTTTTATTTAAAACGATATAAGGAGGAACTAGGAAGATATGTTAAAATATTATGATTAAGGAAAGGAAGCCTATAATCTGACTCATTTTTGCCATTGAGAGGATTCAAAAGATAATATAAATTTGAAGCAGATCATTTAGACTGGCAACATTGTAACGGTGTTCCTCCTCCTCTATACCCGAAGAGGAGGAGTAGTGATTGAACCACTACTCCTCCTCTTCGGGTATAGAGGAGGAGGAACACCGTTACAATGTTGCCAGTCTAAATGATCTGCTTCAAATTTATATTATCTTTTGAATCTGCCAGAGCCGCGTTGTGAAATGACATATTTTAATTAAACTAGACGGAAAAAACACGAAACGAAAACACTTGAATAATTAACAAAATAACAAAACGAATGTAGACAAACCTGAACATACGAACTTACATAAAACACGAAGAACGCACGAACAGGGAAAAATAGACAACACAAAAAGAACGATGTACAAACAAACCGAACAGTCCCGTATGGTGCAACAAACACTGACACAGGAGACAACCACCCACAACGAACACTGTGAAACAACCTACCTAAATATGACTCTCAATTAGAGGAAACGCCAAACATCTGCCTCTAATCGAGAGCCATACCAGGCAACCCTTAAACCAACATAGAAACAGAAAACATAGAATGCCCACCCAAAACTCACGTCCTGACCAACTAACACTTACAACAAACTAACAGAAATAGGTCAGGAACGTGACATAACCCCCCCCCCCCCCCCCTTAAGGTGCGAACTCCGGGCGCACCAGCACAAAGTTTAGGGGAGGGTCTGGGTGGGCATCTGACCACGGTGGTGGCTCAGGCTCAGAACGAGGTCCCCACCCCACCATAGTCAATCCCAGCTTGCTAATCCCCCTCAGAATGACCACCCCTCTCTTCCACCCACCTAATATAGGCAACACAAAATAAAGGGACAGCTCCGGGACAAGGTAGCTCAGGACATAGAGGTAGGTGAGAATAGAGAGGTAGATAGAGAGGTAGCTCAGGATAGAGAGGTAGCTCAGGATAGAGGGGCAACTCCGGACTGAAAGGCAGCTCCGGACAGAGAGACAGCTCTGGACTGAGGGGCAGTTCTGGCTTAATGGCCGCTCTGGGCTGAGGGGCAGCTCATGACTGGCTGACGGCTCTGGACGCTCATGGCTGGCTGACGGCTCTGGACGCTCATGGCTGGCTGACGGCTCTGGACGCTCATGGCTGGCTGACCGCTCTGGACGCTCATGGCTGGCTGACCGCTCTGGACGCTCATGGCTCCCTGGCGGCTCTGGCAGATCCTGTCTGGTTGGCGGCTCTGGCAGATCCTGTCTGGTTGGCGGCTCTGGCAGATCCTGTCTGGTTGGCGGCTCTGGCAGATCCTGTCTGGTTGGCGGCTCTGGCAGATCCTGTCTGGTTGGTGGCTCTGGCAGATCCTGACTGACGAATGGCTCTAGCGGCTCCTGACTGACTAACGGCTCTGACGGCTCGGGACAGACGGGCGGCTCTAATGGCTCGGGACAGACGGATGGCTCAGACGGCACTGGGCAGACGGATGGCTCAGACGGCGCTGGGGAGACGGATGGCTCAGACGGCGCTAGGGAGACGGATGGCTCAGACGGCGCTGGGGAGACGGATGGCTCAGACGGCGCTGGGGAGACGGATGGCTCAGACGGCGCTGGGGAGACGGATGGCTCAGATGGCGCTGAGGAGACGGATGGCTCAGATGGCGCTGAGGAGACGGATGGCTCAGATGGCGCTGCGGAGACGGATGGCTCAGGTGGCGCTGCGGAGACGGATGGCTCAGACTGATCCTGTCTAGCGGAAGGCTTTGGCTGCTCCTGTCTGGTGGAAGGCTCTAGCGGCTCCTGTCTGGCGGAAGGCTCTAGCGGCTCCTGTCTGGCGGAAGGCTCTGTAGGCTCATGGCAGACGGGCGGCTTTGCAGGCTCATGGCAGACGGGCGGCTTTGAAGGCTCAATATAGACGAGCAGTTCATGCGGCGCTTGGCAGACGGACAGTTCAGGCGCCGTTGGGCAGACGGCAGACTCTGGCCGGCTGAGACGCACTGTAGGCCTGGTGCGTGGTGCCGGAACTGGAGGCACCGGACTGGAGACACGCACTTCAAGCCTAGTGCGGGGAGCAGGGACAGGGCACACTGGACTCTCAAAGCGTACTATTTGCCTGGTGCGTGGTACCGGCACTGGTGGCACCGGGCTGAGTGCACGCACTTCAGGACGAGTACGGGGAGAAGGAACAGTGTGTACAGGGCTCTGGAGACGCACAGGTGGCTTGGTGCGTGGTAACGGAACTGGAGGCACTGGGCTGGAGACACGCACCATAGGGAGAGTGCGTGGAGGAGGAACAGGGCTCTGGAAACGCACTGGAAGCCTGGTGCGTGGTGTAGGCACTGGTGGTACTGGGCTGGGGCGGGGAGGTAGTGCCGGAAATACCGGACCGTGCAAGCGTACTGGCTCCCTTGAGCACTGAGCCTGCCCAACCTTACCTGGTTGAATGCTCCCCGTCGCCCGCCCAGTGCGGGGAGGTGGAATAACCCGTACCGGGCTATGTAGGCGAACCGGGGACACCATGCGTAAAGCTGGTGCCATGTAAGCCGGCCCAAGGAGACGTACTGGTGGCCAGATATGTAGAGCCGGCTTCATGGCACTTGGCTCAATGCTCAATCTAGCCCTACCAGTGCGGGGAGGTGGAATAACCCGCACTGGGCTATGCACACGTACAGGAGACACCGTGCGCTCTACTGCGTAACACGGTGTCTGCCCGTACTCCCGCTCTCCACGGTTAGCCTGGGAAGTGGGCGCAGGTCTCCTACCTGCCCTTGGCCCACTACCTCTTAGCCCCCCCCCCCAAGAAATTTTTGGGTAGTACTCACGGGCTTTTCGGGCTTCCGTGCCAGACGCGTCCCCTCATAATGCCGGTTCCTCTCTCCAGTTTCCTCCGCTCTCCGAACTGCCTCCAGCTGTTCCCATGGGCGGCGATTCACCTCCACTTTAGCCCATGGTCCTTTTCCTTCCATGATCTCCTCCCAAGACCATAAATCCTGCTTCGTGCGCTGTCCGTTCCTCCCGTTACACCGCTGCTTGGTTCTGGTTATAAGGTGGGTGGTTCTGTAACGGTGTTCCTCCTCCTCTATACCCGAAGAGGAGGAGTAGTGATTGAACCAAGGCGCAGCGTTGTGAAATGACATATTTTAATTAAACAAGACGGAAAAAACACGAAACGAAAACACTTGAATAATTAACAAAATAGCAAAACGAATGTAGACAAACCTGAACATACGAACTTACATGAAACACGAAGAACGCACGAACAGGGAAAAATAGACTATACAAAAAGAACGATGTACAAACAAACCGAACAGTCCCGTATGGTGCGACAAACACTGACACAGGAGACAACCACCCACAACGAACACTGTGAAACAACCTACCTAAATATGACTCTCAATTAGAGGAAACGCCAAACACCTGCCTCTAATTGAGAGCCATACCAGGCAACCCTTAAACCAACATAGAAACAGAAAACATAGAATGCCCACCCAAACTCACGTCCTGACCAACTAACACATACAACAAACTAACAGAAATAGGTCAGGAACGTGACAAACATTTTTAATATATAGGAACACAATTGATACGTTTAGAGAAGGCTTTCCCCCCCCAAAAAATCTGACAATCCTCACATCAGAAGAGTGTGAATACTAAGGCATCTGTGTTGGATCATGTAATGTTAAGACACCGTCTAGCTCTAGCCTTTATTTCAACAGCCAATTGCTGTTGTCGCCTGAACGAAAGTCTGTTTTCTCATATACAGTGCCTTGCAAAAGTTTTCATACCCCTTGGATTTCTTCACATTTTGTGTTACAAAGTGGGATTAAATGGATTTAATTGTATTTTTTTGTCAACAATCTACTCAAAATACTGTAATGTCAAAGGGTAAGAAAAATACAAACATTATTTTAAAGATTAGTTGAATCTGTGAATGAAATTCAATTCTTGACTGAGGGACCTTACAGATATTGCATGTATGGGGGATAGAGGAATCATGCCAACCTCTATTATTTCACACAGAGTAAGTCCATGTAACTTATTATATGATTTACGAGGCCAAATTTTACTCCTGAACTAATCTAGGCTTGCCTGAACAAAGGGGCTGAATACTTATGCAACGACTATATTTTAGTTATCTAATATGCATTAATCAAAAAAATTACCTTATTTTTCTTCAATTTGACATTACAGTATTTTGAGTAGAGTTTGACAAAAATGACAATTAAATAAGTTTTAATTCCACTTTGTAACACAATAAAATGTGAGGAAACCCAAGGGGTATGAATACTTTCGCAAGGCACTGTAAATGTTTTCTGCATTTGAAACCCAGCTACAAAAATTATTTCACATATCCTTATTTATTTCAGTGAGGTGCTATAGAAGTACTCTGTAATACTTCTAACGGAATATCAGTGGTCAATGCAAAGCCTTCGTCTGCATTGTAAATGCCAATCTCACCTTAATATTACGATTTTTAAAAAGGAAGTGTATGGACGTTACAAGACTGAATATTGACTCAGCACATGTAAATCACCTCTCTCCAGAGACGTTGGGCAGAATTTAAAGTCAGTATTATGGCATTACAAAACACATCACAGGCAGCATCATAGGTATTAAATACCAGCAACTCAATAAATAAAACACCAAGACAGCCCTCTCCCATACCATATACTGTACACCTAACCCCAAGAATAAAAAAACAACTAAAAAGTGTCCAGCCCATATCTACAATTCCACAGTAAAAAGGCCTTATACTCACTGCATGAGTAGTGTAGATGAGTTAGCTGACAACATCACAAAAACGATGTGCACGCTTCAATGGGGCAGAAGTCAGCATGTTGTGATTCTGGATGGCGAGATTGCTAGCAAGAATGACAAGAAACTACCATGTGGGGAATCGTAAGTGGCTCGTTTCATCTTGTTATTCACACCATGTCTTCTTTTGAGGTGTTTTTATTGATTTCATGTCATATAGTGTAATGAAACAGCAGGCCAACCTGACTCAGCCAATCTCCTCGTGTGCCCCCCCAAAACATGTCTTGGGGCTGCCTCTCGGGCTTCCGTGCTAAACATGTCCCCTCATATCGTCACCGTTCATCCTGTGCTATCTCCACATGCTTCCATGGCAGGGTCTTGTCCCCTGCCATTACCTCCTCCCAAGTCTAGGATGTCCTCCATTCATCTTTCTCCCGGGCCCAGGATGTCCGCTCCTCATTAACCCGCTGCTTGGTCATTTTATGGTGGGTTTTTCTGTCACGGCCGTCAAAAGGAGGAGACCAAGGCGCAGCGTGGTATGCGTACATTCCTCTTTAATATAAGAATGAACACTGAACAAAACTAACAAAATAACGAAACGAACCGTGAAGCTATACAAATGAGTGCTGAACAGGCAACTACACATAGATAAGAACCCACCAATACCCAAGGGAAATGGCTACCTAAATATGGTCCCCAATCAGAGACAACGATAAACAGCTGCCTCTGATTGGGAACCATAATCAGGCCACCATAGACTTACAAATACCTAGACCTACTAAAACCCCTAGACATACAAAAACCCTAGGCAATACAAAACTAGCATACCCACCCTAGTCACACCCTGACCTAACCAAAATAATAAAGAACACATACAGTAGATAACTAAGGTCAGGGCGTGACAATAATAGCAAATAGGTGCCGAATGGCACATAATACTGTAGTTTACAGTGGGGTGTTCTAGCAAACAATCTCTTTATGTAAAGTGTCTTCAGAAAGTATTCATACCCCTTGGCTTATTCCACATTTTGTTGTGTTACAGCGCTGTCAAATTGGTTGTTGATCATTGCTGGACAACCATTTTCAGGTTTTGCCATAGATTTTCAAGTAGATTTAAGTCAAAACTGTAACTCGGGCACTCTGAAGATTCACCGTCTTCTTGGTAAACAACTCCGGTGTAGATTTGGCCTTGTGTTGTATGTTATTGTCCTGCTGAAAGGTGAAATAATCTCTCAGTGTCTGGTGGAAAGCAGCCTGAACCAAGTTTTCCTCTAGGATTTTGTCTGTGCTTAGCTCCATTCCTTTAAAAAAAAAAATGTATCTTCTTTTTTTTACTCCTCAGTCTTTAATGATTACAAGCATACCCATAACATGATGCAGCCACCACTATGCTTGAAAATATGGAGAGTGGTACTCAGTAATGTGTTGTATTGGATTTGCCCCTAACATAACAAATGTTTTGCAATATTACTTTAGTGCCTTGTTGCTAAAAGGATGCACATTTTCATGAACGCTATCACAACCATTAAACTGTAACCGTTTTAAAAAGTCACCATTGACCTCGTGGTGAAATCCCTGGGTGGTTTCCTTCCTCTACGGCAACTGAGTTAGGAAGGACGCCTGCATCTTTGTAGTAACTGGGTGTATTGATACAGCATCCAAAATCCAAAGTGTAATTAATAACTTCACCATGCTCAAAGGGATATTCAGTGTCTAATTTTTTTTCTTTACCCATCTGGGATCTTTTATTTCAGCTCATGAAACATAGGACCAACACTTTACATGTTGCATGTTGCCCTTCTTTGCAAGGCATTGGAATATCTCCCTGTTATTTGTGGTTAACTCTGTGTTTGACATTTTTATTTAACTAGCCAAGTCAGTTAACTTCTTATGGCTGCAAGAGGCAGCACTGAGTAACCTGAAAATAGGTGGCCATTTCAAACGGCCTCCTACTCAATTCTTGCTCGTACAATATGCATATTATCATTTCTATTGGATAGAAAACACTCTCTAGTTTCTTAAACCGTTTGAATTATTTCTCTAAGTGAACCAGAACTCTTTCTGCAGCCCATTTCCTATCCGGAAGTGAGATTTCCAAATGCGAGGTCTCTTTTCAAGAGCTTGTCTATAAAAGGGCATGTCACTTGGGACCATAGAAACACGTCATACGCCTTCCCCTGGGTGTCATGCGGAAGTGAGAGCAGAAAGGACTTGAATATCTCGTTCAGGGATTGAATACAGCCTCTTGGAGTGAGAGGACCGCCATAATTTTTTTTCTCCAAGGCGCGAAGTTGGACTTTGTATTGCCTCCTGGAAAACTGTCGTTATACGTGAATATAATCTCCGGCTTCGATTTGACTTGATACATGTCACAATATCATCCTAAAGTATGTTTTTTCAATATAGTTTAATTATATTATTGAAATTTATTCGGGACTTTAGACGTGATGCTTTGGAAGAATTTTTTCAAGAAGGAGAGGTTAGCGCCGCACGGCCAGTGTGCTTGCTAATTCAAGAGAGAAATAGTTCGTTCTGGATCCAAACAAAGACGGTACTGGACAATGGACCCCTTTACAACATTCTGATGGAAGATCAACAAAGGACCCAATTTGGGATGCTATATAATATATCTGTCGAGCTGTGCTATCGCTACCGATTACTTGGAATCAATGCTGTTGTGTGTTAGCCATTGCAGTAAGCTAATATAACGATATATTGTGTTTTCGCTGTAAAACACTTAAAAAAACGGAAATATTGTCTGTATTCACAAGATCTTTGTCTTTCATTTTGCTACACACCATATATTTTTCTGAAATGTTTTATGATGAGTAATTAGGTAGTTGACGTTGGTGTCTGTATTTACTCTGGCTACTCCCGTGCGATTTCTGACTGTAGCTATGATGGTAGCAGTAATGTAAAACTGATTTATAGCTAAAATATGCACATTTTTTGAACAAAACATAGATTTATTGTGTAACATGTTATAGGACTGTCATCTGAGGTAGTTTTTTCTAGGTTATTTAGGTTGGTTCTAGGTTAGTTAGGTTGGCTTGTGCATGCTACTTGCATCCTACTTGTGCTGTGAAAAATGTCTGTCCTCTTTTTTATTTGGTGGTGAGCTAACATAAATATATGTGGTGTTTTCTCTGTAAAACATTTAAAAAATCGGACATGTTGGCTGGATTGACAAGATGTTTATCTTTCAAATGCTGTATTGGACTTGTCAATGTGTGAAAGTTAAATATTTAAAAAAAATTGATTTTGAATTTCGCGCCCTGCACTTGAGCTGGATGTTGTCATAGGTGTACCGGCGTCGGTCTGCAGCCATAACAATTTAAGAACAAATTCTTATTTTCAATGACGGCTTAGGAACAGTGGGTTAACTGCCTGTTCAGGGGCAGAACGACAGATTTGTACCTTGTCAGCTCGGGGATCTGAACTTGCAACCTTTCGGTTACTAGTTCAACGCTCTAACCACCAGGCGCCCCTGCCGCCCCAAATTCAATGCTCAACCTTACAGATTATTGTATGTGTGGTACAGAGATGAGGTAGTCGTTCAAAAATCATGTTAAACACTATTATTGCACACAAAGTGAGTCCATGCAACTTATTATGTAACTTGTTAAGCACATTTTTACTCGTAAACTTATTTAGACTATTTGACCAAAGACATTTCAGCTTTTCATTTTTAGTTCATTTGTAAACATTTCACAAAACATGATTCCACTTTGACATTATGGGGTATTGTATGTAGGCCAGTGACCAAAAAATGTAAATGTAATCCATTTAAAATTCAGGCTGTAACACAACAACATTTGGAAACGTCAAGGGGTATGAATGCTTTCTGAAGGCACTGTATATAGTTTTCAACAGTAAAATTGCTTATTTCTGTAGGCCTTTGAGTAGAATAGGACTAGTTCTTCACTATACCGGTGAGATTATTAGATTAAAGAAATGTAATAAATTGTCTATTCTTGTGTAAATTGTTTTTTTGTGTGTATATTGTCATGGCTAGTGCAAAAACAAATTCCCTTTTAGGCCAAGACCATTTTCTGCTGATACCTAAGAGGAAATGGAAGCTTCTGAAATGAAAGGCATGGGAGACTCTTTCTCCTTCCATTCGTCGTGTGTGCTTTTTTGCACCTTCCTGAGGGAAAACAATTAATTTGACATGTAAAGGTCTGTTGGTTAATCCCCCTCAGCCCGTATGAATTAACAGTACAGAACAAACAATTAAACGCCCTGTTGATTTACACAACACACACTTCAGGTAGTGGGTTTTGTAGAGATTAGGGTAAAGGAGAAGTTACTCAAATCCAGAAACTCCCAAGTGATGTCATACATTGGAGCTAGTTCAGTGTAGTTTGCCCTCTCCCTCTCTCTCTCCCTGGAGTGCAGAACTGAGACAGCTGCAAAAACGGGCCATGTGACTTGTGAAGTTGCTGGATGCAGAACTCACTCTGCTCTGTTGTCAGTGAATGCATCAGGGCCTAAAATTAACACCCACCACCAGCCAAATGAGGGTAGATTTTGGCATTGGCGGTTAAGATGTCCATTTCACCAGCCATGTTGGCGGGTGGTCAGGGCTCCACAGTGCAAGCATTTCACTCACATTTGTGAATAAAAATGGTCAAGTATTATCACATTTATAGTAAAATAAAAATTTCAAAGTATTTCTGACGTTTTGTTTCATAGCTAGTAAATGAATCGCACAAAGTCAAAGAACTACGAATCCTATATAGCCTATTCCACCTCGCACTGCAACACTGCCTGGCTGGGGGCTGTGCGCATGCTCAGTATAAGATTCATTTTTAGAAGCGCTGTGCACAGGCATAAAAGTTGGTCTAATTTACTTGAAACGAAAGTCTACTGAAGTGAGACTTTGTCCTTATGTTTCTTGGCTATTTACATTGTTTGGTTCACAAGCTAGGTTGTTTTTCTATGTTTGAATTTTAACTGCTAGGGAAGAAAAGACACTTCTACTAGTTAGACTCAACCTCACAGGTTACCTTACCACGGTAACCTCACTCCCTTAAAGGGGCAGGTGGAAATGTTTGTCTCATCTGTGATATTTTGGTTAACCTGTTGGGGATGGGGGCGCTGTTTAGACTATTTATGCTAATTGGGTAATTTTTGAAACGGCTTCCCACAAAATCCTTGATCGTACAATATGCATATTATTATTATTATTGGATAGAAAACAGTCTATAGTTTCTATAGGAGTTGAAATTTTGTCTCTAAGTGGAACAGAGCCCATTCTACAGCAATTTCCCTGACATGGATTCAGATTTCAGAAATGTTGGCCACTGTTCTGAAGTCAGTTAAAACGGCACTGCTATGACTATACGGACACTTCTTACGTCTTCCCCTGGATGCCTTTACGTGATGACGATTCCAATGGGGTCGATTGCGCGTTCACAGGCCCTATAAATCAAAAAACCCTGTAGCTAGCAAGTCTTTCCTTGGTGCGTAACGCGCGTGCTGGACACCGACCCGCTCCTGTTCCAAGCGTTAGTTTAGCCTGTTATATTTCTCCGGTCATCTTTTCACTCGTTATAGGAGTTAAAAACATCATAAGGTAGTTAATTTAAAGCGTTTTATAGCAATTTATATCCGTTTAGTGCGATTTTGGGACATTTATTTTTGCAACGATGTGAATAGTTGGGCACGCTTTTCAGTTCATCCCGAACGCAGTTGGCATTTCCACATGGCAAGAGGACAGCTTTCCACCAAAAGACGATTGCTCCCAAGAAAGGATCCTTTGCCCAAGATACTGATGGAAGAACAGCTCAAGGTAGGACATTTTTATTATGATAAATCGTGTTTCTGTCGAAACATTTTAGTGGCTTAGGACGCCATGTTTTTTGACGTAGCTTCGCTTGGCGCAAACTGTATTGAAAAGTAAGGATAAATTAAAAAATGTTATTCCGCAATTGTATTAAGAATTAAATTGTCTATCAATCCCTGTCCACCCTATATTTTTTAGTCACGTTTATGAGTATTTATGTATAAGAGTAGATCACTGTCTAAGTGGCGCAAGGACTTTTTCTGACCAGCTTGTCTACATTTCACATTGTCTAACCATGATTTTGGTGGCTAAATATAAACATTTGCGATCAAACTCTATATGGAATGTGTAATATGATGTTACAGGAGTGTCATCGGAAGAATTCTGAGAAGGTTAGTGAAAAAATTAATATCTTTTGGCGATGTTGACTTTTATCGCTCACTTTGGCTAGAATCAATGCTGGGCTGCTATGTGCTATGTGCTATGCTAATATAACGATTTATTGTGTTTTCGCTGTAAGACACTTAGAAAATCTGAAATATTGTCTGTATTCACAGGATCTGTGTCTTTCGATTCGTGTATGCTGTGTATTTTTACGAAATGTTTGATGATTAGTAAGTAGGTAAACACGTTGCTCTAAGTAGTTTTTCTATTCCATTTGTGACGGTGGGTGCAATTGTAACCTATGCCATCTACCTGAAATATGCACTTTTTTCTAACAAAACCTATCCCATACCATAAATATGTTATCAGACTGTCATCTAATGAGTTTTTTTGTTGGTTAGGGGCTATAAATATCTTAGTTTAGCCGAATTGGTGATGGCTACTGGTGTTGGTGGACAAATAAAAGATGGTGGATTATGCTAATGTGTTTTTAGGTAATAGATGTACATCTTTACATATTGTGTCTTCCCTGTAAAACATTTTAAAAATCGGACATGTTGACTGGATTCACAAAATCTGTGTCTTTCATTAGCTGTATTGGACTTTAATGTGTGAAAGTTAAATATTTTAAAAAAATATTTTTTTTGAATTTCGCGGCACTGGTTTTTCAGTGGGGGGGGGGGGGGGGTGTGCCGCTAGCGCCACGCTGATCCTAGACAGGTTAAAAGACTCAGATCACAAAGAAATGTCATTCAACAATATACCACATTACTTATTACTAGTAATAATTGTATTGTTTTGTTACATTACGAAATATGCTCATCCATTTTGTGTGTGTTTTGTTGGTGTAATTTTAGAAAACATGTTTTATTTGGGCTAGTAAAAACATCTCTGAGTGACTGGTAGATTTTAAAATCTACATGCAACAGTGGCTGGTAGACCAAAAAGTACATTTTATGCTCTGGAATGCATGATTTGCAAATCCACAAACTGTGGACATGTGGCAAAGAAGGGGGTCGAGTGATAAATGGCAGATATGTGAGAGCAGAACTAATAAACGGGCTCTGCCCGATCACTAAAATGGCCACCCTGATTAGAACTACAGATCACAAAATGGCTGAATACCAAAACTACAAGTCCCAGAAGCAAGGGGAACCCTCAGAAGGTGGAGCCGACACACAGATAAAGGGTCAAGAAAAACCAGGAAGAGGAAGAGAGGGCTGGAAGGATCTATGAACTGTAGAGAAAGAGACAATAGATATTGGCTGGATTTACCGTGTATGAACTGGACTGTTTGGGACTTACCTGTTCGCGTTTGGACCTGGACCTACCGAGAACCCGATTCGTGTACCGAACCCTGCTATCCTTGACCTTGCCTATGACCTGGGTGGACCAGGACAGAGAAACAAACACACAGGTACTGTCCTGTTCGAAATAACTCTCATTCTGGGGTAATTTGGTGACAGTTTCCCACTTAATTTGTGACAAACGCTCATAACCTTGAAGAGGTTTGCCACACGTGGTGGAGAATGTGGGCATATGGACTAACCATTCCGCTGGTTAGGTAAAAAAAAAAAAAAGTTCAGTTAGCACTCCAAAGGGGAGTCAGGTTTTTTTTGTGGCTTTGTTTGGTTAGGACAGTTTCTCAGGAAAATTAGTATGGAGGGAGCCATACAGGCCCTGTTACAAGCGGCGGCCACCTAACAAGAGGCAACTACATTTACATTACATTTAAGTCATTTAGCAGACGCAACTAGAGCTCAACAAATAGCTCATCAGGATGCAATGCGAATGTACCAGGACACGTTACAGGTCCAGCACCGCATCAACCAGCTGCTCAGAGAAGAGCAAGAGAGAAACACCCGGGAGTTAGGAGAAGGCCTACAGGGGCTAGCGGGCCAAATTGGGGCTCAATTACCAGCTGCAAATACCCAGAGTCGGGCCAATCATTTTCTTCAAAAGAATAACAGCACAGGATGATGTGGAAGCATATCTTACCACCTTCGAAAGGACTGCAGAGAGGGAGAAGTGGCTGAAAGAAGAATGGGCAGGGCTTCTGGCACCATACCTGGCAGGGGACGCTAAAAAAGCGTATTTCGACCTGGAGTTGAAAGATGCACAGGATTACGATAAACTAAAGGGAGAGATTCTGACTAGACTGGGAGTGACCGATACCGCGAGGGCACACCGCTTCCACCAGTGGTCCTACCGATCTGGACAACCTCCCCGAACACAGATATTCGACTTGATTCACCTGGCACGGAAATGGTTGCGACCGGAGACCCGTTCCTCCGCCAAGATTGTCGAGACCATCGTACTCAACCAGTTTCAGCGAGGTCTACCCCAAGAAGTGCGACGATGGGTTGGCCAGAACAAGGTACTTTCCACCGACCATCTCGTGGGCCTGGTTGAACGGTGTTGTATGGCAGGAACAGCTGAGCAGGCACAGGAGGAAAGATTCCCATTCCCCAGGCCTGGGCAAACCAGCGGACAGGGTAAGACTGTCCCAACATGTGGAGGGGGAAGAGAGCAGCATGGGGCCACGAGGAAAGAATCAGAATCGGGCTGAGACACTAAGGAAGAAAACGGAAACCGGGACTGGGGGGGTCGAAGAAAAGAGGTCTCCCAGGGGCTAACCTCACAGGTGCTAGTAGGGGAGGATGAGGATGAAGTGGCAAACCTCGTTGATAACGAACAGCCCGGTACTAGTGGGGCTGGGGTCGATCTGAATCCAGAGGACGATGATCTAGAACCAGCAGACCTGGCAGGGTCCTTGACTAATTTCGGGACAGCCCAAAACCAGGAACCAACCCTACAGCAAGCCAGAGCAGACGTGCAGGTCATCGATGGTACTCCCATAAATGATGGGATGAGGCCTAATAGTTTTCCCCACTTCATTATGAAAAAGGTTTTGGTGTACAGAGTCTCAAAAATAGGGGTTGATGTGGTTGAACAGTTGTTGGTCCCCACCCGGTACCGGAGGACAGTACTGGATCTAGCTCATGGGCACATTCTGGGTGGACACCTTAGTATCGATAAAACCCGAGACCGGATTGTAAGGAGGTTTTACTGGCCAGGAATTCAGGCTGAAGTGGCTCGGCATTGTGGAGTGTGCCCGGAGTGCCAGTTAACAGCTCCCCGACCAGCTGTTTGAAGCCCGTTAGTGCCACTCCCCATAATCGAAACGCCATTTTGAGAGGATAGCGATGGATATAGTGGGCCCACTACCCAAATCCGCCAGAGGACACCAATACATTCTGGTCATTCTAGATTATGCCACTCGCTACCCAGAAGCCATTCCACTTCGGACGATGACTTCCAAAAATATCGCCAAGGAATTAGTGCTCTTGTTCACCAGGGTAGGGGTTCCAAAGGAGATCCTTACTGACCAGGGGACCCCCTTTATGTCCCGCTTTATGGCGGACCTTTGTAAATTGTGGCAGGTGAAACAGTTGAGGACATCGGTTTACCATCCTCAGACAGACGGGCTGGTTGAGAGATTCAACAGGACCCTGAAGTCAATGCTCAGGAAGGTAATCGATAAGGATGAGAAAAACTGGGATTGCATGCTGCCGTATCTGATGTTTGCCATTAGAGAGGTTCCTCAAGCCTCGCTGGGGTTTTCTCCCTTTGAGCTGGTATATGGGAGGCACCCCCGGAGAAACTTAGACATCGCCTGGGAAACCTGGGAGCACCAATCCACCCAGTATACTAGTGTCATAGAGCACGTCACGGCAATGCAAGACAGGATAGCCACAGTCATGCCCATCGTCCGAGAGCACATGAGACAAGCACAAGAGCACCAGCGGCACACTTATAACCGGCAGGCTACCCTGAGGGAATTTCAACCAGCAGATAAGGTGTTAGTGCTGATCCCCACGGTAGAGTGCAAACTACTAGCCACATGGAAAGGACCGTATGAAGTACTGGAGAGAATAGGAGAAGTTAATTATCGGATCCGACAACCAGGTCGACGGCCACAGGAACAGATCTATCACATAAACCTGTTAAAAGCATGGAGAGAGAGAGAAACACTAATGGTCACATACCCTACACACACTCAGGAGACAGCCGAAGTAAATATTTCACCTACTCTGTCCCCAGCACAAGTACAGGAAGTAAAGACCCTGATCCAGAAAAACAGAGATGTGTTTTCAGAGGTACCCAGCCGAACTGAGGTTACAGCTCATGATATCGTTTCCCTACCAGGGAGAAAAGTGAGCATGAGGCCATATCGTGTACCCGAGGCTCGACAGGCCGCGATTAGAGCAGATACAGAGAGAATGTTGACAGCTGGAGTGATCGAGGAGTCACATAGTGAGTGGTCTAGCCTAATTGTGATGGTCTCCAAGCCCGATGGGTCTTTGCGGTTCTGTAACGACTTTCGGAAGGTAAATGAAATCTCCAAGTTTGATGCCTACCCCATGCCCAGAGTAGACAAACTACTGGAGAAGATTGGTAAAGCTCGGTACATTACGACCCTGGACCTGACAAAAGGGTACTGGCAAATTCCTCTGACCCCCAGGGCCAAAGAAAAGACAGCCTTTGCAACCCCTGACGGTTTGTTTCAATACACCGTCATGCCATTCGGCTTACACGGGGCACCAGCCACCTTTCAACGGCTCATGAACAAGGTCCTAAAACCGCACCAGGCATACGCCGCAGCTTATTTAGATGACGTGGGGATCTACAGCCCTGATTGGGAATCCCACTTACCCCGGGTACAGGCGGTGTTAGACACCCTCAGAAAGGCAGGGCTCACGGCAAACCCTGCCAAGTGTTATGTGGGGTTAGGGGAAACGGAGTATCTGGGATACACCGTGGGAAGAGGGTTAATCAAACCCCAACGTAAGAAGGTGGAGGCAATTAGAGAATGGCCGAAACCAGTAAATAAGAAGCAGGTTCGAGCCTTCCTAGGGCTGACCGGTTACTACCGGAAGTTCATCCCAAGTTATGCCACAGTGGCCGCCCCACTCACCGACATGACTAGAGCCAGAGGGCCAAACATGGTCAAATGGGATGAAAGGGCCACCAAAGCATTTAGGACATTACAGGAGGCTCTCTGCTGTAATCCAGTGCTGGTGGTACCAGACTTTGAGAAAGAGTTTGTGGTTCAGACGGATGCCTCAGAGGTCGGCTTGGGAGCAGTGCTATCCCAAGAGGTAGAAGGGGTGGAACACCCCATCCTGTTTTTAAGCAGAAAGCTGGAACCACTGGAAATCAACTACGCAGTCGTTGAGAAAGAGGCGCTGGCAGTAAAGTGGGCTCTAGAAAGCCTGAAATACTACCTGCTGGGGCGCCACTTCACCCTCATCAGTGACCATGCCCCACTCACCTGGATGCATAGGGCTAAAGAGAAGAACGCTCGGGTGATGCGGTGGTTTTTGAGTCTCCAACCGTTTCACTTTGACTTGAAACACAAAGCAGGGAAGGAAATGGGAAATGTGGATGGGTTATCCCGCATGCACGCATATTTTGCTGCGGTAGCCCGACCTAGGGGGTCGGATCTAGGGGGGAGATGTGTGGCAAAGAAGGGGGTCGAGTGATAAATGGCAGATATGTGAGAGCAGAACTAATAAGCGGGCTCTGCCCGATCACTAAAATGGCCACCCTGATTAGAACTACAGATCACAAAATGGCCGAATGCCAAAACTACAAGTCCCAGAAGCAAGGGGAACCCTCAGAAGGTGGAGCCGACACACAGATAAAGGGTCAAGAAAAACCAGGAAGAGGAAGAGAGGGCTGGAAGGATCTATGAACTGTAGAGAAAGAGACAATAAATATTGGCTGGATTTACCGTGTATGAGCTGGACTGTTTTGGATTTACCTGTTGGCGTTTGGACCTGGACCTACCGAGAACCCGATTCGTGTACCGAACCCTGCTATCCTTGACCTTGCCTATGACCTGGGTAGACCAGGACGGAGAAACAAACACACAGGTACTGTCCTGTTCGAAATAACTCTCATTCTGGGGTAATTTGGTGACAGTTTCCCACTTAATTTGTGACAAACGCTCATAACCTTGAAGAGGTTTGCCACAACAACTTCATTGTTTTATTGAAAGCATACGGCCGAATTAGCTATTTTTGTCAAAAGTTCTATTGGTTTTGAGTTAGGAAATGTGTACTTTCCACCTTAAATATTTGCGATTATTTTATATAATAATTTTATATCACCGACTGCCTCCACAACTGCGCATGTGACCCCTCCTGTTGAAACGTCACGATATGCCCTTATATAAAGCTTGATGTCACTTATTGAAGTTTTTTTGGGGGTGAGAAGTAGTGAGGATATAGTTATTGTTGTCTTACAAAAAAACAACCAAGAACATGTCTGATGAAGAAAGAGTCACGAGTGAGGAGGAAGAGTAGCCTAATTGAACTCCTTGACAAGAGTCACTAGAGACTCAAAGCCACAAGAGGGTAGAACACATTTCAAACTTTGCTTTAGATGTGTTATTTATTTGAGCCAGAGTAGTATATTCTGATGAAGAATTGAGGCAAATTGAACTTCAGACGGCAGCCTCTGTTCTAGAAACCGAGGTTGCAATAGCAGCTGGGCCGGGGGCCCAATCCATCCCCAGGATCAACACAGACTGGTGGTGCAGTGAATGAGGAATGTCTGTGCTGCAGAGAATTAGAATTCATGACTACAATTCTTACAGACATGGAGGAACTTATTGTTGATTTGGAGCAGTTAGTTTGCTTTTGCAACCACAGTTTTTTTTTTTGCTGCCCACAAAAACTCTGGTGTCTTGGAAAGAAATCTGTATTCCAAAAAGGAATTGAAGACCTTATTCCAGCTGGGCCAAATGGACAATTATCCAACGAGTAAGTAGCTCAACTTTACTTTATTGAATGATCTCTTATTATAAACCTCTATGTGGGGGACCGTTAGTGGCTTTATGTTTTCACATTTGCCCAAAACTTAAGAACAAATTCTTATTTTCAATGACGGCCTAGGAACAATTTGTTCTTAAGTGACTTGCCTAGTTAAATAAAGGTTAAAAACAAGTGCGTGAGAACCATGAAACTCCTAGGTTTTGTATTGAAGTCAATGTACCCAGAGGAGGACAGAAGTTATCTGTCCTCCGGTTACAGTTATGGTGTCACCATACAGAGCGCTGCTGAGGCTACTGTAGATATTCATTGCAAAACAGTGTGTTTTAATCAGTTATCTGGTGACGTTAATATATTTATTATAGTTTTAACAAAAAATTATACTTTTTTAAATGGTATGAATGACATTAACTAAGGAGGATGGCTTCCCTTCTTCCTCTGAGAAGCCTCCACTGATGTAGACATATAGGCCTAAGTGCTCTACAGGGTAATGCCAGCAGCATACCACCCTGCATAGCACTGCTGGCTTGCTTCTGAAGCTAAGCAGGGTTAGTCCTGGTCAGTCCCTGGATGGGAGACCAGGTGCTGCTGGAAGTAGTGTTGGAGGGACAGTAGGAGGCACTCTTTCCTCTGGTCTAAAAAATATCCCAATGCCCCAGGGCAGTGATTGGGGACACTGCCGTGTAGGGTGCATTCTTTTGGATGGGATGTTAAAAGGGGTGTCCTGACTCTCTGAGGTCATTAACTTCTTACGGCTGAAATCCAGTTAACGGGATCGATTTGACAACAGCCAGTGAAAGTGCAGGGCGCCAAATTCAAACAACAGAAATCTCATAATAACAATTCCTCAAACATACAAGTATTATACACTATTTTAAAGATAAACTTGTTGTTAATCCCACCACAGTGTCTGATTTCAAAAAGGCTTTACGACGAAAGCATACCATGCGATTATGTTAGGTCAGTGCCTAGTCACAAAAAACACAGCCATTTTTCCAGACAAAGAGAGTCACAAAAAGCAGAAATAGAGATAAAATGAATCACTAACCTTTGATCTTCATCAGATAGCACTCATAGGACTTCATGTTACACAATACATGTATGTTTTGTTCGATAAAATTCATATTTATATCCAAAAATCTCAGTTTACATTGGCGCGTTATGTTCAGCAATGTTTTGCTTCCAAAACATCTGGTGATTTTGCAGAGAGCCACATCAATTTACAGAAATACTCATCATAAATGTTGATGAAAATACAAGTGTTATGCACAGAATTAGAGATATACTTCTCCTTAATGCAACCGCTGTGTCAGATTTCAGAAAAGCTTTACAGCGAAAGCACACCATGGCATAATCTGAGTACAGCGCTCAGCCACCAAAACAAGCCATAAAGATACCCACCATGTTGTGGAGTCAACAGAAGTCAGAAATAGCATTATAAATATTAACTTTTTTCCGATGATCTTCATCGGAATGGACTCCCAGGAATCCCAGTTCCACAATAAATGTTTGTTTTGTTCGATAAAGTCCATAATTTATGTCCAAATACCTTCTTTTTGTTAGCGCGTTTAGTTCACAACTCCAAATTCACAAGGCGCAGACACTTAGTCCAGACAAAAAGTCAAAACAGTTCCATTACAGTTCGTAGAAACATGTCAAACGATGTATAGAATCAATCTTTAGGATGTTTTCATCATAAATCTTCAATAATATTCCAACCGGACAATTCCTTTGTCTTTAGAAATTAAAGGGAATGCAGCTCGCTCTCAAGGCCGCGCGCGTGACTTAGCTCATGGCATTCTGCCAGACCCCTTAGTCAAACAGCTCTTATTCGCTCCCCCTTCACAGTAGAAGCCTGAAACAGGTTCTAAAGACTGTTGACATCTAGTGGAAGCCTTAGGAAGTGCAATTGGACCAAATTTACACTATCTTGGATAGGCATATACTTGAAAATCTACAAACCTCAGATTTCCCACTTCCTGGTTGGATTTTTTCTCAGGTTTTTGCCTGCCATATGAGTTCTGTTGTACTCACAGACATCCTTCAAACAGTTTTAGAAACTTCAGAGTGTTTCCTATCCAAATCTACTAATAATATGCATATCTTAGCTTCTGGACCTGAGTAGCAGGCAGTTTACTCTAGGCACTCTTTTCATCCGAACGTGAAAATAGCGCCCCCGGCCATAAGAAGTTAAAGATCCCATGGCACTTGTTGTAAGAGTAGGGGTGTTAACCCCAGTGTCCTGGCTAAATTCACAATCTGGCCCTCAAACCATCACAGTCACCTAATAATCCCCAGTTTACAATTGGCTCATCCCTCTCCCCTGTAACTATTCCCCAGGTCATTGCTGTAAATGAGAACGTGTTCTTAGTCAACTTACCTGGTAAAATAACGGATAAATAAAAACAGTGCGTGAACGAACTGCCTCGTTCAGGGGCAGAATGACAGATTTTTACATTGTCAGCTCGGGGATTTGATCTTGCAACCTTTTGGTTGCTAGTCCAATGCTCTAACCACTAGGCTACCTGCCACCCCCTCCATAGACTTACACAGTAATTATGATAACGTCCAGAGGAGTACTGCAACCTATCAGAGCTCTTGCAGCATGAACTGACATGTTGTCCACCCAATCAAAAGATCAGAGAATGAATCTATTACTGAAGCATAAGCTACAACTAGCTAGCACTGCAGTGCATAAAATGTGGGGCGGCAGGGTAGCCTAGTGGTTAGAGCGTTGGGCTAGTTACCGAAAGGTTGCAAGTTCAAATCCCCGAGCTGACAATGTAAAAATCTGTCGTTCTGAACAAGGCAGTTAACCCACTGTTCCTAGGCCGTCATTGAAAATAAGGTTTTGTTCTTAACTGACTTGCCTAGTTAAATAAAGGTTCAATGTAAGTCGCTCTGGATAAGAGCGTCTGCTAAATGACTTAAATGTAAATGTGGTGAGTAGTTGACTCAAAGAGAGAGAAATACAATCGTTGAACAGTTTTGAACAAGTTAGTTTCTTCCAAAATGAAGGAGAAGCAAGATAGCGAGAGAGAGCTATATTTGGTTGTATTTTTTTTTTTTTACGTTGACCTTCACTTAGCTAGCAATGCAGATAGCTAGTTTAGCCTACTCAAACACCCGGCTCAAACAGAGAGGGACGCTATGTTAGCTAGCTGGCTATGGAACGCTCCCAAGTCAAGGAAAGCTTTTGGTTTTGTTAATTTATTGCCACCGGGGGCCCACTGGTGTAACTGCATGAATGTAGAGGGTTTACTAACGTGTTAGTTCTAGTATCTATGTTGACTATGATTTGACAACGATGTAGGCTGTGTGTAGCATTAGTGGTCATGATATGAAGGTTTGGCTTGGAAAGCTAATGTGATGCACTGAAGTCCACAAGCGAAGGGAAAAAGGTGAGAGGAGAACAGCGTGTAGATAGTAGCGAGAAGGAATTATATATATATATATACAACGAGCATAGTGATCATGCTGTTTTCATGTGGCTGCTATGAAAGTTAACTGTGTTTGCGTGTGATCAGAGGTGTATTCATTCCGCCGATTCTGTTGAAAAACATTTCTTAAAATGGAAGCAAACGGAACAAAACAGGGATAAAAAGAACTAGATGCAGCCAAGAGTGTGCAAGGTGATATTGAATGTGTCACTGTCTGTCACTTTGATTACTCAAAATTCTCTAGACCTGTGCACCTACGTCGTAAACTTTCATTCATAGGCTAGGTTGTAGCAACCTCATGATGGGTATAGGGAAAATTTGAGCATCATGTAAGTAGCCTAAACCTATCGATGTTACATTGAACTGGGTGAATGGAATATGAATGACAGTCATCCAATATGCTGTAATAGAAATAAGGCCATGATCCTCCCTCATCTTAAACCGCACCGACCACCACTGGTCTAATAACACAATAAGAACACCTCAAACTTCAAGGATCAGGCTAGACTACATACCTCTGCACGCTTACTTTGTCGCTTGCGCTTCTCAAACACACCGTGTATTTTGGCACTGCGCCAGATCCAGTCCATAGAAATACAGTAGCAGCAGCTGTATCTTTAAGTACCCTTCGGTTTTCTGTCCCCATCATTTCAGATTGTATATCTTGTTCCTATGCATCATCACTGAAGTGCTTGCTACACACACAGCGATGTAAGGTGGCTGCAGGAGTATGTAGCCTACATTGTATTTACTATTTCTAACTGCTACTAACCATCTTTTGCTTATCTTTTACCGGAAAACTGTGAAACTTCTTCCCTTGATTTCCTGTATACAGTGCAGCCAGGGACCAAACACCAGCTTGCTCTTGCTGCCATCTCTTTTTCCACTTTGCATAATTAACTTTACCTGCGATAGGCCTAATTTGATCAACTTTCGCACCAGCTCCAAAATATCGTGACGTTTCTACATAGCAGGGTCTCCCCCACGAGGGTGCCTACAAGTGCAGTTGTTACCTATTTTCGCTGCTGTGGCAGTCCGCTATATAAAATAATTGCACGTTTTAGGTGGAAAATTACATTTCCAGACTCCAAACCGATAGTACTATTGACAAAAACAGCTAATTCGACCGTACACTTTCAAAGAAACTATGAATTTGTCCACAGTTCACCGATTTGTGAATTATGCATTCACTGACAACGAAGCAGAGCGAGGCCTGCATAGTCACATGACCCGTTTTTGCAGCGGTCTCAGATCTCCACTCCACGGACAGAGTATGGAATCACTTGGGAGTTTCTGGACTTGGGATAAACTATTCCTTTAAAGGAGATTAAGAGTTACAGTATGTTTGTGCAGCTCCTAGTGGCTAGTTTGTAAACTATAACCTAGGGAAAGGGGATACTTAGTTGCATAACTGAATGCATTCAACCGAAACGTCTTTTGCATTTAACCCAACCCCTCTGAATCAGAGAGGTGCGGATGGCTGCCTTAATCGACATCCACGTCATCGGCGCTCGGGGAGCAGAACGGCAGATTTTTCCACCTTGCAGGCTCTGGAATTTGGACAAGCAACCTTTCGGTTACTGTCCCTACGCTCTAACTGCTAAGCTACATGCCTATTCAATAGGAGGGCAAAAATAATTGGAATAAACAGGAGAGGCCACCTGTGGTTGCTTTCATACACAACCACAAATTCAGAAACCTTTTATGAAAAAACACAGCTTATCAACACATAAGCCTACCTGATTTGGGCTGTCTGATTTCACCTTCTGTTGTGCATGTGCCCTCAGGTACGAGCCCTGTTTGGCTGCGTTGATCCCCAGTGTCACTCTGTTGCGTTCAATGATGTCCTCCCTTGGTATGTCTGGCTTTCTGCTGGACAAGTGCTGCGAACCATTTGATTTAGAGGACATCGAATTCTGTAACTGTTTCTCGGCCACTGTCCCACTAGCCTGTCCATACTGCTCTTGATTGTAGTAAATCTGAAACGCTCTATCGTATCTGTCATGTGTCTCCCTGTAACGGTCTTCCAGGTCAGGACAGCTAGCTTGGATTTCACCACCAGTGGCATTGGTTGGGTTCCTCACACCTCGGTTGGCCTTGACTCTCTGGTGTGGGTTTCTTTCCATGGCTTTTTCAGATGGCACACCAGGACTTGGGTGGGTGGACTCTGGCAAGCTATCCCCTATAACTTGGTTCTGATGAAGGTGGTAGGAAAATGCAGGTGAAACCTCTCTGGTAACTTGATTCTGCAGTGGGGGGAGGTGGTAAGACGTTAGGTGGTGTTTAGATTGAAGTTCGTTACTTGTGATTTCTGGAGTCATACTCTCTGCAAGAGCTGGACTGCAGGAAAAGATGTATCTGTATCCTCCACTCCCTGAAAGCTCCTGTCCTCTCTCGCTATGGCTCTCCTCAGATTGTTCATCCGAGTTGTAGGATTCTTCCTCGAGGGGAAGTGGTGGGGTCATCTTGTCGAACTGTCGAGCTCCCTCAAGATTAGTCCTCCAGTTGGGATCGTAGCGCAATTCTGCATAGGTGTCATCATAGTGGATCTGTCTGCAAAGTTTGAGAATAGAGGCGTTAGTAGATCATTTACATGACTAGTGGAATTTGCATTTTGTTTAGTGACCAACCTAAATCAGAACACTGTAATGGGAAAGACCAATGTGAATGATTAAAACATCATAAAAAGGTACAATAGGCTGGCCTATGATGAAATAAAATATATTCCAAGAAACAGAAGATCCTATTATTGTCAGTTAATACAAAGGTATTAGGACCAAGTAGGTCTCCATTCCTGACAATAAAGATTTTACGAAGAACACAACAAGCTTTGAGAGGTCAGCAGTACAATAGGTGTTACTGTACACCTCAACAATACTGATGGTGTCCTTAAACAATGAGAGTGAGTCCTTCTTTGAACAGACAAGCCGCTGTTCCAAATTGAATTTGACATCAGCACATTATTTGCCTGTATTTATACGTAATATTCATATTTTCATCTCCTTATCCAATAATGAGGGAGTGTCTGAAGACTACTACTGGCGAATGGTTCACAAATGGCAATTTTCAGCTTAGAAAATGGACTGAAATTGCTACCTAATGTGCCCCTTCTAACGGGGATGAAAAGATCTCATTAAAATAATTAGCAGAGTGCCTCTTTGTTGTGCTGCTTGGCGGACGAGGGGAAGCGTACTCCTCATCTCATGATGCCCCTGCCCGGGGCTGCCTAGGTGTAGGGCACTTCACTCAATGAGGCCAAAAGGGTAAGGGATGGCTCAGTAATGACTGGAGAAGCTGGAGAATTTATTATGGATACAACACAGCTGGGCGACGTCTTCTTTACCCTGCACAAAACAACAATAGGCTATTATATGGTAGTCGAGATAATGACCAAACACGCAACAAAATGTACTCGGTTGATTTCAAGAAACAGTGTTAGAATAAAAACTGAACTGTGGGGGAAGTAAAAAGAGATTATGGAAAATGTTCAAACGTGTTTCTTTATCAGCATTCAAAAGAAATCACGAGGTAAACAGAAAAATATTGCACTGGATGAATAGAGGTGCTTGAATGGGGACATTCATTGATTGAATGACGAGTAGGCTATACATGGGTGTGAAATGCCCACTGTTGTGAATGTGGACGCCCGGCTTTGAGGACAGAGCCGATCAATGGCGAGGCTATGAGACTATGACGCTGGGAAATTGGGACTGTTCTCAGGGCAGACAATCTGAAATTGACCCTTTTGTGAGTATCTGCCATGGTCATTTTCACTGAAACAATGTGTGCCTACGTGGTGAAGTGGATCTTCATTTGGCGGGCATCAATCTGCCCGGGACCAACAATGAGAGAATAGCCTCTCTCTGTTTACGGTGAAATTATTATTGCGAGGTCAGTGAGGAAACAGTTCCAGTAGATGGGGAGAGTGAAAAACAGATGTGGGGGTCCTCTCTTCAGATTCCTGCATCAGAGAGGTCTCTGGCATGTTGACAATGAAGAGCCGGACAGTTAATGGACAGCAGAGTGACCACTTATTGTGATAACCTCCAACAAAATTTAAATCTAATTTGCCTTAAATGAAGGCAGTTACTCGGAAAGTACCTAAATTAGCCTAACACGTCTGCTGACAGCTCAATTAATTTGCCAATGTGTGCATCAGGCTCAATTACTGGCCTTGTTCCATTGTTGAGTGAAGAATGAACGCTATTCATCTTTTATCTTCCATGTGCTGTTTAGTGAGAAAAATGCTTTATTGTTGCAGGAGTTTTCCATATAACATTTTACATAAGCACTGTATTATAATCTTCATTTTGATTAATTTGTGTACTTGATAACAGTATTTTCAAATGCAATAAACAGATTAGACCTAATTAAAAGTGAGGCACTAATTTGCCTAAAGTAAATAGCGCAACAATGGCATAATTCACTTGAATTGTTCTAATGTTCAGAAAAGCTAAATAAAAAGTGGAATGCCTTGGCTCATTTTAAAACAATCACAGTTGGTTGTAACATAATTATCAATAAATAATGCCCTGTAGGCCTACTTCCCCTGTAGCTTATTTGTATTTTGGACACTTCTGATTATGATTTAGTGTACAGCATAACATGTTCCAGTAAAGATTTTAATAAATAGCACATCTAGTTTAACTGAAACCTGATCAGCTTGTTCAAACATTACAACGGGAAAAATACATTCAAAAATAAATGTTAACACTAATGTTATAGGCTACACTACCCTTTGAGATGCACAACCATAGTGAAGAAGACAAATAAGTTTGAGGTGCCACTTATGATCTACTACTGCCACCTACTGACCAAACTGAAAATGTCTTAAAGTCTACTTTAGGGAAAATATACTGAACAAAAATATCAACGCAAGCAACATAAGAGTTGGTCCAATGTTTCATGAACTTAAATTATCCCCGAAAATGTTCATACGCACAAAAAGCGTAGTTCTCTTAAATATTGTGCACAAATTTGTTTACATCCATGTTGGTGAGCATTTCTCCTTTGCCAAGATAATCCATCCACATGACAGGTGGAATATCAAGAAGCTGATTAAACAACATGATCATTACACAGGTGCACCTTGTACTGGGGCCAATAAAAGGCCACTCTAAACTGTGCAGTTTTGTCACACAACACAATGCCACAGATGTCTCAAATTAAGGGAGCATGCAATTGGCATGCTGACTGCAGGAATGTCCACCAGAGCTGTTGCCAGAGAATTGTATGTTCATTTCTCCACCATAAGCTGCCTCCAACGTTGTTTTAGAGAATTTGGCCGTACGTCCAATTGGCCTCACAACCGCAGACCATGTGTAACCACGCCAGCCCAGGATCTCCACATCCGGCTTCTTCACCTACGGGATCGTCTGAGACCAGCCACCTAGACAGCTGATGAAACTGTGGGATGGCACAACCAAATAATTTCTGCACAAACTATCTCAGGGAAGTTCATCTGCATGCTTGTCGTCCTCCCCAGGGTCATGACTTGACCGCAGTGCGGCGTCGTAACCGACTTCAGTGGGCAAATGCTCACCTTCAATGGCCACTACCACGCTGGAGAAGTATACTCTTCACAGATTAATCCCAGTTTCAACTATACCAGGCAGATGGCGTGTATTCCGTCGTGTGGGCGAGCGGTTTGCGGATGTCACTGTTGTGAACAGAATGCCCCATGGTGAGGTTATGGTATGGGCAGGCATAAGCTATGAACAACAAACACAATTGCATTTTATCGGTGGCAATTTGAATGCAGAGATACAGTGACAAGATCCTGTCGTGCCATTCATCCGCCGCCATCCCCTCATGTTTCAGCATGATAATGCTCGCAAGGATTTGTACACAATTATTGGAAGCTGAAAATGTCCTGCGTACTCAACAGACATGTCACCCATTGAGCATGTTTGTGATGCTCTGGATCGACATGGACGGCAGCGTGTTCCAGTTCCCGCCAATATCCAGCAACTTTACACAGCCATGGAAGAGTAGTGGGACACATTCCACAGGCCACAATCAACAGCCTGATCAACTCTATGCGAAGGAGATGTGTTGCGCTGCATGAGGAAAATGGTGGTCACACCAGATACTGACTAGTTTTCTGATCCACGGCCCTACCTTTTTTTAAGGAATCTGTGATCAACAGATGTATTTGTGTATTCCCAGTCATGTGAAATCCATAGATTAGGGCCTAAGGAATTCATTTAAATTTACTGATTTCCATATATGAACTGTAACTCAGTTCAATCTTTGAAATTGTTGCATGCTGCATTTATATTTCTGTTCAGTGTATAAGATAACAATGTTCAGGCCTATTGCCAGTGATATGAATGCCTACTTGACATTATGCATCTACACCGGTCACATTAACTGTAGGCCTATTTCCAATGGCTGAGAATCTGTCAGGATCCATCCCATGCATAACAGAATTTGGATGAACTTGGCAGATTGACTGAATCTCTTTGGCAGACCATTTATGAATGGTGTTTTTGCCTCATTGTATATGCATCATGAGACAAATATTTATGTCCTGCTTTGCAAATACATTTGGAACATTAGACACATTTGTTGAAGAGTCACATTGATATTCAGCACAATGTCTTATGAGAAATCTATTATTTTACCCCTTCTGGATCGCAAACCTATTTACTTTTCATTCTCCTACACAGACGGTTCTCCTAACAGTATTAGGTATAGGCTGAGTCATGCAAAAAATGTGAACAAGATGGTTCAAGACTTGATTTCTACAAAATTATTTGATGTGGCAGATGAAAATGGTCCTCACAAAGCAATTACATGAGTTGCAAGTGTATTGTGTAGGCCTACTTTGGTTGTTGTTATATGTAGGCCTACTTTCATGCAGTAGTTCAGAGCACTCTAGTTTTCAGTTTGCTTAGGTTACGATGACAGTATAGCCATCACCATATAGCAGTGGTGATAAAGCAAAGGTTTAGGGCCTACCTGGACACCTCTTTGTCTCTGCTCTGCTGCTGGACATTCTTTTTGTTCTGGCTGAGTGCTGATACCTCGAGACTATCATAGACATGAAGTTCCCCCTCAGCCAGACATGAGCCATCTGTGTCTTCCTCTTGGGGTTGTGTCATGTTTTGGTCACCAAACTCGACACCAATTCGCCTCTGAAGCTCAAACTGGTAGTCCCTCTCCTGGACCAAGCTCTCTGTGTCCGATTCAGCGGCATCCCACAGGCTTAAACCAACCTCTGGTTTTAGTGGACAGGGTTTCCTGTGTTCATCCTTTAACCTGACATAGGTCTTTCCGTGCTCAGGTCCCTTTTTACCTTCCATTTTGTACTGCTGTGCTGAGGAAAAAGTTGAGAGCTGGTTGTAGTTGAACTGTCACTGTCAGTATGCTGCTTTCATTACAAGACAGTAGATGTGCACAGATGTTTACTTTACCGGTGGCTGCTTGTTCACTTATTCCAAAACCTCTGTATCAAAAAGCTAAATTACATATTCAGAATAGAATATTCTCACGATATTTTCCCACATTTCTTAGGCTTAGCTGCTAACGTTAGCTGTCAGAAGCTGACATGGCCTTCAACTTTACTTGGTGTGGAGAATTAGTTAGCTGACTCAACACTTTGTTCAGAACCTTGAAAATAACAGAGGACTACTATCTAACCTTACCTCTGTAGCACATTTTGCGCACGTGTTGACAAATTGTAACGTTTTAAGTTTTGCCAGCCATGTTAATAGGTAACTTAGGGAAGAAAGAGCGATAACACACAGCAAGCTCCCATTGCTGCAATGCTTTCGCACAACACTGGGACATCAACAAAATCACAATGAGACATCACACGAAGTGTGTCCGACGGCCCAATTTGGGGTGTCTGGCTCATGAACTAACGTTAGCCAATACTATATTTGTATTCTCTAATTAAACGTGTCACTTTATGTTGACTACTGAACTGGGTTTGCTTTGCTCCGCTTCTTGATCCCCTAGGCAACCACCAACAACTATGGTTTGCTTGTCTATCTAAAACGGTTTACACAGTTTATTAGCGTGAGAGAAAATGTTAAAAGCTGAGAGACGCTGGTATTATCGACTGGTTTATACAATGTCAAAAGACACTCACCAATATTATTCTCCAGTTCTGAAGAATGGCAACCATGGAAACGAACGGACGCGTACAGACAGTGATTTGCGCCTGCGCAGGGATGTTGTGGGCGTTGCAGGGCATCCAATTATGCTTATGACTGGACCAATTGCCCCTTCGCTAAGACGTGTCCTCTGAGACATGCAGCCCAGAGGGAAAAATGTGTAAAGATAGAAGAGAAGCGTGGAGAAAACGCAAAGGATTATTTGGGCCCAGTGGGAGTGACATTTTTTGAATTTTTTTCCCTTTCGTTTGGCTGATCCATATGTAGTCTCAGGCTGGGTAGAAAATGAATAGGGTACTATTAAAATCGGTGAAAGTAGCTCAAAGTGGACTTCAAATCACATTTTATTTGTGACGTGCGCTGAATACTAACAGGTGTAGGTAGACCTTACCGTGAAATGCTTACTTACAAGCACTTAACCAACAATGCAGTTCAAGAAATAGAGTTAAGAAAATATTTACTGAATAAACTAAAGTCAATTTTTATTATCAGAAAGTAACACAAGAAAATGACATAATAACAAGGCGGTAAACAGGTGGTACCTGTACCGAGTCAATGTGTGGGGGTACAGGTTAGTCGAGGTAATTTGACTATGCATAGATAATAAACAGTGAGTAGCACAACTTTTTGTTGTCTCGGCCTTCTTGCATATCACAGTGGCGTATGAACGAATGGGGTATAGAGCAAACAACGCAACTGTCACAACATAGGTTCATATGTATTTTTTTACTGGCTTGACTTACCCACTGATTTGACCCACGCACTGCTACTGTACAGAAGTTACAAGGTGTGTTGAATAAAAGAGTCCCGGCAAACATACAGTGCATTCGGAAAGTATTCAGACCACTTGACGTTTTCAAAATGTTGTTAAATTACAGCCTTACGGTTTCAACAGTTTTTTCCCCTCATGAATCTACACCTAATACCCCATAATCAGTTAATAATCAATAAGAAGTTTTTGCAATTGTATTGAAAATAAATAACTGATATCACATTTACATAAATATTCAGACCCGTTACTCAGTACTTTGTTGAAGCACCTTTGGCAGCGATTACAGCATCGCGTCTTCTTGGGTATGACGCTACAAGCTTGGCACACTTGTATTTGGGGAGTTTCTCCCATTCTTCGCTGCAGATCCTCTCAAACTCTGTCAGTTTTTATGGGGAGTGTTGCTGCACAGCTATTTTCAGGTCTCTCCAGAGATGTTCTATTGGGTTCAAGTCCTGGCTCTGTCTGGGCCACTCAAGGACATTCAGAGACTTGTCCCGAAGCCACTCCTGCATTGTCTTGGTAGTGTGCTTACGGTCGTTGTCCTGTTGGAAGGTGGACCTTCACCCCAGTCTGAGGTCCTGAACACTCTGGAACAGGTTTTCATCAAGGATCTCTCTGTACATTGCTCCATTCATTTTTCCCTTGATCCTGACTAGTCTCCCAGTCCCTGCCGCTGAAAAACATCCCCAATAGCATGATGCTGCCACCACCATGCTCCACCTTAAGGATGCTGCCAGGTTTCCTTCAGACGTGACGCTTGGCATTCAGGCCAAAGAGTTCAATCTTGGTTTCATCAGACCAGAGAGTCTTGTTTCTCATGGTCTGAGTCCTTTGGGTGCCTTTTTCGAAAGCTTCCGTCTGGCCATTCTACCATAAAGGTGTTACAGAGATGGTTGTCCTTCTGGAAGGTTCTCCCATCTCCACAGAGGTATTTTGGAGCTCTGTCAGTGATCATCGGGTTCTTGGTCACCTCCTTGACAAAGGCTCTTCTCCCCCGATTGCTCAGTTTGTCCGGGCGGCCAGGAAGAGTCTTGGTGGTTCCAGACTTCCTACAATGCTGAATAAATTTGTTGGTATCCTACCCCAGATCTGTTCCTCGACACAATCCTGTCTCAGAGCTCTACTGGCAATTCCTTCGACCTCATAGCTTGATTTTTACTCTGACATGCACGGTCAACTGTGGGACCTTATATAGACAGGTGTGTGCCTTTCCAAATATCCAATCAATTGAATTTACCACAGGTGGACTCCAAGTTGTATAAACATCTCAGGGATGATCAATGGAAACAGGATGCATCTGAGTCAATTTCGAGTCTCATTGCAAAGGGTCTGAAAACTTGTATTACAAGTTTTTATTTGTAATACATTTGCAGAAATATTTTAACCTGTTTTCGCTTTGTCATTATGGGGTATTATGTGTAGATGAGGAAAATGTTTTATTTAATCCATGTTAGAATAAGGCTGTAACATAACAAAATGTGGAAAAAGTGAAGGGGTCTGAATACTTCCCGAAAGCACTGTAGGCCTGGTGTAGGATCAGCTATTGTCAAAGTAGTGGAATGGGGTGGTGATTTTTTTAAATTGAGTTGCCTCCTCTGTAATTCCACTGCCCCCTAAAATAAAATCGTTGCCGAATGTGAAAATGTCGATTTTCAGCTCGATCCTGATATTCTAAGAATTAATTGGGCCAGCCCGGGTTTATTTGCCCAATATTGTAGCCTAGAGACCAACTCGTGGCAGTTGCTGTGGTGCGAGAGAGAAGCATGTCTGTATCTCTTACAGAACCAGTGGTGTCCCGCCATTTTTGTTGTTGCTTGTTTTGCCTGTTATTTTGGCATTCATACGTGTCACATATCAGTTTGCAAACAATGTAAAAATGTAAAATCTATAATTGAGTTAATAAAATAAATACAAACATGGTCTCTTTTTTCCTTTCTTGAGTAAGGCAACTGCAAAATGCAGGTGTTTCAGTCTAGGTCAGTGCTTTCTGTGGTGGTGGGACAGCCAGCGGAAAATATGGAGCGTAGGAGTTGGTAATGTTCTCTAGTTGTGCCGTGATTGGCTCAGTGTTCTGTCACTCATGGGGACTCATTGCCGCAAAATCTACAGGGAGAGCTCAAAAATTCTAGCCCCTTGGGTGTTGCCATAGAGTTACATTAGAAGTGCACATCCAAGAAGGCTCAAGCTCATTGGCCACAGATAGAATTACGTCAAATCACATTATATCTACCATACCTTTGATTGGACTGATCATGTCAACATCATACTTTCAAAATCTTAGCTAGCAGTCATCATCATGAATCAAGTCGATAATCTACCGGCAAATCTTTTTCAATCCTTGACATATGAAGAGAAATTATAGATAAAACATATCGGTGCTCATCGGTCATAAACATTACACAACAAGTTAGAAATCACAAATTCTACAATGAGTGGTTTGGAAGGAATCAGTGGCTAACTGCAAGTATTGCAAAGCAATCACTAGCCTACTATTCAGTGTAGTGGGTGTGTGGTCCAAGTCTAGGCTTAAGGCTCTATTTTTAAAGCTTAAAATGATAAACATTCAATATTGGCCATGCTGTCAATCCAGCATGACTTCTGCCTCGTCAAAACACCTGGAAACTCGAAACTGGGAAATCTCAGACTTTAGTGAGTTCAAGACAATTGGGAACTCGGGGGGACAAATTAGCTTCGACTGGGTAAATAAGTTTTGAACGGTCATCTAACTGGGAATTGCAAGTCGGGAACTTGGGCCTATTTCTAGAGCTCCGACCTGAAGATCACTGACGTCATGATTCGACCTTTTTTTCCGAGTTTCCAGTTGTCTTGAAAGCAACATAAATCCAGAGATTGCCAGACTTTGATGACGAAGTTTGTTGACAAAATTTGCCCACAAAAGACCACCGCGACACCTTCCTGTTCAAGTGAGCATAGCGAGGGGAGTTCATAAATGTCTTGTATTCTGCTGAATAAATTATGTAATATGCCAGGGATATACACTACTGTTCAAAAGTTTGTGGTCACTTAGAAATGTCCTTGTTTTTGAAAGGCACATTTCTGTCCATTTAAAATAACACCAAAATGATCAGAAATACAGTGTAGACATTGTTAATGTTGTAAATGACTATTGTAGCTGGAAACGGCTGATTTTGTAGCCTATAGCCTGTTTTAGAGAAATGTCATCAGCGAATATTGTAGGAGTTTTTATTGTCTGCTTATATGCCCCATTTATTTATCCTTTAAATCTGACTTGGTGTTGCGGTGGTTATTTCTGTATTATCAAATGACGAGAGACAAACTTATTTTTTTATATGTAACCTTTATTTAACTAGACAAGTCAGTTAAGAACAAATTCTTATTTACAATGGCGGCCTACACCGGCCAACAATTGTGCGCCGCCATATGGGACTCCCAATCACAGCCGGTTGTGATACAGACACCCTGGTTCGAATCCAGGCTGTCTGTAGTGACGCCTCTAGCACTGAGATGCAGTGCCTTAGACTGCTGCGCCACTTGGGAGTCTTCCTCAAGAAATGCAACTGAAAAGACTTGTGTCTTGGAGGCTTTCTATGATGATGGTGTTTCTTGTGTGTGTCTTATATATTTTATAGATCAATAAAAACGAACTCCCTCTTTAATGATACCGTATTTCCCCTCCATATATTCCCAAAGTTCCTTCTTCTACATCGGACTACAAGCCACTCAGGTTCTGGGTACAGGCACTCCTGATAGCCTGTAGCATATCACAAATGCTTCACAACGTATTTCTTACAATTTCAGGCTATAGCCTTGAAATAATAATATATCCTAAATAATTAATGTAGTTTCTTTAGGCTACCTGGCTTGTTATTTAATAGCCTGTTGAAATGTCGAACGTCAATTGATAGTAACAGAATCACACATTACTTCCCAAGCAAAATCAATTATTTGTCTCGTTGGCTATAGGTTGTAGTGCAGCCTCTAAATCTTATAGTAACAAACCTAAGATATCTCGTCTGCATCGGAGTCACGTCTTTCCCGGCATTTTACAGCTTGTTTCTAGCATAAAGCTTTGTGGAATAAAGTATTCTTATATGTCGCTTTATATAATCAGATCCATTCAAATCTGTTCTAAATCTTAAAGGGGTAGGCCTATGCGGTTCGCCATTCGATCCCTGGTTTTAACTTAACACACCAAGCAGTTCACTGACACTGAGATATTTAAGGAGTGCATGGTGACTGAAGGAATTGTCTGACTAAATCTATGGATACTAGACTATCATTTAATCTGTCAAACAGGTAGGCCTACCTCTTATTTCTTGAATAGGAAGAAATAGGCTCCAACACAAAACCCTTGTTAGTAGCCTGAAGTCAAATTAAGACTGTTTAAATTAATTAGGCCTTCTTGAATTAGCCTACTTTAAGCACCCATGCACTGTCCATCACCGCGGCTGCCGCTTCATAGTAATACAAGTTCTGTAAATTACTATAAAATGGCTTAGAGGTCAATAACTCTTGATAAAAAGCTTCATTATTGGCAACAATACAAGCGTACCTCCGGTCCTCATCTTCACGCTCTCCCTCTCAAACTGAATAAGACATCAGTAGGCCTAGTCCGCACGCAGATATTTAATTGTAAAAAAAATATATATATATCATACCATCCCAGCAGCACAAAAACGGGAAGGAAGTACATTTTCTTAGAAATATAATTTTGCCCTGTGCTTCTCTAAGCATGCTCTTAGTATAGCCTGGGCCTTAAGTATAGGCTATGGATCATTTGAGACCACACTACACATATATTTCGTGCTCAGCAGAGTATCAGGGATTTGATATTTAATCAATTACAAAATACATGACACTCCCCTGGACTAAATAAAAAATACACTAAACCTAGAGACAGACATTTAAAAAGCATGACGCTCCCCCATTTTCCTCTGGGAAACAGTTGTGTTAATTTCAACCCCTCCCTAATATCTTTTTTTACTAGATATTGGCAGTCCTCCATCACCCTTAATTGCAGTTGTTAAAACGGCCAGCTTCAGTCAGCTGATTCTATCCATCACTTATGGTTAGTTCTAATTGGGCGGCTTAGTTTCCCATTCAGAGGACCCCCACTTTTGTTAGTGTCTTATTGGTCAGTCACGCTAACTAATTACCGCCACATCTCCTGCAGCCTATCAGTGGCCTTGATTCCCAGGACTTCAGTTTCAGTCAGTCTTTGACCCCAGCACACTGCGTGGTCAGAAACACGCCTACCCTCCTGCTGAACTTTTCCTCCTGTGGACTGAATCCCTGTATGTCTGATGTTTAATTGTGCATGCATCTAAACGACCACATAGTTAATGTCAGTTAACACTGGACATGATTCTCAGTTATCTGAACCATGAGTAGTCAGATGTGTGTGGACATCTTACAAGGAGCCGTCCCTTTCTTTCAATTTGCGCCTAAAATGACATACCTAAATCTAACTGCCTGTAACTCAGGCCCTGAAGCAAGGATATGCATATTATTGGTACCGTTTGTGGAAATGTGAAAGGAATGTTAAATATAACACACAAGATCTGGTAAAAGATAATACAAAAGAAGAAAAAACATTTTGCATTTTTTGTACCATCATCTTTGAAATGCAAGACAAAGGCCATAACGCATTATTCCAGCTGCAATTTAGATTTTGGCCAGTAGATGGCAGCAGCGTATGTGCAAAGTTTTAGACTGATCCAATGAACCATTGCACTCCTGTTAAATGGTGTAGCAAGACTGCCTAAGGTGCTCTTTGTCTTATGACGTGTGATCAGGTTACTCAAAAGCAAAGAGAAATTTAGGCATCACAAAAGCTGTGCTTAATTTGTTTATTAATAACTGTTAAACTGTGCACTCTCCTCAAACAATAGCATGGTATTCTTTCACTGTAATAGCTACTGTAAATTAAACAATGCAGTTAGATTAACAAGAATAAGCTTTCTGACAATATCAAACTGTCTATGTCCTGGGAAATGTTCTTGTACATACATCATGCTAATCGCAATAGCCTACGTTAGCTCAACCGTCCTAGGGACGGTACACCGACTCCGAACAAGTTTTAAATTCCCATTACCCTGGACATCCGCCTCATCCTTGTTCTGACCGGACATTCTGTAGTGGTTGCTACCGGGCTTAAGCCAGCGCCTAAGGTTTATTATATTCAGTCCCTCAACTGTCTACAACCCTACCTCTGTTTTTCACCGATTAACTCCCTTTGTTTGGGAAGGGGAAACATGGAAAAAGAGATGGACACAGGGGAGACATTTAAAATATAATTGGCCACCACACCATAAGAGCTGCTGCGTTTTGCTTATTAAAGACAGATACAAGAGCTGTGCAATAGGGCAGTACTGTTCCTTGTTTGAAAGCTGAACGTGTGTAATTTGTATTAAAACTATCATGTTTCTCATGCACCATCATTCTTTCCTTGCATCCATACATTTCTAAATAAACTTTGCATCAAAAAGTATCATCAAATGCATCAAGCTAATTGTGCTGTTGAAAAATCTACCAACGATAGACTGAGTTACTACATTGGGATAATTCAGCAAAATTACCCTACCATATGTAGTCTGACAAACCGCAATAACCGTTTTCTAAATCTATCTGCAAAGCAATTGAAGTCAATGTGAGGGGGAGGTAGTTGCAGAAACAGTGGAATGGTTTAGTCGACCTCAAGTCAGTCAAGATAACCCACCACCTCCATGAGCCGCGCCACCAGCTCCGGGGAATCCACCAGCCATGCTGTCGGGCATACCAGCACCCTGGTACAACTTGGTGATGCTCCTTCTGGTGGTGCTCATACTCTTACTTCTCAGCAGTCTAAGAAACATAAACAGATTAACATTAGCAAAATATTAAATGGTCTTCAAATGAGAAATATTTAACTTCAGTCGCTCAGACATCCAAGGAAGGTATTTGGCCATCTTTGGTCTTTCGACCTCTGGTGGAAACTACGAATGGCAGGAATAAACTTCATCACAGCGAAACTACTGGGTCAAGGCTATTAACTGTAGCCCATTTTCTAGTCTTACAATGCCATCTCCACAACAAACTTACCCATGTCATTGGTGATGGTGATCTTGTCTTCCTTGCCAGTGTGCTTGTCAGCTGCAGACACCTTCATGATGTCGTTAGCGTCAATGTCAAAGGTGACCTCAATCTGAGGAACATCGAGGTGCAGGGGGGATTCTAGTCAGCTCAAACATGCTCAACAGGTTGTTGTCCTTGGTCATGGCCCTCACCCTCATACACCTGGAGGATACAGTCTATATTAGCCAAAAACATACATGGTTTTCAAACGAGAAGTACATTAAAATAGTCGCTCAGACATCCAAGGAAGGTATTGGGCCATCTTTGGTCTTTCAACCTCTGGTGGAAACTACGAATGGCAGGAGTAAACTTCATCACAGCGAGTGGCCCAGGACTGTACAAGGCATAACAAATTAATTCTTACCTAGTTCTTGTCAAGCCAGCCGATGACCTTGTTGCACTTGTCCAGAATCTTGGTCTTGTCCTCGTCACTGATCTTGCCCTGCAGTTTCTCATCCTCCACAGTAGACTTCATGTTGAAAGAGTAGGACTCCAGGGAGTTCTTGGAGGAAACCTTGTCACGCTGCACATCATCCTCACACTTGTACTTCTCAGCCTCCTGGACCATACGCTCAATGTCCTCCTTGCTCAGGCGACCTGATGGCAAAATACAATCAAGTCAACCAACATTAAAAGAACTACAGACTCAACTGTACATCATTGTAGACTCAATTTCTATTGTCGCTCAGACATCCAAGGAAGTTGTTAGGCCATCTTTGGTCTTTCGACCTCTGGTGGAAACTACGAATGGCAGGAGTAAACTTCATCACAGCGAATAATCACTGCATTGCAGTCCTTTCAACAGAATAAAGATCATAGCAAGCCATTTACCTTCTTATCCAAGCCGTAGGCAATGGCAGCAGCAGTTGGCTCATTGATGATATGCAGTACATTCAGGCCTGAGATGGTGCCAGCATCTTTCGATGCCTGGAACTGGGAGTTGTTGAATTAAGCAGTCACGGTAACGACTACACACGGGAACAACTACATTGTTGACCGTCTAGGGAAAGAAAATATCAATATACATTTTAATAATTCAATAACAGGGAATCAAGAAACTGACTAGTCATTGCAAACTAAAAACTGCACCTTCCTGTTCGGATTTAAAATAAATACACGTTAATTTACAGTCTACACATTTGAAATTATAACTTTTCCAAGGTAGGATTCGGCAATCTCCATCTTGACCAGAACCATAGAGGAAATTTCTTCTGGGTAGAAGGACTAAGCCTCTCCTTTTTATTCAACTTGGAGCTTGGGTCGAGTAGAATCATCGATAACTTAGATGAAAAGGCTTTGGCGCACCATACAGCTAACAAAAAACAAATTAATATAGCAATTTAATGATAAATTATCATAACTTAACGTACCGAATACCGTGTGGCAGGGTTCATGGTAACCCGATTATTGACGGCATTACCAATAAGTCTGAGTCTGAAGGAAACATAACTTGAAGTGGTCCTGTTGCACTGGTCGTTGGCAATGATTTCAACCTTGCCATGCTGGAACACATCCAAGCAGGAGTAGGTGCTCCCGAGATCAATGGCAACTGCCGGTCCTTTAGACATGTTGCCTAAACACAGGAATAGGGTGTAAGTTTAAGTCATCCAAAAACAAATTAAATAGTATATCAATAAAAAAGTGATACATGAGATTGCGCCATGAGATTGCGCAACATTACACTTCTGTAAAGAAATCTCGCCATTAAAATGTGCGTCACACCGAGTGGGGTGCAGTTTTATTGCCGCGTTCACGTCACGTCGGAAACTAGTGCGAAACTCTAACGACCTGACCAAGGCACTAGAACGTTCTAGCTACAACTAGCTAGGCCGAAACTATGAGGTTGATCGCGCGCCTTTTCCTTTAGTTAACATACGTACAAACGTTGGAACCGTCAGTCGAATGTCTTTCAAACTGCCTGCACCAAACTCGACCTGCTATATGCGACCACGACAAAGGTTGACCGGCTCGCTAATTAACACACTATACGACACATTTAGTCTGCTAGCCATGTTAGATAAACAGTCAAAGTAAATTGGGATCGAATTGTGACAAACTAGTTATAGTGAGTTTATTAAACCAATGTGTCTACTAGTTAGCCAGCCTTCTTCAGACCGGATAACGACGTCAGCCTGCTAAATATCATCTAGCCGACCAATTCGGGATTTAACATGTATCTGCTTATGGGGAACTCAAATAAATGCATTGATTATGTTAGGATTAAGCTATCTTGTACAAACCAAATTCGTGACCGAGGGTGGCGCTGATGTTGGTCGGAGTTAAACAACGGCGAAGCCTTGTAGAGAAAGAAGGAAATGTGATTCTATAACTTTTATATCGCCGGCAACGTAACCAATCATAGCTCTGGATTCCACTTTCCATTCCAAAACACCAATAAAAATACAGGACGGCCCAAGCGTTCCCTCCCACTTCTGCGACAAAGACCAAGCGCTCTTGCCGCGGTCAAAACGACAGTAAACTAGATTTCCGAGTGTTCGTAGCAACTGAGAACTCGGGAGGAAAAAGCGAACTCTGGCTTGGTCAAATCGATTTAAACGGTCATCCAACTCCGGAACTCGAGCCTATTTCTAGAGCTCATACTTTCCGACCTGAAGATCACTGATCATGGTTTCACTTCATTTTTTTCCGAGTTCCCAGTTGTTTTGAACGCTCGAACGTTCCAACCCCTCTTCATATCCGGGGAGCCGTTTCCGCTGGGTTGTCATGCATTACTAACAGGGAGATCTTGTTAAATTTGGATCAAATTCGTTAAAATTACATTCACAGAATTTAAAAGATACAGCAATGTCCTTGTGGGATTTGTTTGGGAAAATTTCAAAACGAGTGTTTCAACATAGTATAACCACTTCAAAGCTGATGCTATCTATCCTCTTCCGTAATAGGGTTACAGACAGGGGTTAGTTATAAATATCTTTGACTTTGTTATGGTCTTCTCGGAATTCTGAAATCTCCGACAACTGTGAACTCGGAAAAAGCTAGGAAAGGCTTTTTTTATTTTTTTACGGTAATCCAAGTCGGGAAACTCGGACATCTTTCTAGAGCTCCGACCTGAAGATCACGTACGTCATGATTTGACCTCATTTCCACCCTCGAGTTCCCATTTTTCTTGAAAGCACCAAAAGTATTCAAAGCAATGCGTTTGAGGGAAATACCCAAAATGCAGAAGCATTAAGAACAGTGATGTCAATTTAGCAATTTTGTTGCTAGATTTAGCAACTTTTCAGACTACCATGGCAACTTTTTTTTCAAACAGCAACTAGGAACAAATGTAGCTACTTTTAAAAGTGTATTTGGAACTTTTAGCAACTTTTGAAAAGTGACTCAAATGCTTAAATGCACGCATTTTCCCTCTAGATTACAGCAAAAACGATTTTCTGTCGCACACTCAGTCCCAACACACGTGCCTGGCTGCAAAAGTGCATTGTGAGTGACGTCAGCAGCAGGCGCTCAGCTCGTGCACAGGCAGCAGCAATGGCTGACTGAGGCAGCAGCAGAATGTTCGACGAGCGAAACCCGGGAATATAGTTTGTCACGAATGTTTGATATTGAACAGGATTTACAGCATGTGTCAATCAAAATGGTACAGCCAGAAGTACAGAAAAGAGTGGGAGTCTGTAACTGAACAAATGTCAAATCATATTTTTTGCCGAGATGGCCAGTCAATTTGAGTAACGTTATTGTGTATTCTACATAATGACGCAGTTTTACGTTATTACGCAATGACATCACAACGTCATTTAGCAACTTTTATCAACAAATCAACCTGCCTCTAGCAATTTACAAGGAAAATTAGTTGGCAACACTGATTAAGAAACGATTCCAGGTTTTACATGGTTATGCCAGTGTCTGAACACGGCGGCGCATAATCGCGAGACAGGCCAAACCAAACCGGGGTTTGGCAAGTTAAAGAGGGAAGTAAAAATTAAATTTCTCGAAATCTAAAGACACAACGTAGATTCGAGTCAATGTCTTAAACGTAGTTGAACATGTTATTACCGAAACCTCGTGAAAGTGAAGTTTGAGTAAAAATAACTTTATATCGAAGGGGTGCGCGAGATTACGTGTTTCTACACATGAGTTTAGTGAACTTTGCATTATTTCTTTTAGTTCTTTTAGCACTTTTAGTTTATCTTCATAATGTACTGTTTTGGTTTGCCCAGTTTTGCATCAGCATTTTTACAAATAAAAACTAAAATGTTAATTCATATTTCAGAAATTAAACCACGCATTTGTTTTATCATCAAACCGGATAGCAACTTCTGTCCAGTGATATCCACAAAGCATATATCATGTAAAGTAACAGACAGTTAACGTTACATGACCTACAGCATGGTCAAGCAAGTTAAGGTTTCCGACATTTTCGGACCAACTATTGATTTAGAACCACAAGACACAAAGAAAACAGGAGTTGCCTTCACTTTTTCAGCACCATTTCAACTTAAACATTTCAACATCATCAAACCCCCTCTGCTTAGTATAATACAGTGACAACTAAAAAATATCAAAAACTATTTAGTCCAATCAACGTAAGCTAAATATGATGTGGCTGTTCATGGTTCTGTGCAAATAGAAAAACATGTTGACTCACCCTACCATCCTCTGTTTCATGTTGATGAAATGTCTATCACTGTCTTACAGTACACACCTTTATTTTTTTGTTGTCCTGGGCTACCTGGCTAAAATTCTTGCACGCTAGCCTAACTTCCATTCATGGGCAACGTTAGCTAGTTAGCATTATCCTTCTACATCTAGCTACATATTGAACTTCCATGGTCACAGCAATGTATGAATTAATGGTTGGATCAGAACTGCCATTACAACCATTGGCCAGTACAGAGAATTATGTAAAACCACAAGTCCAAATCCCTATCTCCAACCATGGCTAATTTAGGAAAGGGACTATTTTAGCTAGCTTGTTAGCTAGCCACTGCGGGACAACACGATGCAACAATTCAAGTTTTTCTGTCAATGACGTATGCTCTCAATGGGATTTGATAGGAGTGATGCCAAATCCAAGATGGCTTTCCTTTACACTTTTCTTTTGGTGTGCCAGGACCATTCACAGTTGAGCTTGCCCATGTAACAGTATAACTTTACGTCGTCCCCTCGCCCCGACACGGGCGCGAACCAGGGACCCTCTGCACACATCAACAACTGACACCCACGAAGCGTCGTTACCCATCGCTCCACAAAAAGCCGCGGCCCTTGCAGAGCAAGGGGCAACCCTACTTCTAGGTTTCAGAGCAAGTGACGTAACTGATTGAAACGCTAGTAGCGCGTACCCGCTAACTAGCTAGCCATTTCACATCCGTTACACTCAGTTTAATGCTGATTGGCTGATTTTGCATACTTTTTGGTCTTCAATGCTACAGGCGGAAACAATGTCATACTCGTTTGGACCAGAGAGCATCAGATAGATGGCCTACACATAGAGAGACAGGGGTGTGCTGTTTTGCTCACTTGGATGCTTTCTCCTGTGAGATACATTTATGGAACCAGATAGCTGCCAAAAGGTTGAAGGTACATATGGGTAGGATCTTAAGAAAATCCATATGCAAATTGTTAGGATCGTAAGAAAAGCCACATTTTGAATACACACATGGATTTCAATAAACAAATGGATAAGACTGTTCTATTCTCTTTGATTTAGTTCCTATTGCAACTCAGACAAATGACAGAATGGATGACATAGTGACTGACTGAACTGAATGAAGGATGAATTAAATGTTCAAATATGTTGGAATGAGGAGTTGCACGCATCATCCATGCTCTGCACTTTATGTGGCTAGTAGGCAAATATGCCTACATTAAGGTATAATGACTCTATGGCTGCGTGCCTACAGAAGGACATCTGAGGCTGAGGGGTGCTTTTCCAAAGGCGTGTGATGCTGCATGGAGATCACAAGCTCTTCAACAGGGCAGCAGTGTTGTGATGGAGGGAATAGCCTATAGGGAAGACCTAAGACCACTGCAACAGAGTTATTGTAAAGTGTGGGAATAAGCTTATGCCAGACTTAGCCTATGTTTTACCTCTCACATGTTTATTTCAAAGTCCATATGTTCAATACCCGATTCATATAAATCATGTCAAATTATATAAAATTCACATTTACCTGTCCTACAGAATATGCTTTGGCAAGATTTTGAGTAATGAAGTAAATGTCAAAATATTCTATAAAAAATGTTTTGAGTGGCAAAGTATCCAGTGGTCATACATAATTCATAGATTCACCAAACATCTATTATTATTCTATGTTTCATTATTCCTGGTATATACTACTGGTTATGATTACAGATAGAGCCCATAGAATAAAGTCTGCCTACAGCGGCCTCTCTCAATGGCACGGCTATGCTCACTGAGTCTGTACATAGTCAAAGCGCTCCTTAATTTTGGGTCAGTCACAGTGGTTAGATATTCTGCCACTGTGTACTCTCTGTTTAGGGTCAAATAGCATTCCAGCTTGCTCAGTTTTTTTGGTAAATTCTTTCCAATGTGTCAAGTAATTATCTTTTTATTTTCTCATGATTTGGTTGGGTCTAATTGTGTTGCTGTTCTGGGGCTCTGTGGGGTGTGTTTGTGAACAGAGCACCAGGACCAGCCTGCTTTGGGGACTCTTCTCTAAATTAATCTCTCTGTAGGTGATGGCTTTGCTATGGAAGGTTCGGGAATCGCTTCCTAGTGCTGATGGTTGTAGAATTTAACTTATCTTTTCTGGGTTTTGATAATTAGCAGGTATCGGACTAATTCTGAATGGCATGCATTATTTGGTGTTTTACGTTGTACACAGAGGATGTTTTTTCAGAATTCTTCATGCAGAGTCTCTATTTGGTGTTTGGCCCATTTTGTGAATTCTTGGTTGGTGAGCGGACCCCATACCTCACAACCATATTTCTGTCATGTCTCATTCACATGCCGCGTTCAGGTGCTCGTCGGAACTCTGACATTTTCAGCAAGCTACTGGTTGTAGATATACACATTCAACCAGTTAGCAAGTTGACCATTTCTGAGTTCCGATTAGCACATGAACACAGCAACATTAACCATAAGCAAATTTATAATTTATTTATAAAACAAACCCAAGATAGTTAAACTGTGTCATTTACAGTGTGTCATTTACAGTGGGAGCAAATTATGCATAGTGGGCAGAACAAGCATGGAGGTGGGCAATGCCAAGCACAAGCTAGCAAGATCCTATTGGCACGTTGCAGCATGTATTTGCATATTTCCGTTAGGGAACGCCTTCTCTGTGAAATGCGCTTGTGCACAAACAATTAGACCTTGCACTCCTTCTCGACAACGCCATTTTTTAAAAACTTTGGCAAAGTATCAAGTTTATAAAACATATAGTGCACTGTGTTCGTAACAGATTCATAGTTTTGAGATCAGATGTTTCATCGATAAGAAAATTTGCAGAATGTCTGCCCAGTTTCACCTAGTTCCATCCTCTTCCACAACCGGTGACTGGGCAAGAGAAAACCTTCTTCTCCTTCTTCTTGGTGGACTACATCCCAAAATGTGTATTGCCGCCACCTATTGGATGGCGTAAAAACCGAGATACTTTAATGAAGAAAATAAAACACTCATAATATTCTCAAAAACAAAACAAAGTCAATGTACTCCATCACTTAGTCAAATGTACTCAGATCCCTACACAGGCTCTGGGGCTCTGATGGTAATGACGTTTGTTTTGATGATAATTATTAGGTGGAGGTCGCTAGCTACAGTATAGCCAAGCTTTTAGCTAGTTAGCTGCACTGTAAGCTAGCTTGACTTGCTAGAAAGTTATAGAAACAAGTTGAGGAAAAACAAAAAAAACATGTTTTATTATCAACTGAAACAATATGTTTCTCCTGTCTTGAATGAAAAGGTCATATTTTACAATCTCCCAAAATAAATGCAATCCCCGACGAAAGACTAGGCACTTTTTATACATTTTATTTTTAATAATTCTCACTGAAATTTATATATATTTTACATTTGGTATTTTTAATTGCATAGCAATTCAAAATATACAGTGCATTCGGAAAGTTTTCAGACCCCTTGACTTTCTCCACATTTTGATATGTTACAGCCTTATTCTAAAATTGGTTAAATAAAAAAATATCCACATCAACCTACACACAATACCCCATAGTGACAAAGCAAAAACAGGTTTTTAGACATTTTTGCAAATGTATTACAAATAAAAAACTGATACCTTATAAGTATTAAGACCCTTTGCTATGAGACTCGAAATTGAGCTCAGGTGCATCCTTTTTCCATCCTTGAGATGTTTCAGACGAGCAAGACGGTTTGAGAAGACGGTGTTCGAAAACGTGTTTTACTAGCCTGAGGTACAAAACTCTACACTACCATTAATTTTTCACATTGTGAATTTTACAAACATTCAAATTAATTATGTGTTTCGTGTTGGCTTACCTTGGCCTGAGAGTTTTGATAGCCGTGTAATTCTCAAGTTGAGAATTCCCTGTCAAGTAGAGAGACACGGAAGCCCAGCTAGCCTAGCTAGCCCGGCAGTCTCAAATGGACATCGCTATTGAATGTTTTCAATGCTGCAGAAGCTGTGTTTACTTTGCTTTATTCCGGGACAATGTGGACCACCTGGATTTTCAATGTACACTACCTTTCAAAAGTTTGGGGTCATTTAGAAATGTACTTGTTTTTGAAAGAAAACCTTTTTGTCCATTAAAATAACATCAAATTGATCAGAAATACAGTGTAGACATTGTTAATGTTGTAAAAGACGTTTGTAGCTGTAAAAGTTATTTTTTTTAATGGAATATCTACATATGTGTACAGAGCCCATTATCAGCAACCATCACTCCTGTGTTCCAATGGCACGTTGTGTTAGCTAATCCAAGTGTATCATTTAAAAGGCTAATTGAGCATTAGAAAACCCTTTTGCAATTAAGTTAGCACAGCATAAAACTGTTGTTCTGAATAAAGAAGCAATAAAACTGGCCTTCTTTAGACTACATTTAACATTTACATTTAAGTCATTTAGCAGACGCTCTTATCCAGAGCGACTTACAAATTGGAAAGTTCATACATATTCATCCTGGTCCCCCCGTGGGGAATGAACCCACAACCCTGGCGTTGCAAGCGCCATGCTCTACCAACTGAGCCACACGGGACTAGTTGAGTAGCTGGAGCATCAGCATTTGTGGGTTCGATTACAGGCTCAAAATGGCCAGAAACAAAGAACTTTCTTCTGAAACTCGTCAGTCTATTCTTCTTCTGAGAAATTAAGGCTATTCCATGTGTTGATGACACAAGTTTACTGGAGAACTGAGACGAAGTAGAGACTCTGGACAAGGTGGATATTCGTATAATAAAAAGCAGTTTTATTCAGAGGTAAAGATATCTGATACAAACATGCATGGACTCGTTCATTCAGCTCGTAATGAACCTGCAGACCGAGCCCAGATAACAGAAATACATAGTCATTTTATACAGCACAGAAAGTAGGTTGAGTCTGGAAGTTCTGGTCCTCTGGTTGGTTCTGATGAGTTGGGCGAGGTCTCCTTCAGGCTAGTATCACTGTCCCATTGGCTCTGAGTAGAGTTCTTTGTCTTCAAAAATGTTCAGACTGAAGAGGAGTTTTTGTGTGTGCGTAGATGTTCCTGTCTTATCTGTGTTTATGAAAGATTTACGTCAGCCCTCTGTCCTTGGGTATGTGTGTGTCTCAGTACCTCGTGAAATGCCGTACCAAGCACCCTTTTCTTGTCAGTGTTTATAAAAGGTCTATGTCAGCCATCTGTCTCTGGGTGTGTGTGGGTCTCATTATCTGCTTTATGAGTTTGTGAGAAACCCTGTTTTGAAAGAAGTTAGTTATAACAATGTAATAGGGATATGCTTGTGTTATTTACAATGGTATTTCTTACAAATCCCCCTCTTCACGTCTCATAAGAGACGTGACAAAAGCTAGGACAAAAGCTATAAATGGCAAAATTAGAGTAAACTTTATCAGAAGATAAAGTTTTTGATTCCCCCTCTTCACGTCTCACAAGAGACGTGACAAAAGCTATAAATGGCAGAATAGGGCAAACTTTATCAGAAGATAAAGTTTTTCATTCCCCCTCTTCACGTCTCACAAGAGACGTGACAAAAGCTATAAATGGCGTTGAATCAGTCATCAGTCAAATAGCCTGGCTCAGCATCCTCCAGGGCAAGCAGAGGAAACATCTGTCCCTTCTCTGCCTGGTTGGGATCAATAGCAGTAGTTATGACCCTAGTGGCCAGCGTTCGAATACATGGAATGCAGCAGCATCCACAAAGCACCAGTATCGCAGCGAAGACAGATATAGATACCAGTATGGAGGAAACAAGCATCTTATATTTCCCAAACGCATCCATCCAAGAGTCCCACATAGAGGTGTCAACCCCGGAGTGGTGCTTCATCTTCTCATTAAGTGTACGAAGACCCTCTAAGGCAACAGTAAGACTACCATCAGTTGCTGTGTTATTGGGAATGAAAGTACAACATTGCTCTCCGAACATGGCACAAACACCTCCGCGTTCAGCCAACAACATATCCACCGCGATTCTATTTTGGAATGCCATCAGGGAAGTAGCTTCCAATTGGCCATGGACCGCCTCGAAGCCTTGTTGAGTCCAATTGCCCAATTTCTGGACATTAAAATGAATGTCATTGATTCGGTCCACATTTTTATTAACTGTACACCACCAGCAAAATGATGATTCAAAACCCGCTGCAACCTGGTCTACGAGTTTATACTTATCTGGCACCCCCCTAGGGACTCCTATGGCGTCTATATAGGTGGGGTCTCCAGGATCCACTCCTGTTGATCTTTTGGACCGGGATAAATCCCCGTCCCTCTCTACACGGGCCATCAGGTCCTTTACTTCCATAGGATACACTGAAACAGGAAGAAGCAGAGAGACAAGAGCACAAAGACCAGTGGCATTCCCTGGCAGGCGGTCATATAGATGATTTCCTCCACACCACCACCAGACATCAGCTCTAGACACAGGTTGGAAAGGGGCATTAGGATTATGGGTGTTATTGCACCATTCATAAGGTAATGCTCCCAGCATTGGAGGGCCAAGGGACATATTTATACAAGTGAAATTAGCCCTGGCAACCCGAGAAGAAAACATCGGGGCCCTTTCTAGTACTTTTAACAATAGGGTAAAACTTGTCCCATATGGAGCAGTTGGCAGTTGGGTTGTCATGTTTCATAACAGGAAGAAGACATACGTCAGGTAGGGTAGCCGGTACAATGCGTAGGAGTGGACGGGCTCCCATACATACCACACAGCTCTGGTGGGTGGCCTTGCCCGCCTCCTCAGCCAATAATAGCCAATTATTCGTAAGTCCCGAGACCCCTGTAGCTGTAAGGATAGCACCGTCGAGAGTGGGCGGTGCAAGTTTGCCCACGATGAGGATGAGCAAGGACCAAAAGGAGACCACTCCAAGAACTACCCCTGGACATATTAGTAACCAAAAAACAAGAGTATGTTAAACCCTCAGGTCCATCCCTCTATACAACCTGTATCAGGTGGGCTCGTCGCCACCCGGGAACTTCAAACCTTCACAACAGGGAGGACAAACATCACTTTTTATTCATTCGACAACATCAACTACAGCGAACCAAGGGTCCTCCTCTGTCAGGCCCACTCTCCTGCGAAAGCTTGATTCCGTATCAGCCTCTCCTACTGGAGCATCAAGCAGCGGCATCATACCAGAGGCCCTTGCCACATCTGTAACAGACTTCTTCAAACAAGGTATGATACAGGCAACACAGAAATGAAAAACAACAACTAGTGTCAGAAATCCAGTAATCATCATTGCAGTGTACTTACCAAACCAACCACCCAGCCAAGGGACCAGTCCAGTCTCCTCCACACCTGCAAGACCCTTCATCTCCACTGATAACCTTGCCAACCCACTCAGAGCTTTTGAAATGCTCCCATCCGAACTAGTATTGTTAGGGACAAACGTGCAACACTGTTCTCCAAACATTTTACATACGCCTCCCTGGATGGCCAGAATCATGTCCAGTGCTAGTCTATTTTGTCTACTGGTTTGAGAGGTAGCATCCAATTGTTCAGCCATTCCCGTAAGTGCTGTGTGGGTGTATTTAACAGATCATTATTAATTATAGTAGATATAATTGATCCAGGCATTATGCTTAGCATCAACAATAGCTGGGCCAATGATGGGCATCAGATGCCACAGGCCATCATTCCTGTTTAATGTCTGGAGTTCGTGGGGGACCCCTATTGGGACCCCCAACAGGTTGGTGTGAATGTTATCTGTTCCCTCGGACCAAGGAGCGTCACGTTTCTGCCGTCTCCTGGGTTGGTCCCAAGCCTCTGTCATGGGCAGCTCCCAAAAGTTGGTTAGCTGTAACCTCAATCATAGGCAATGGTGTTTATCAGACTGGCCAAAACACATGTTCCCTGATAATCTCCTTTCAAAATGGGGTCAAGCCGCCTGGCAGGTCCACACATCCACCATACATCAGGAACATGTCCACATACGACACAGTCCTTTCTATTAAGTGTTTTATAGGCCAACCACATATTCTCCCTTCCCTCATAACCAGAATCAGTCCCCAATTGGTCTCTATCTGAGATGTCTTTTACATTTATTACCTATACCAGATTGTAGAGTTTAGGTGATGGCGTGGGACTTGGTCTTGAAGTGGTGGAGGAGGCCGGCTGAACCTGGTCTGTTGGAACTGGTGGGGGTTCTGGCAGTACTGTGATGGTAACATCCCCATCGTATCCTAAACAGACAACTCAGGACCACAAGCAGTCCTGTAAAGCCCCATCCTCTCCCAGAGAACACATCATCAGCCAGAGACCAAGCAACACTTTCACTTCTATGAACAAACACAGTGAGGAAAGGTCGGGGGAGGGAATTCTTCATTAAGGAGTTGATCCCCGAACTCTATTAGCAACGGTTCTTCTCCTTAACTCTGTGATCATTCGACAGTGTCAGTGTGTCTCACCCTCCAAGTGCGATATGCCCCCAGATCTAGTGAATCACCTTCTCCTTTAATTCACCTGCAATGCATAAAATCTTGGACATACAGGTTTGTTTAACAAACAGTTTATCATTTGTTCTATCTGATTATATATTTAACTTCTATGCCTATTTTTTAGCTAGAATTTTTAATTTTAAATTAGTTTATTATCCAATATGCCCCATCCTATCCTAGACCACAATATACCCCTCCCCCGTTTGATACCTGGCTCTGCCCAGGTATCAACCTTATTAAATTTTCTTATGTTCTACATTATTATGTAGGAGCGCCCCTTTTATTTTCCACATGTCCAATTTTCCCTTTTGTCTCCATTCAGTAACTGTTATCTACCCATTCTGTTATCTCTGTCCTGGCGCCCCTTCCAAAACTCCCTTCTCTGCTCTCAAACCTTCAAGGTCTCAGCAGTGCGGGGAGGGCCACTCTGTCTGCCCTTTCCCTTATCTGTCTGTAGCTTGGTCCCAAACATTAACTAAGTGTCTCACTGTTTTGACTTTATCTAAAATCATGGATTTAAAATTAACAACATGTCTTATAGTGTCAATCTCTAAAGTCCTTACATAACCTTAATAAACCTATCTCTATCTTCTTATGGCCAAAACAAATGCTAACCATATAAATTCCTTTCTTTACTAATAAGCTCTCTATCACTTTTATTTCCATGCCCTATAGGCTTAAAATATCTCCTGTTCAAACCAATTCAATAACAGCCCATTCAAAACCGTCATAGCCAATGTTTAAAAACAGAATCCTGACTCCTCTGTGGTTAAAACTACAATTATGGTCAAGAGTTATAAACTCTATTATATCAATTTACCTCAAAACTAGTATTCCCAAATGACCACAATTTCATTATTCTCACTACATCCCCCCGTTTGATCCCCCCGTGATTGACAGCAAAATGCAACGAAAAGAGGTCAAAAAGGTTACACCTACATTCGTGTTCCATACCATATCTAAATATACCAAAAGAACCCTTTATCTTAACAAAGTCCCTTGTCTAAATAAAACTCAGAAAGTAAAACACCTAATATTATCTTGTCTCTCGGGAACACGGAAAACCCCTTAACCCAAAACGTTTACCACAAAAACAAAACCTAATAATTATGATAATACCCTTAAATCATTCGTTTTAAATTTCCCCGATGTTTCATGTACTAACCATACAACTGTGATAAACGTACACTGTCCCTTTAAAAACTCTCATGCCTGCCATACCAGGTTGCGAGTCGTTCTTTGTCCCCCATAATGAAAACAGATCACGTTTAGAATACGTTTACTTATTGTTCGAATTCTCTGGTGTTACCTAAACCAAAAACCAATAACTTTCAGCAACTTTTGAAAAGTATCTCAAAGCTATAATGTACACATTTTCCCTCTAAATGACACAACCAATTTTCTCTAGCATAATTTAATACGGCCACACCCGGTAAATCATTATCAAATGTTAAATATACAGGTTTAGTACTTTTATCAAATAGATTAGTATAGTTCAAATAAAGATATGCGTTTACTGTTTACTAGCGCTCAACCTGTGTTCAGAACGCAGCAACTAGCCAATATAATACCAAAAATGACTGTCTTATTCATGCCTCTAGGCAAAACATCTAGTTACTCCAACTAAGTTTAGCAGCAAAACTATCGTATAAGTAAAATAAACTTCTCAACTCTTTCCATTCCAAAGTGTAAACTTACCATATACTTCGCTAAATTTATATCGCATGTCAGCCAATCCATAACAATAATATCATTAGTCTGTAAATTTAACCTAAATAAGTTATTAAATGTATTCTCTCTACTCCGAATTGGTTCTAAGTTTTTTCTGTCACCAGCACTCAAACCGGCTCTCCATTTTCTGGGAGACCGTTGAGTGCTGCAATACTGCCATCTTCTGTCCATTCTCTGTACAGCTCTAAGAGTTATGAGTGTTTTTATAAAAAAAATTTTTTTTTTTTTTTTACCGTTATTTTACCAGGTAAGTTGACTGAGAACACGTTCTCATTTGCAGCCTCTAACTGGGAGAGGTTCCTTCTTCAGGGGAGGCGAAGTTTGATGCCGCATCACCTGAATCAGGAGTGTCTTAATTTGGAATCGAATTTAGGCCGCTCAAATCGGCTCTGACTTCTGTAAGGAATTGGAGCTAGAGTACAATGTGTGAGGTGGTGCCAAGGTGCGCCTGATTTACCTTTGACCTGAACTGAGTGTGAAGTAACCTCCTTCACTTCGTACAGTTCAGTCCACCTGGGTTCCAGCCACTTTCTCTTGTGGACCTTTTAACCCCACCCAGTCACCATTTTACATTGTGGTGGCGTGCCTCCTGGCAGCTTCCCCTCTCGGACCTTGCGAACCTGGGTAGAGAGTGCTACAGAGAGTTCCGTCAGTTGTTTCACATAATTACATCAAGAGCGGGCATATGACCTCCCTCTCTTGGTGGACCAGTCATTATCTCATGAGGAGAGAGATGGGTGCCTGCCCTGGAGAGGCTCTCATGGCCATCAACGCCAGAGGCAGGGCTTCAACCCATATCAACTTCGAACCTGCACATACTTTAGCTATCTTAGCCTTAAGGGTTTGATTGGCGCGTTACACGAGACCCTCTCTGTCTTATAAATTAAGTACTATGTGTGTGTAATCTATCCACTATCTTTGTATACTTAGCCCGTCTCTGAGTATAAAACCCGAGATGAATTCTCGGTGCAAGTGCAGACTTATCTCTTGCACTTCACCCTCGCACACAAATAATTATTTACAGCAGTTATTACTGTTAATCAGTTTTTCGAGTTGTTGTATATTTTCCCAGAAGGTGTCGGAATCGCCTTTCCGGAAGAATATATTAACAAATCCAGGCGCTTCTGAACCAATTGTCAATTCAATTTTGAGAATTATTTTGCAATAGTTATCGCTTTTCAGTTTTTCGATCTGTTAAATATCTTCCCAGAAGGTGTCGGAATCGCCCTTTCGGAACAATACATTAACAAATCGAAGCGCTGCTGTACCAATTGTCAATTCAATTTTGAGAATTATTTTGCAATAGTTATTATCGCTTTTCAGTTTTTCGATCTGTTAAATATCTTCCCAGAAGGTGTCGGAATCGCCCTTCCGGAACGATACATTAACAAATCGAAGCGCTGCTGTACCAATTGTCAATTCAATTTTGAGAATTATTTTGCAATAGTTATTATCGCTTTTCAGTTTTTCGATCTGTTAAATATCTTCCCAGAAGGTGTCGGAATCGCCCTTCCGGAACGATACATTAACAAATCGAAGCGCTGCTGTACCAATTGTCAATTCAATTTTAGGAATTATGGAAACACCAACACCACAATAGAGGAAAAATACAAGTCAGTTTTCAGCTCGGCGGCTGTACAACGGGCCAAAAGAAGACTCAGCTGTCCTCCCGAAAGTTATCAACTTGTGAGTCTCGTGAAACGGCCAATCTTACATAGCATTCAAATGAACATTTCCACATTTGTATTTTATTACATAACAACATTAATACATTGATCGCAAGTTAAGTTCTTCACAGTGCATCTAGTTAAGTGCCAAGTCAACCATTGCCCGCTATCTGAACTCGTATTTTTATTTTTATTTTGTTGATTCCCCCTAGGTAACTTCCAAGTGTTTTAACCAATCAAATGTTGTTAAGTCTGGGGAACCTTTTCTAGACTTGGATTCTCACGGAATTCTCACTCAACCCGACTATCTGAATCTTTTTATCAAGTCAGTTACAATTATAACACAATTTCTTGGATTCTCACGGCTTCTACCCGACTATGTGAATCTTTTTACAACCCGACTATGTGAATCTTTTTACAACACACATTTACTTAGATTCTCACGGCTTCTACCCGACTATGTGAATCTGAGTCTCACGGCTTCTACCCGACTATGTGACCCTCTATAAATTATTTGGATTCTCACGGCTTCTACCCGACTATTGGAATCTCTTTTTAATTACTTTAGAGTCTCACGGCTTCTACCCGACTATGTGACTCTGAGTCTCACGGCTTCTACCCGACTATGTGACTCTCTATATCTCAGATATCTTTACATGTTTGCTTTTACATTTACAATAGACATTTATCATAAATTTAACAGTAATCCATACTCCACCTCAGTACTTCTGATCTTTAAATTTGGATTTTCCTATTATACAATATGCAGATTTTGATTTAACAGGTACTGCTTACCTTCGTTTTGACGGCCGTCTAGATCAGTTTCCTGAGGCGAGCTGGATTCCCGGCTGCTCCGTCGGACCGGTCACCCTTCCTTTCTGATCCGTCTCTCACTTGTCTCTTTTCTCTGTCAACTTTGATGGATCGAATTCAGAGAAGAAAACCATCCTCTGCTACCATTTGTTGATGACACAAGTTTACTGGAGAACTGAGACGAAGTAGAGACTCTGGACAGGGTGGATATTCGTATAATAAAAAGCAGTTTTATTCAGAGGTAAAGATATCTGATACAAACATGCATGGACTCGTTCATTCAGCTCGTAATGAACCTGCAGACCGAGCCCAGATAACAGAAATACATAGTCATTTTATACAGCACAGAAAGTAGGTTGAGTCTGGAAGTTCTGGTCCTCTGGTTGGTTCTGATGAGTTGGGCGAGGTCTCCTTCAGGCTAGTATCACTGTCCCATTGGCTCTGAGTAGAGTTCTTTGTCTTCAAAAATGTTCAGACTGAAGAGGAGTTTTTGTGTGTGCGTAGATGTTCCTGTCTTATCTGTGTTTATGAAAGATTTACGTCAGCCCTCTGTCCTTGGGTATGTGTGTGTCTCAGTACCTCGTGAAATGCCGTACCAAGCACCCTTTTCTTGTCAGTGTTTATAAAAGGTCTATGTCAGCCATCTGTCTCTGGGTGTGTGTGGGTCTCATTATCTGCTTTATGAGTTTGTGAGAAACCCTGTTTTGAAAGAAGTTAGTTATAACAATGTAATAGGGATATGCTTGTGTTATTTACAATGGTATTTCTTACACATGCGAGAAATTGCCAAGAAACTGAAGATCTTGTACAATGCTGTGTACTACTCCCTTCACAGAACAGCGCAAACTGTCTCTAACCAGAATAGAAAGAGGATTCGGCCGCCCCGGTGGACAACTGAGCAAGAGGGCAAGTACGTTAGCGTGTCTAGTTTAAGAAACAGATATCTCACAAGTCCTCAACTGGCAGCTTCATTAAATAGTAACTTCAAAACACCCGTCTCAACGTCAACAGTGAAGAGGCGACTCCGGGATGCTGGCCTTCATCTGTCCAGTGTCTGTGTTCTTTTGCCTATCTTAATATTTTATTTTTATTGCCAGTCTGAGATATGGCTTTTTCTTTGCAACTCTACCTAGAAGGCCAGCGTCCCGGAGTTGCCTCTTCACTGTTGACGTTGAGACTGGTGTTTTGAAGTTACTATTTAATGAAGCTGCAAATTGAGGACTTGTGAGGTGTCTGCTTCTCAAGCGTTTGACATTATAGATCATAGTCTGCTGCTAGAAAAACATGTGTCATGGCTTTACACCTCCTGCTATATTGTGGATAAAGAGTTACTTGTCTAACAGAAGACAGAGGGTGTTCTTTAATGGAAGCTTCTCCAACATAATCCAGGTAGAATCAGGAATTCCCCAGGGTAGCTGTTTACGTCCCTTACCTTTTTCAATCTTTACTAGCGACATTACACTGGCTTTAAGTAAAGCCAGTGTGTCTATGTATGTGGAAATTGAGCAAGTTGAGGTGCCTAAACTGCTTGGATTAACCCTGGATTTTAAACCGTCATATTCAAATATATTGATGCAACAGTAGCTAAGATTGGGAGAAGTCTGTCCATAATATTGCGCTGCTCTGCCTTCTTAACAACAATATCAACAAGGCAGGTCCTACAGGCCCTAGTTTGTTGCACCTAGACTACTGTTCAGTAGTGTGGTCAGGTGTCACAAAGAGGGAAAATTACAATTGTCTCAGAAAAGGGCGGCACGGCTGGCCTTTAAAAGTGCACAGAGAGCTAACATTAATGATATGCATGTCAATCTCTCTTGGCTCAAAGTGGAAGAGAGATTAACTTCATCACTACTTGTTTTTGTAAGAAGTGTTGATAAGTTCAATGTACCGAGCTGTCTGTGAAAACTACTAGCACACAGCTCGGGCATCCATATATACCCCACAAGACATGCCACCAGAGGTCTCTTCACAATCCCCAAGTCCAGAACAGACTATGGGAGGTGCATAGTATTACATAGAGCCATGACTACATGGAACTCTATTCCACATCAGGTAACTGATGCAGTAGAATCAGATTGAAAAAAACAGGTAAAAATACACCTTTTGTCTCTTCACTGCAGGGACTGTGAATAAGCTCACACAAAAGGTGCAGACATATGCATACGCATACATTGTAATATTGTTATATGGTGGTATTATACCTTTTGTATTGTACATTTTGTATTGTAGGGGTGTAATAATGTTATGATGTACTATTTTATCTTTTGTTTTATATGTAAGTGCTTTAATGTGTTTGGACCCCAGGAATAGTAGCTGCTGCCTTGTATCCATAATAAATACAAATACAACTTGATTGGAGTCCACCTGTGGTAAATTCAATTGACTGGACATGTTTGTTTTTTATTTTACCTTTATTTAACTAGGCAAGTCAGTTAAAAACAAATTCTTATTTACAATGACGGCCTACCCCGGCCAAACCCGGATGGCGTTGCGCCAATTGTGCGCCGCCCTATGGAACTCCCAATCACGGACGGATGTGATACAGACATGTGATACCGACATGATTTGGAAAGGCACACACCAGTCTATATAAGGTTCCACAGTTGACATTGCATGTCAGAGCAAAAACCAATCCACGAGGAGGAAGGAATTGTCCGTAGAGCTCCGAGACAGGATTGTGTTGAGGCACAGGCCTGTGGAAGGGTACCAAAACATTTCTACAGCATTGAAGGTCCCCAAGAACACAGTGGCCTCCATCATTCTTAAATGGAAGAAGTTTGGAACCACCAAGACTCTTCCTAGAGCTGGCTGCCCAGCCAAACTGATAAATCAGGGGTTACGGCCTTGGTCACTCTGACAGAGCTCCAACGTTCCTCTGTGGAGATGGGAGAACCTTCCAGAAGGACAACCATCTCTGCAGCACAGCACTCCACCAATCAGGCCGTTATGGTAGAGTGGCCAGACGGAAGCCACTCAGTAAAAGGCACATGACAGCCCGTTTGGAGTTTGCCAAAAGCCACCTAAAGACTCTCAGACCATGAGAAACAAGACTCTGGTCTGATGAACCCAACATTGAACGCTTTGGCCTGAATGCAAAACATCACGTCTGGAGGAAACCTGGCATCATACCTACGATGAACATGGTGGTAGCAGCATCATGTTGCAGGGATGTTTTTCAGAGACAGGGACTGAGAGACTTGTCAGGATTGAGGGAAAGATGAACGAAGCAAAGTACAGAGAGATCCTTGATGAAAACCTGCTCCAGAGCGTTTAGGACCTCCGACTGGGGCGAAGGTTCACCTTCCAACAGAACAACGACCCAAAGCACACAGCCATGACAACGCAGGAGTGGCTTCGAGACAAGTCTCTGAGTGTTCTTGAGTGGCCCAGCCAGAGCCCGGATTTGAACCCGATCGAACTTCTCTGGAGAGAGCTGAAAATAGCTGTGCAGCAACGCTCCCCTTCCAACCATACAGAGCTTGTGAGGATCTGCAGAGAAGAATGGGAGAAACTCCCCAAATACAGGTGTGCCAAGCTTGTAGTGTCACACCCAAGAAGACTAGAGGCTGTAATCGTTGCCAAAGCTACTTCAACAAAGTACTGAGTAAAGAGTCTGAATAGTTATGTAAATGCTATGTTTCAATTTTCAGTTTCTTAATACATTTGCAAAAATTTCTAAAAACCAGTTTTTGCTTTATCATTATTGGGTATTGTGTGTTGATTGATGAGGGGGGAAAATAAATTATTCAATTTTAGAATAAGGCTGTAACGTATCAAAATGTGTAAAAAGTCAAGGGGTCTGAATACTTTCCGAATGCACTGTACAATATAGAAAAAACAAAGTGTATACAAATATTACAAACAACAGAAGGTAATACAGCATTTTGATTTATTTTTTGTTATGAGAAGAAGAAAGTGTTTAAATATTGAACTTAATTCTCAAAAATAATAAACAGAAGTAAGTAATAAACAGAAGTTTCACTGAAAATGTACATTTTATGAATATGGAATTTAGCTAAAATAAGAATGAGGTTGATTACGAAGAAAGGATTTGCATATTCTTTGTTACACTGAGTGTACAAAACATTAACACTTTCCCCCAACCCACAGGGATGCTGGTCTCCGATTGTTAATTACAGAAGGTACAAGAAACATTAATGTATTTTTAAAACATTTTAAGATAATGTTTAGTAGGGGTAGCACTTGTGGATTAATTTATATGAAACTTCTTTAATCTTATTAGTTTTAATACATTTCTGTGATAGAGACCAAATATTTTCCATTAATATTTCTTAAAAAGGCCATTCCAGAAAGATATGACATATGAAAACTCTCCTCCATCTTGTCTTGCATTGTGAAACCCTCCCTATGCTCTCTGTCCAGTAGCGGAATGAGTTTTCATGAGGATAACGTACGGCATAATGAAATACGTCACGATGTAAACAGGGCATCACACTAATTCTCTTTGGAGACCCCCAGGAGTATGCACACTTTGTTCTAGCCCAGCATTCAACTAGCAGAACAGTTCATGGTATTTGTTATTCAAAGGTATGTAGGCCAATAGAGAAATCACCCAAACAAAGATAGTGTAAATACAATACAATTCCTGAAAATCAGATCAGAGTGTAGCGGGGTGTGTAATTGGTGGCAGAGAAATCAGCGCAGGAGAGCAGAACTGGGTGATAACCGGAGATTTATTTAGCAAAACCAACAGCATCCAGAACGCCAAGATACATGGGCACAAAAATAACCCGTTGTGCGCTCACGGGGAATGTGCACAAGCACTACAATAAACAATCCCACACAAAGACATGGGGGAACAGAGGGTTAAGTACACAACAAGTAATTGAGGAAATTGAAACAAGGTGTGAGGAAAAACAAGACAAAACACATGGAAAATGAAAAGTGGATCGATGACAGCTAGAAGACCGGCGACGCCGACCGACGAGCGCCGCCCGAACAAGGAGAGGACCCGACTTCGGCCGAAATCGTGACACAGAGTTTATTTGTTACACGCGCAGGATGCAGCAGGTGTAAACAGTACAGTGAAATGCAGCTTACAAGCTCAACAATGCAGTTGTACTAAGTAATATAAAAGTACACAAGAGAATAAAATAAATACACACGAGAATATACACTATAAACAAGGTGGGGGGATACTTCCACAGAATAATCCATACTTATGTTGTATATTTTTCCTTTATTTCAGTATAGAAATAAACTTGGATTTAAAAATATATATATCATACATAATAGCAGCTTATGAGCCTGTGTACACACATAATTATCCACTATATCACAGTAACGTTACATGTTTTAAAACAATATTACAATAAAAATATATTGTTTGTCACATTTTAGGTGCTTATGATTTGAATTCTCTATGTGAATTCCCAATATTAAAACACACACACTGACATTTTTTACAGTTCTGTCTCCTTGATCTGAGGGCTTAGGGTTGCTCCATCTGTTTGTGGGATGATTTGAATTTCAGGAGCCTGTTCTGTTTTGGTGTTTGTTGTTGTTGTCGTCTCTGTTGCCATTGGTTCCTCAACGACATACTTTGTGAATCCAATGTTAAAAAGTCCTAGAAAAACAGGCAATTTTTAAATCATGTGGAACATATAAAATGTCCTACATTTTAGCATATACTAGACATCCCACTGGGCACACACTGGTTGAATCAACGTTGTTTCCACATAATTTCAATTAAATTAAGTTGAACCAACGTGGAATAGACGTTGAATTGTGGGATAGTTCTTATAATTTTTGTCATTGTGTTCTTTCATTGGTTGATTTTCTTTTCATATGTCACAGAAATGTCACAGAAATCAGACTATGTAGGATGTAAAATATTACCATTTCCCCTTCTTCTGGATTGTTTCTCTTCATTGCTTGATTTTGATCTGCTGCTCTCCACAGATTGATCAGAGTCTTCATTTTCTGTAATGATCAAAACTATGATAATTTCTGAATAATTACTTGTGAAAAGTTTAAGATTTAGTGGCAACTCAAGTCCTTGAGGGCTGCAGGTTATTTGCTGGTTTTTGTTCTTTCTGATCTAGACCTGAAAAACCATGTTTGGTTAATATCAACTGATCCAACAAAGAAGAAAGGAAAACCAACAGAGCGAAATTCCAGTTGAGGACTAGTTGTGCACACCTGCCATGAACCAAAGATGACCAAACATGCAAAGTGATGAGAAGATCCTAAACAGTGAGAGCCGAGAGGTGTGCTGGTCTCTAGTTACCTTTCTTCCAGAGTATGTGAGCCCTCCTCAGCTTGATTACAAAGAACACAACGACCACCAGCAGACCAAGGATGAGGCACGTCACGAGGAAGATGAGCAACGGCGCACTGCTTCCATTTCCTCTCTGCCTCTCCGTCTCATCGAAGATTCCTGTGAATGAGACCACCAGTGCAACTTTAGCCTCTTCTACTGTAGCCTTATATCCAAATCTGACTTACACAGCCCCTAAACATGACACACTTAACCAGATCTGTATGCACTTCGTAAAAATAGTAAGACTGTCTTACCTCTAGCATTAGTGGAGTTGGTTCTTGTGCCATTATGAGGTGTGTTCTCTATTGTCTGGGACACTGACGACCAATCTACAGGGAATTACAGGGTAATGAATGAATGAATGCATCATACAGCTATTCTGGACAGTACCTACAGTCACCTTGTTCAGGAGGATATGGAGTGTATTTGTGGATAAAACAATAGGTTTTCAATTGATTATACTATTGGATACTGCTATGATGGACATCTGAATATTTTTCAGGTATTTTACAAATGTTGCACCCCGAGAATAAATCGCTCATCGTGTCATTCAAAAGCAATTTAAAGCAAATAAAAATGGCTGGATTTGATTAGAGCTTTGATCAGCATGAAAATTCAAACCTGATGCTACCGTAGCCGTATATTAAATACATTTTATGAGCCCTACATTAACGACATTTAATGAGCCGAAGCCTAAAAAAGCCCAAATGATTGTGCCGTTATCCAATACATATGATATAGGCTATTGCACATTACGCATGACAGGAAAACATAAAAACCCATAGATGTAGCTAGCTATATGCTCTCTTGGTTAAATAAATTAAACTAGCTCCAGTAGACTAATCTTTTTGATTGTGAACTCTATTACTGTACTATATTGTAGCCTATTATATTGTAATATATGGACTGCAATTATGCACATCGTTCAAACCATGATAAAGCAGAAGAGAACATGCGATTCTGGTGCAGCAAATGCGGCCTACAAAGTTACAAGTATAGGCTAGTGAATTTTATGTTAATCTTGAAATATAATTGGGCCTATTTGTATAATTAGTTGGCTGATGAATACAGTGCATTCGGGAAAGTATTCAGACCCCTTTACTTTTTCCACATTTTGTTACATTACAGCCTTATTCTAAAACTGATTAAATAGTTTATTTCCCTCATTAATCTACACATAATACCCCATAATGACAAAGCAAAAACTGGATTTTTGAAATGTTTGAAAATGTATTAAAAATAAAAACTGGAATATTACATTAACATAAGTATTTAGACCCTTTACTTTGGCAGCGATTACAGCCTCAAGTCTTCCTGGGTGTGACGCTACAAGTTTGGCACACCTGCATTTGGGGAGTTTCTCCCATTCTTCTCTGCGAATCCTCTCAAGCTCTGTCAGGTTTGATGGGGAGCGTTGCTGCACAGCTATTTTCAGGTCTCTCCAGAGAAGTTCGATCGGGTTCATGTCCGGGCTCTAGCTGGGCCACTCAAGGACATTCAGAGACTTGTCCTGAAGAGATACTCTTAATGATCGGCTATGAAAAGCCAACTGACATTTACTCCTGAGGTGCTTACTTGCTGCACCCTCGACAACTACTGTGATTATTATTATTTGACCATGCTGGTCATTTATGAACATTTGAACATCTTGGCCATGTTCTGTTATAATCTCCACCCGGCACAGCCAGAAGAGGACTGGCCACCCCTCATAGCCTGGTTCCTCTCTAGGTTTCTTCCTAGGTTTTGGCCTCTCTAGGGAGTTTTTCCTAGCCACCGTGCATCTACACCTGCATTGCTTGCTGTTTGGGGTTTAAGGCTGGGTTTCTGTACAGCACTTTGAGATATCAGCTGATGTGAAAAGGGCTATATAAATAAATTTGATTTGTCCTGAAGCCACTCCTGCGTTGTCGTGGCTGTGTGCTTAGGGTTGTTGTTCTGTTGGAAGGTGAACCTTCGCCCCAGTCTGAGGTCCTTAACACACTGGAGCAGGTTTTCATCAAGGATCTCTCTGTACTTTGCTCCATTCATCTTTCCCTCTATCCTGACTGGTCTCCCAGTCCCTGCCGCTGAAAAATATACCCACAGCATGATGCTGCCACCACCATGCTTCACCGTATGGATGGTATTAGGTTTCCTCCAGACGTGATACTTGGCATTCAGGCCAAAGAGTTCAATCTTGTTTTCATCAGACCAACCTTTTGGCAAACTCCAAGTGGGCTGTCATGTGCCTTTTACTGAGGAGTGGCTTCCCTCTGGGAAGGCTTGATTGGTGGAGTGCTGCAGAGAGGTTTGTCATTCTGGAAGGTTCTCTCATCTCCACAGAGGAACTCTGGAGCTCTGTCAGAGTGACAATCGGGTTCTTTGTCACCTCCCTGACCAAGGCCCTTCTCCCCCGATTGCTCAGTTTGTCTGGGCAGCCAGCTCTAGGAAGAGTCTTGATGGTTCCAACCTTCTTCCATTTAAGAATGCTGCAGAAATGTTTTGGTACCATTCCCCAGATCTGTGCCTCGACACAATCCTGTCTTGGAGCTCTACAGACAATTCCTTCAACCTCATGGCTTCATTTTTGCTCTCGTTTTTGCTCTGGACATGCACTGTCAACTGTGGGACCTTATGTGTGTGCCTTTCCAAATCATGTCCAATCAATTGAATTTACCACAGGTGAACACAAATCAAGTTGTAGAAACATCAAGGATGATCAACGGAAACAGGATGCACAATTCCGAGTCTCATAGCAAAGGGTCTGAATACCTTTGTAAATAACGTATTTCTGTTCTTTATTTTTAATAATAGTTTGGCTTTTCCTGCATGGGACTCCAAGAGCTAAGGAGTGTTTTTTAAGGAGGCCAGTGGAGCACAGGTGTGTGCGTATTGCGCAAGAGACAGAGGCTATAAGTTAGAAGCTAATTATGCATAACCTTTTTTTCTTTAGCTGAATAGATTTAATAGACTGATTTAAAGCAACGATATTTGAGTGATAGGCTTTTTTTAAACTCTGCAGCTGCAATAAAAAAAATAACGATCTTTACAATTAAAAACAAGGTGACCCCGAAAGCCAGATGAGTAAAAATAGAAATAGAAAATAAAAACCTTTATATTACTGTAGCATAGGCTATGCTGTAGCAAATGTAGGCCTCCCGGTCACAAGAAAAAAAGTGGTCTGTCTGTCCCCACCCTGAGCCTTGATTCATCATGCAGAGGGCATAGAGAAGCCAGATTTAGACATCGCATGTAATTTAGCAGTTCCATTTCACGCCATGCTTTTCATATAAATCATTTATCATAATTTTCCTGTTTCTCACAGTTATTTATCCCGGGAAAAGGGAGTGGTTTTGGCCTGTAAATCCGGGTAAATCTCGGTAACAGGGTTCTCGCCATTCAACCATAATTTGTAGTGATGGAAAGTCACCACGAGGTGGAGAAGCAGCCCACTGAATAACTTGTAAGACTAGATGGCAATGATTCTGTGAATTTCTTCCCATACAATACTAGCTATGGTTAGTCTTGTTCTTACCGGTAGTACTGGTTGAGTTGCTGCTGCTGTCATTAGCAAGTGTGTACCCTGTAGCTTCAAACACTGAGTGGGCTGGCTGACCTGGAGGTGAAGATATTCGACAGACATTGATTACTCCAATGAGGAAATGCATTCGTTGATTCATTACAAACTAAATAGACTTCTAGTTGTTGATTTGTGGTTTTATTGTATTGATATTACAGTACAGTGTAAGTCATTTTCACTCACTGATTGTACTACAGATGAAAATTTTGTAATTTAAGTCAATATATACACTGCTCAAAAAAAATAAAGGGAACACTTAAACAACACAATGTAACTCCAAGTCAATCACACTTCTGTGAAATCAAACTGTCCACTTAGGAAGCAACACTGATTGACAATAAATTTCACATGCTGTTGTGCAAATGGAATAGACAAAAGGTGGAAATTATAGGCAATTAGCAAGGCACCCCCCAAAACAGGAGTGATTCTGCAGGTGGTGACCACAGACCACTTCTCAGTTCCTATGCTTCCTGGCTGATGTTTTGGTCACTTTTGAATGCTGGCGGTGCTCTCACTCTAGTGGTAGCATGAGACGGAGTCTACAACCCAAACAAGTGGCTCAGGTAGTGCAGTTCATCCAGGATGGCACATCAATGCGAACTGTGGCAAAAAGGTTTGCTGTGTCTGTCAGCGTAGTGTCCAGAGCATGCAAGCGCTACCAGGAGACAGGCCAGTACATCAGGAGACGTGGAGGAGGCGTAGGAGGGCAACAACCCAGCAGCAGGACCGCTACCTCCGCCTTTGTGCAAGGAGGTGCACTGCCAGAGCCCTGCAAAATGACCTCCAGCAGGCCACAAATGTGCATGTGTCAGCATATGGTCTCACAAGGGGTCTGAGGATCTCATCTCGGTACCTATTGGCAGTCAGGCTACCTCTGGCGAGCACATGGAGGGCTGTGCGGCCCCACAAAGAAATGACACCCCACACCATGACTGACCCATCGCCAAACCGGTCATGCTGGAGGATGTTGCAGGCAGCAGAACGTTCTGCACGGCGTCTCCAGACTCTGTCACGTCTGTCACATGTGCTCATGTGCTCAGTGTGAACCTGCTTTCATCTGTGAAGAGCACAGGGCGCCAGTGGCGAATTTGCCAATCTTGGTGTTCTCTGGCAAATGCCAAACGTCCTGCACGGTGTTGGGCTGTAAGCACAACCCCCACCTGTGGACGTCGGGCCCTCATACCACCCTCATGGAGTCTGTTTCTGACCGTTTGAGCAGACACATGCACATTTGTGGCCTGCTGGAGGTCATTTTGCAGGGCGCTGGCAGTGCACCTCCTTGCACAAAGGCGGAGGTAGTGGTCCTGCTGCTGGGTTGTTGCCCTCCTACGGCCTCCTCCACGTCTCCTGATGTACTGGCCTGTCTCCTGGTAGCGCCTGCATGCTCTGGACACTACTCTGACAGACACAGCAAACCTTTTTGCCACAGTTCGCATTGATGTGCCATCCTGGATGAACTGCACTACCTGAGCCACTTGTGTGGGTTGTAGACTCCGTCTCATGCTACCACTAGAGTGAGAGCACCGCCAATATTCAAAAGTGACCAAAACATCAGCCAGGAAGCATAGGAACTGAGAAGTGGTCTGTGGTCACCACCTGCAGAATCACTCCTGTTTTGGGGGGTGTCTTGCTAATTGCCTATAATTTCCACCTTTTGTCTATTCCATTTGCACAACAGCATGTGAAATTTATTTTCAATCAGTGTTGCTTCCTAAGTGGACAGTTTGATTTCACAGAAGTGTGATTGACTTGGAGTTACATTGTGTTGTTTAAGTGTTCCCTTTATTTTTTTGAGCAGTGTATAACAAATGGAAAAATCCAGGTACCTTAAATTAACACAAAAAAAGCATAAGCTGAAATTCTGACTCAAACTTTGACTGAGGTTTAAATTGAGGACCTACAGTGGGGCGAACAAGTATTTGATACACTGCCGATTTTGCAGGTTTTCCTACTTACAAATCATGTAGAGGTCTGTAATTTTTATCATAGGTACACTTCAACTGTGAGAGACGGAATCTAAAACAAAAATCCAGAAAATCACATTGTATGATCTTTAAGTAATTAATTTGCATTTTATTGCATGACATAAGTATTTGATACATCAGAAAAGCAGAACTTAATATTTGGTACAGAAACCTTTGTTTGCAATTACAGAGATCATACATTTCCTGTAGTTCTTGACCAGGTTTGCACACACTGCAGCAGGGATTTTGGCCCACTCCTCCATACAGACCTTCTCCAGATCCTTCAGGTTTCGGGTCTGTCGCTGGGCAATACGGACTTTCAGCTACCTCCAAAGATTTTCTATTGGGTTCAGGTCTGGAGACTGGCTAGGCCACTCCAGGACCTTGAGATGCTTCTTACGGAGCCACTCCTTAGTTGCCCTGGCTGTGTGTTTCGGGTCGTTGTCATGCTGGAAGACCCAGCGATGACTCATCTTCAATGCTCTTACTGAGGGAAGGAGGTTGTTGGCTAAGATCTCGCGATACATGGCCCCATCCATCCTCCCCTCAATACGGTGCAGTCGTCCTGTCCTCTTTGCAGAAAATCATCCCCAAAGAATGATGTTTCCACCTCCATGCTTCACGGTTGGGATGGTGTTCTTGGGGTTGTACTCATCCTTCTTCTTCCTCCAAACACGGCGAGTGGAGTTTAGACCAAAAAGCTCTATTTTTGTCTCATCAGACCACATGACCTTCTCCCATTCCTCCTCTGGATCATCCAGATGGTCATTGGCAAACTTCAGACGGGCCTGGAAATGCGCTGGCTTGAGCAGGGGGACCTTGCGTGCGCTGCAGGATTTTAATCCATGACGGCGTAGTGTGTTACTAATGGTTTTCTTTGAGACTGTGGTCCCAGCTCTCTTCAGGTCATTGACCAGGTCCTGCCATGTAGTTCTGGGCTGATCCCTCACCTTCCTCGTGATCATTGATGCCCCACGAGGTGGGATCTTGCATGGAGCCTCAGACCGAGGGTGATTGACCGTCATCTTGAACTTCTTCCATTTTCTAATAATTGCGCCAACAGTTGTTGCCTTCTCACCAAGCTGCTTGCCTATTGTCCTGTAGCCCATCCCAGCCTTGTACAGGTCTACACCTTTATCCCTGATGTCCTTACACAGCTCTCTGGTCTTGGCCAGAGAGGTTGGAGTCTGTTTGATTGGGTGTGTGGACAGGTGTCTTTTATACAGGTAACGAGTTCAAACAGGTGCAGTTAATACAGGTAATGAGTGGAGAACAGGAGGGCTTCTTAAAGAAAAACTAACAGGTCTGTGAGAGCCGGAATTCTTACTGGTTGGTAGGTGATCAAATACTTATGTCATGCAATAAAATACAAATGAATTACTTAAAAATGATACAATGTGATTTTCTGGATTTTTTCACAGTTGAAGTGTACCTATGATTAAAATTCCAGACCTCTACATGCTTTGTAAGTAGGAAAACCTGCAAAATCGGTAGTGTATCAAATACTTGTTCTCCCCACTGTATATGGCTAATATAGCTATTCACTTCCATTTCAGGAAACATCCTTGATGGTATGAGAACCAATTGCTTTTGTTTTGCACCTAAGCAGTTTTCAAACTTTTCACAAACACAAACTTTTCACATGTTGAAAACCAACTCGCAAAACATTTGTAGATGTAACCTCAGGGCAACATGGCTGTTAATAAAATGTCTTACTTACTGTGAGGGCTGAGTTGTGAGTCAGGGGTTGATGCTGGTGAACGCTTTATATTGGGCCAATCTAAGGCTGTAGCTGTTGGTTTTTCTGTTGACACCTGTGTGCCAGGCCAACGGGAGACTGTTTTTGGACCTTCTGTACTTGGCCAATGAGAGGTTCTTGAAGTGGAGTGTGATTCCTCAGAGGCTATAAGATAGAAGGGAATTTCAGTTATTGATGTTTGTGTGGTAAAGATACCCTACTGTGCCATGACCCTACCGTTCTCATGGCATAATTTTAAACTAGTGAGAAAGTACCCACAGTGTGACTGTGCAGTGAAACCACAAATGTGCACACTTAACTTTCAATGTTCCTCAAATAGAACACTACAAGCAGAACTACATTTCAAATAAAGGCATACCAGTTATTTTAAATTCTTTGTTGGATATTTCCACCTTACTCTCAAGGAGGTTATCTGAGCTTTATGTCATAGTATTGTAGTATTTATAGTATTTATACCCTGCTAAATTCAACCTCCCATAGCTTGAAAGTGTGAACAATGAACTTGGGACTTACGATTCTGTCCAATTTTTACGAAATTCATCAGAGAAGAATTGTGTAAGGCTGGATGGCGAACGATGCATTTCACTGTGACTCTCCTCTTGTGGGACTGAACATGCAAGATATCCAGGGAGGAATATGTGTTTTTTTCCAAAAGATACTGGGACTGAGGCTGAGCTAAATAACAAGAGAAAGGTTCAATTAACTTTTAACAAAGTGTCAAAATGTCATATGTAACAGAATGTCAACAACCATCATACTTATTCTTATAATACTGACCTGCACTGCCCTTTACAGGGAGAATACGGACATTTCACTTCCCTTTATTTTGGATGAGATAAAGTGGAATGTGTGGGGGATTTGTTTTCGCAGGGGAAGTATATTACTGTTTTGAGGCATTTCCCTTCGTTATATATATTCACAACATCCTCAGTCTCCTACTACTCCATTTTGACTTGTCTTGTGTTTTTATTTTCCACAATCCCTTAAAGTGGTTGTTATCATTGGTTAAATATATTGAATAATGTTAGTGGGGCGGCAGGTAGCCTGGAGGGTCGGAGCATTAGGCCAGTAAGCGAAAGGTTGCTGGATCGAATCCCCGAGCTGACAAGGTAAAAATCTGTCGTTCTGCTCCTGAGCAAGGCAGTTAACCCACTGTTCCCCGGGCGCCGAAGACATGAATCTCGATTAAGGCAGCCCTCTGCACCTCTCAGATTCAGAGGGGTTGGCTTAAATGTGGAAGACACATTTCAGTTGAATGCTTTCAGTTGTACAACTGACTAGGTATCTCCCTTTTAAGTGAACGGCAAGGAAGCAAACCAAGGTCGCTGGTGTGAAAGGCAATTGCCTTTGGTGTGAAAGGCAATTGCCCATTGCGCCAATAGGGTTAACCCACTTGGTGTGAAATTGAAACGTTCCTCATTTTGCGAAGAATGCTACACTGCCCCCTCCGGACGGAAAAGGCAAGTCTCCGCACTTCAATCTACCGTTAACCCCTTACACGTCTGGCCGTGCTTTCCGATGGCCTCACGGCCGCCATTCCACCTCTGTCACAAATATAGTGTCAGGGGTTATTCTCTGCCAGGAAGTGTTGTTAAGTGTTGATTGTGCACAGGTGTGGCAACCAGGGTGTGGCAGCTGGCAGAGCCATGAGGCTGTTGGAGTTTGGTGGCCATGTGAACCTTTGGTTTGAATATTTAGTTTTTGGCATGCCATGTTTTGTTGTCCTTTTTGTATATACTATTATTTGTTGGTCATGCACCATTTTTTAACATAACTCACTTGGGCTGGCCAACCAAGGAGTCAAAACACACCCTTTAGCTAGGCCTAGGATCCCTAGAAATAGTAAGTGTATCAAAATCAGAAGGTTTCGATTTTAACATAATCCCTTGCCATGAAATCTACTAAGTGAATCTAGAATAAAGGTAACTTACCATCAATTTCTAACCCACTCCCCAAAAGCCATGAAATTTTGGGAGGATGGCTATTTCCCACTGCAGAACATTTGATGGTAGTCTTTCCATTGTGTTCTGTTATCTCCAATTTTGGCATACCTTGAGAATGACAAAAAGAGTGAGATTATGATTTTGGGATTCAACTTAATTAGTTGGAAGTGGGAATGGGGCAAGCACTCTACCTCCTGACATCTGCTAAATATGTGTATGTGACCAATAACATTTGATTTGATCCAATATGAATATTCGTTCACACTTTATTTAGATAGTATGACCATCTGTAGATAATCTATGTTGATAAGCAACTGCTTACTAAGGTTATGGTTAGGATAAGGGTTAGTGGATAATTAGTTGAAATGTTGTTGACAATTATTGAACATGTACAAACCATTTACTTAGGACTATCCACATAAAGTGTTTCCGAATATTCTACTAGCAACGGTCATCAAAATTGTTAAAAGGTTTTGAAAACAATTATCATAAATGCAACAGTTGGACAATGAATGAAGATATTTTTTTTAATCCATCAGGTATTGAATGAATAACATGACACATAACATGTTTTACTGGCACGGCCAAATAATGAGTTCAGGTATTTGTGGGAATTCAGGTACTCAATTTGTAAAATGTACCAGTTTTTTATTTTCTTAGAATGCACTCATATATACATTTTCTATTGGTATCAGGTGTTTATTTTATATTGTGTTAAAATAAAGAATTTTTTATGTGCCTCATTTGCATAAACACACTGAGTGTATTTGCATATGTGAACACATTAAAATAAAGGGGTGGAAAGCAATCAATCCAGTGAGATTTAAGTGACAAGTGGATTTTGCACCACTCAAACACAGGAAATAGATGGCTGAAAAAGACACATCCTCAAGTGGGCGGGGCATTCGCGTTGACAATTCTACTCAGTAAAGACAAAGGCTGTGTGCTTTCTTAATCACTATAGACAACAATGCTATGACAATATGTCATACTTACCCAAAACTGTCACGGTAACTGACTTCACTACAGGCACTTTTGTGTAATGTAAACATGTGTAGAGGCCTCCATCTTTGAAGGTGACATCAGACACACTGACTGAAAAATCGGACTCGGACAAGTTGATTATCTTGTAGCGCTTATCCCTCAGGGCTGTTAGTGAAGATAAGGAAGAGAGAATGCATGTCACATCATGACTCAACTACTTTAGTTCATAACAAAGATGTTACAATATGAGTAGGAACAAACATTTTTACTTGTATCATGTACAACTATTATTATTCTAGCCATACAGCTGTCAACATGTATTGCTCATTTAGTGGGCTTCCAGTCTACATTCAAATGGAGATACTGCTTCGTTTCTGTATATAAAATAAAATGAACGTCTGTATGTGGTATTATAATATCCTCACCCTTATGGTCATTGAAAAACATCACATGCCCGTTAGGATTCTTCCATTCCACGTGGCTCCTGTGGGCATTTCTAATGCGACACTTAATGGTTAGAGTCTCACCCTCCATCACGGTCATATGTTGCACTGCAACGGATCCTGCAATGGCAAATACCAATGAGTTAGTATAGGACATACTTTGATTGACATGATAGAATGTTCCAACATGATTGAAACATGAACATAATGAAACATGTTCACCCTAATTTTCAACAGCACTTTCCTCTTTCTTACAGTATTTTAACATAATATGATTATGGATGGACTGTATTGAAAAGCAATCATACAGAGGAGATTTAGGGGTCGTAGAATGATGAGTAAGTGGGCAGTGTAAATTATCTGGATAAGATCTGAGACAGACCCTTATACCAACCCCTCATTTCTCACAGCTCTGACTCATAGCACTATTCTACCACTCTGTAGGCCTCTTGTCTCAGACTCTGCCTCTGGGGGCCACAGAGGAAACTGAAGTAGACTGAGTTGCTATTGTCGGGCTTGAGGCTATGGGAGGTGTGACAAACAACAACATGTGGGGTGTGCATTTGCCCCTACACTGCACATAGGCCTACAGATTATGCAGCCAACTTTCACACAGCCTTCTACACGGCAACTGACAGGAAATCAAACATAGCGTGGTCAGTCACCATTCACATGAGGGGTGTGAAAGCGAAAGCAAGGGGCATGTGGTTTTCTTCACACTGTCTACGTGAGCGTCATGTGTTCCTTTTTCCTATGCTACTGCTATGACTAGTGGTAGGCCTACTGTATATGGAAAAATGAACTGTGGTGGCAAATTGAGACCGTTTGTGTTGGTGGGCTTGAAAGGTTTTGAAGGGTAACTGTTTTCATACATTGTGTGGGCTAAAATAATGTAACATAATAATAGGGTAATGCTATATAGCACCTACTGAAATGAAAGAAATTCCATTGGGATGGTCTATGGTGGTCCATGGAATTACTGTAATTTAGAAACAACCGTTGTGATTTTTAGAGCTGTCTTCAACGATTGAATTCAATATTCATATATTTAATGAGGTACAGTATATGAACCCCAATGAGAGCTGATGACAACCTATAATGGTTGAAACGTTGTGATCATAAACACAGAGCATGTATTACAGTGCTGAGTCTTTTTGCCAATTCCGAAAATACTGCATAACTAGACTCTTTTTGTTATCAATTTAAAAACCATGCTATATGATTAAAAAGTCACCAAATGACATTCAGAGATCCAAAGAATAATTTGTCAAACATATTTAAACAAGGCAACAATTAGTACACATTTTCACTGTGATACAATCCAAAGAGCATTTGATCATGTCTATTCTTTTTGTGTTGTCACTACTTGTCAGACTGCCAGAGAAACCACAAGATGGTTATCATACTATACTCTAGCAATAAGGCACGAGGGAGTGTGATATATGGCCAATATACCATGGCTAAGGGCTGTTCTTGCTCGATGCAACGCAGAGTGCCTGGATACAGCACTTAGCCATGGTATATTGGCCATATACCACAAACCCCTGAGTTGCCTTATTGCTATTATAAACTGGTTACCAACATAATTAGAACAGTATACCCATGGTATACGGTCTGATATACCACGGCTTTCAGCCAAATCAGCATTCAGTGCTCGAACCACCCAGATTATAAAATAGTATAGTATATACGCTATGTGACACTGAAAATAAACTGATTGCAGTGGCAGATTATTGAACATTTTTGGAAGATATTATTGTGTAATCAAACGTAGGGCACTGTGGTCAACAATGGCTTTCTGTGTTTCTCTAAGTATCCACCTGTATACATCATATGCTAGGCTGTATATCGATATACAACATTTCTCTCCAACCAGAGTACATTTTAATAACAACATTGATTTATCTCAATCTATTTTTAACATCATTCAGATGCACTTACAGTAGAGCAATTCACCTCCACAATTCTCATGAAAACAACTAAATGTGTCACAGCACCAGTATCAAGAAAAAAGCAGTTCCATTTTAATTGATCTGACATGCTGACAAAGATTGTGGAAACATTTACAATTTAAAAAATGTCTAAATATGAATACAGCAAACATATTGATTTGTGTTATCTTACAACAAAAACACATAACTCTGTCAATCTGTATTGTATAGGCCTACATGTACCCTGCCTGGGTACTTTGTACTTAATTGTCTCTGACACAATTACTTTCAGTGAAGTAGTCTACTCACCCCTTACAAACAAGACTAGGAAGCAAAGCTGCAGCTTTAGTGGCATCTTGACTGTCAGATTCAGATGTGGACTATCAGAGCCACTTCCTCTCTGAGGTGCCTTTATACACTACATACACTACAGTAAGGGGCCTTCCATGACATCACAGCAAAATTCATGGGGTTTCCACGCAACACTGAATACATTTACTTTCAAGGGCATTTCGGGTGATACCTTTAGAGGTTGTTGATCACATGGAATGAAAAATAATACAATGTTGATTGGATTATGAATTGACAAATGTTAAGAATGTCTATTTTCTAGTCTTTATGACATCTCTTGAAAGTTATCACCATGCACCAATGTTGTAGCCTGGTAGAACCAGCCTGATCCCTGTGTTTACTATTCTATTTCACTTATAATACTATATCAGTCTGGGCTTTGTCCAATAGATGCAGGGTTGGAGGTTAATGTTATTATGGTGAATCATCAAAAGACTGGGTGTAGTAGTGAGAGTCTGCTGGATTCCAGCCCACTCTGGATGAAATAGTAGACCAGGTAGCCAAAAGGGCTTTAAAACTAGATTTAATTGGCATTCTTGCTCCACTTGGTAGAGGTGAGGCCAGATGTAAGATTAGAGACATTATTATAGATGTGTGGCAAAAGAGGTGGGACAACGAGCCTAAGATCTGGCATTTATATGCCCTCCAAAGAAAGGTTGGTGGACCAAAATTCAAAGGTCAGATTAGGAAGGAAGAGGTGGTGTTTGATCGGTTGGGCCAAGACATTGAACTCATTACATTTGGTTGGCAAGCATGTGAATAGTTTGTGTACAGTGTATGGTTGATGAAACAGTGAAGCATGTGTTGATGTATTGTTGTAGGTACCGGAATGTAAAAGAGAGGGAAAGATTGATGTGTATGGTTATTGAGGTTGTATGGGGGGTTGTAAGGGATTTTTTGGATGGATTTGTTAGAAGTTAGTAAGGCTCTTTTTTTATTTTCTTAGTAGTACAGGATTGGGTAGGAGGCTTTAGTTTTTCTTAATGTTTGTTTCTTTATTCATTTATTGTAGGTGGTAGCATGCACATCTAACATTTGTTTGCGGACCGCCATAATACCATAGATGTAACGGCTGTCGTCGGTGGAAGAAGGTGAGGACCAAGGTGCAGCGTGGTAAGTGTTCATGATGTTTAATAATCATCAAAACTGAACACTTAATAACAAAATAACAAAGAAACAACTGTGCAAACACACAAAGACTGAAAATAACCACCCAAAAAACCCAACAGAAAGCAGGCTACCTAAATATGGTTCCCAATCAGAGACAATGACTAACACCTGCCTCTGATTGAGAACCATATCAGGCCAAACACAGAAAAAGAAAATCATAGAAAAACTAACAGACAACCCACCCAACTCAGGCCCTGACCATACTAAAACAAAAGACAAAACAAAGGAAACTAAGGTCAGAACGTGACAGTACTGCCCCCCCCCCCCCCCCCCCCAAGGTGCGGACTCCGGCCGCAAAACCTGAACCTATCGGGGGGGGGGGGTCTGGGTGGGCATCTGTCCGCGGTGGCGGCTCTGGCGCTTGACGTGGACCCCACTCCACCATAGTCTTAGTCCGCTTTTGTGGCCTCCTAGGAACGGCGACCCTCGCCGCCGACCTTGGCCTGGGAACCCTAATAAATGGGCCCACGGGACTGAGGGACGCCTCTGGACTGAGGGACGCCTCTGGACTGAGGGGCAGCTCCGGACTGAGGGGCAGCTCCGGACTGAGGGGCAGCTCCGGACTGAGGGGCAGCTCCGGACTGAGGGGCAGCTCCGGACTGAAAGGCAGCTCCGGACTGAAAGGCAGCTCCGGACTGAGGGGTAGCTCCGGACTGAGGGGTAGCTCCGGACTGAGGGGTAGCTCCGGACTGAGGGGTAGCGGCGGGCGGCTCTGGTGGCTCCTGACTGGCGGGCGCCTCTGGCGGCTCCTGACTGGCGGGCGGCTCTGGCGGCTCCTGACTGGCGGGCGGCTCTGGCGGCTCCAGACTGGCGGGCGGCTCTGGCGGCTCCAGACTGGCGGGCGGCTCTGGCGGCTCCAGACTGGCGGGCGGCTCTGGCGGCTCCTGACTGGCGGGCGGCTCTGGCGGCTCCTGACTGGCGGGCGGCTCTGGCAGCTCCTGACTGGCGGGCGGCTCTGGCGGCTCCTGACTGGCGGGCGGCTCTGGCGGCTCCTGACTGTGGGGGAGCACTGGAGCTCCTGACTGACGGGCGGCTCTGGCGGCTCCTGACTGGCGGGCGGCTCAGGCAGCTCCTGACTGGCGGGCGGCTCCGGACAGACGGGCGGCTCAGGCAGCGCTGGACAGACGGGCGGCTCAGGCGGCGCTGGACAAACGGGCGGCTGAGGCGGCGCTGGACAGACGGGCGGCTCAGGCGGCGCTGGACAGACGGGCGGCTCAGGCGGCGCTGGACAGACGGGCGGCTCAGGCGGCGCTGGACAGACAGGCGCACCTGTAGGGAGGAGACGGAGAGACAGCCTGGTGCGTGGGGCTGCCACAGGACCCACCAGGCTGGGGAGACCTACAGGAGGCTTGGTGTTAGGAGGAGGCACCTGAAGAACCGGGCTGTGGGGGAGCACTGGAGCGCAGCCTTGGCACCACTCCCCCAGGCTGGATAACTACTCTAGCCCGGACCCTCCAGAGTGCAGGCACAGGTTGAACCGGGCTGTGGGTGAGAACTGGAGATCTAGTGCCTACGACACGCACCTCTCCCTTAGGCTCCACTCCCACATTTGCTCGGCGCGAGTGGAGCGCAGGCATAGGACGCACTGCACCCTCCCAGCGCCCCGGAGACACAGCACGCAGAGCCGGCGCAGGATACCCTGGACCGAAACGGCGTACCGGAGACCAGACACGCTGAGCAGGCACAATACGCCCCGGCTGGATGCCAACACTCGCATGACACTTTCGGGTGGCTGCCCTATAGCACACCGGGCTATGGGCACGTACTGGCGACACCGTGCGCTTCACTGCATAACACGGTGCCTGACCAGTAACGCGCTGCTTATAATAAGCACGAGGAGTGAGCTCAGGTCTGGGGCTACCTCTCGTACCTGTCGCGCTGCCGTGCTGCCTCCTCATATCGCCGCCGTTCAGCTTTCACTGCCTCCAGCTCTGCTTTGGGGCGGCGATATTCCCCAGCCTGTGCCCAGGGTCCTTCTCCGTTTAAAATCTCCTCCCATGTCCAGGAGTCCTGAGATTTCGGCCGCTGCTGCTACTGCTTGGTCCTTTTTTTGGTGGGTGGTTCTGTAACGGCTGTCGTCGGTGGAAGAAGGTGAGGACCAAGGTGCAGCGTGGTAAGTGTTCATGATGTTTAATAATCATCAAAACAGAACACTGAATAACAAAATAACAAAGAAACAACCGAAAACAGTTCTGTCTGGTGCAGAAACACAAAGACTGAAAATAACCACCCACAAAACCCAACAGAAAACAGGCTACCTAAAAATGGTTCCCAATCAGGGACAACGATTGACAGCTGCCTCTGATTGAGAATCATATCAGGCCAAACACAGAAATAGAAAATCATAGAAAAACTAACATAGACAACCCAACTCACGCCCTGACCATACTAAAACAAAAGACAAAACAAAGGAACTAAGGTCAGAACGTGACAATAGAAGACTAGATGCAGCGTTTTGGAATAGAGCGCAATAGTAATGGAGTCTTTTTGTAGGCACTAACTCCGCCATGGTTTGTAGGAAAAAACCTATGGGAAAATTTAGTTTTTGGGGGATAAACCCCGAAAATAAGGTTTGTGGTAAACACAAGCTTAGATCTTATACGTTTTGTTCTATGAGATAATCTTCATCAGCTAACATTACTTTTTGTGAATTTTGAAGCATGTATTTTACACAAAGCACAAAGGATTCATAATTCATAAAGGTCATGTTAACTGACTGATATTATCTCAGAGAACAAAACGCAGGGAAACAGGGAAACTTAAATCAGTTTAACCTAATTTCTATCAGCATGTTAAATGTGCAACCAGAGGGAAAACAATTCTAGACAACCTTTACTCCACACACAGAGACGGGTACAAAGCTCTCCCTCGCCCTCCATTTGCAAATCTGACCATAATTCTATCCTCCTGATTCCTGCTTACAAGCAAAAACTAAAGCAGGAAGCACCAGTGACTCGGTCTATAAAAAAGTGGTCAGATAAAGCAGATGCTAAACTACAAGACTGTTTTGCTAGCACAGACTGGAATACATTCCGGAATTCTTCCGATGGCATTGAGGAGTACACCACATCAGTCACTGGCTTTATCAATAAGTGCATCGAGGACGTCGTCCCCACAGTGACTGTACGTACATACCCCAACCAGAAGCCATGGATTACAGGCAACATTCGCACTGAGCTAAAGAGTAGAGCTGCTGCTTTCAACGAGTGGGACTTTAACCCGGAAGCTTATAAAAAATCACGCTATACCCTCCGACGAACCATCAAACAGGCAAAGCGTCAATACAGGACTAAGATTAAATCATACTACACGAGCCTACCAGACAAGCTAAATAACTTCTATGCTCGCTTCGAGGCAAGTAACACTAAAACATGCATGAGAGCATCAGCTGTTGCGGATGACTGTGTGTTCACGCTCTACCTTGGCCGATGTGAGGTAAGACCTTTAAACAGGTCAACATTAGGCCGCAGGACACGTACTCCGAGCATGCATGACCAACTAGCAAGTGTCTTCACTGACATTTTCAACCTCTCTCTGTCTGAGTCTGTAATACCAACATGCTTCAAGCAGACCACCATAGTCCCTGTGCCCAATAACACTAAGGTAACCTGCCTAAATGACTACCAACCCGTAGCACTCACGTCCGTAGCCAGGAAATGCTTTGAAAGGCTGGTCATGGTTCACATCAACACCATTATCCCAGAAACCCTAGACCCACTCCAATCTGCATGCCTCACCAAAAGATCTACAGATGATGCAATCTCTATTGCTCTCCACACTGCCATTTCACACCTGGACAAAAGGAACACCTATGTGAGAATGCTATTCATTGTCTACAGATCAGCATTCAACATAGTGCCCTCAAAGCTCATCACTGAGCTAAGGACCGTGGGACTAAACACCTCCCTCTGCAACTGGATCCTGGTCTTCCTGACTGGCTGCCCCCCAAGTGGTAAGGGTAGGTAACAACACATCCGCGACGCTGATCCTCAACACAGGGGCCCCTCAGGGGTGCGTGCTCAGTCCCCTCCTGTACTCTCTGTTTAATTCATGACTGCACGGCCAGGCACTACTCCAACACCATTATTAAGTTTGCTGATGACTCAACAGTGGTAGGCCTGATCACCAACAACGATGAGACAGCCTATAGGGAGAAGGTCAGAGACCTGACCATGTGGTGCAAGGACAACAACCTCTCCCTCAACGTGATCAAGATAAAGGAGATGATTGTGGTCTACAGGAAAAGGAGGACTGAGCACGCCACCATTCTCATCGACGGGGGTGTAGTGGAGCAGGTTGAGAGCTTCAAGTTCCTTTCGTCCACATCACCAACAAACTAACATGGTCAAAGCACACCAAGACAGTCATGAAGAGGGCACGACAAAACTTGTTCTCCCTCAGGAGACTGAAAAATTTTGGCATGGGTCCTCAAATCCTCTAAAGGTTTTACAGCTGCACCATCAAGAGCATCCTGACTGGTTGCATCACTGCCTGGTATGGCAACTGCTCGGCCTCCGACCGCAAGGCACTACAGAGGGTAGTGCGAACAACCCAGTACATCACCGGGGCAAAGCTTCCTGCCATCCAGGACCTCTATACCAGGCGGTGTCAGAGGAAGGCCCTAAAAATTGTTAAAGACTACAGCCACCCTAGTCATAGGCTGTTCTCTCTGCTACCGCATGGCAAGCGGTATCGGAGCACCAAGTCTAGGTCCAAGAGGCTTTCAAACAGCTTCTACCCCCAAACCATAAAACTCCTGAACAGCTAATCAAATGGCTACCCAGACTATTTGCATTGCCCACCCTCTTCCATGCTGCTGCTACTCTGTTATTATTTATGCATAGTCACTTTAATAACTCGACCTACATGTACATATTACCTCGACACTGGTGCCCCCACACATTGACTCTGTACCAGTACCCCCTATATATAGCCACGCTATTGTTATTTACTGCTGCTCTTTAATTATTTGTTATTCTTATCTCTTACTTATTTTTATAGGTATTTTCTTAAAACTGCATTGTTGGTTAAGGGCTTGTAAGTAAGCATTTCACTGTAAGGTCTACCTATACCTGTTGTATTCGGCGCATGTGACAAATCATTTTTATTTTATTTGTATAAGATCTCCTAAGCCTGTGTTAACCTCAGACCTTATTTTCAGCGTTTATCCCATAACCCTATTCTTTCCCCATAGGAATGGCTGAACGAACCATATGTAAGAGTAATTAAAAGTTAAAGAGCAGCAGAATAGTGAGCAGATATATATTATTATTTTTTCTTTACATGGGCATTGCGCCATGGCCACCACTGACAAAATCCATTCCATAACCATCTGCGTTTGTGATAAGAACTGATTTTGTTGGGTCCCCACTTACATTGCATGAAATTGGCACGTTGGTGCACATTAAGAACACACAGCTTAGATATTCCCACCCCTTCCACCTCATCGCAAGTGAGCTGATGTTAGAGAAGTAAATTGCCGAACCTGACGCACGGAATGGAAAAAGCCAGAGACAGTTTTTACAAACCGAAATTGCCAACTAATGTGTGTTTGATAATAATGCCAGCCGAAAATAAAGCCCTCGGGCTCAGACGGTTTCAATGAGGAATGACAGACTGATCTGTGAAGAGAAATGGTGAACGGAATGGTGGCTATACCAATGTGTACAGTGACTACTGTTGTTTGAGGTCTATAGGAAGTAGGATGAGGTTCACAGCTCAACAACATACAAATAGAATGAATCTGCAAATCATTTATAATTTCCTTTTAGTACAATTTCAAATCAAAAAAGAAAAACTAGCAGAACATTTAAATGTTTAACACAAACACCCACTTCCAAATTGAGCATTTGCCCCACCCCCTAGACATGGGTGTTTGTGTAGGCTCAATCTAAAAGTTCAGTGAAAATTCCACAGAGGCAATCAAGAGCTATTACAATATCTGTCCAATCCTTTCAGAACTATACGTGCTTTGGAAGTAGGGTATGGGGGTTGATTTAGAATTTTGTAAGAATATAGTCAAGAGCATTTTCTAGACTAAAGCCTTAAATAGAAGGTTACAATCACATCTATCCAATATCTCTTCAGCTCAGTGTTCTATGATGGCATCTAGTGGAGAAACTTCATGAAATGAAATCTGGTGGTTGATACTGCATCTTGCATTAATAATAGAGTACCACAATATGAGTCATAATACCCATAAAACCTAGCGGTCAAACAGGGAAATGGTTCCAATCATTTCCCCACCATTCATTATGGGGATTTTAGAAACACTTAAAATAAGGTCTGTGTTCCGTGTAGGCTTACCCTGGCGTGACGTTTTGATAACCGTGTAACGACAGGGTAAGCCTACATGAAACATAGCCCTTATTTAAAGTGTTTCTAAAATCGCCTATGGGAAAAATGAATGGTGGAAAAACGATTGGAACCATTTCCCTGTTTGACAGCTAGGTTTTATGGGTATTATGACACCTGTGGAAGTTCATTTGCCCCAAAACCACAGAGTCGCTGGTTTGATCCCCCTTCAATTTCTACACTGGTGACAGCAGTAGGATAGTCCCACAGGCCTTTGAAGAAAGTTCCCGTTTGCTTTTGTGCATGGGACTCTTCTAGAGAGAGTGGAAATTGTGTAGCTTTCTGTGTAGTTCCTCATATACTCTATAATGGGAGTATCGGCACAGGCAGTGCAACTGTCAAAAGACCTTGACGAAATAGGTTGGTTAAAGGTTGACATACAGAGCCACCAGTAACATGTGACATTGTTACATTTCCTTCCTGGGAACATTTAGCCTAGATGTAGGGCAGCAGGTAGCTTAGTGGTTAGAGTGTTGGGCCAGTAAAAGGTTGCTAGATCGAATCCCCAAGCTGACATGTAAAAATCGGCAGATATAAAAGCACAGTTCAAACTATATTTCTGAGACTCAGATTTCAGTGGGTCAGTCCCAGTTAATTGATTAGGAAAGGTGTAGAACATTATCTTGCTATTTCCGGGGCTATATAAATATTCTGTCGACCTACGTTTTTCCCCCCAGGGAATTTATGTAACGCACGAGCTAAACTTCATCCAATCAGAGTTCAATGCGTTGAGGGAAAGCGAAAAGAAAAATGTAACTGATCCTAGTGCTGGTTGATTCCTTACATGGCCATATAACGTATTCCGCAATGAACAATAGTGGCTACATTCTGATTGTAGATCAGTTTCAGACTGCCAGAACATACTAGAAGTGCAACATTTATTTTCACCGGTAGGTGAGGAGTTATTGGAAGAAGATATATAGAGGTAGAGGCTACGTCTCATTCATCGGGTTGCGGAGACTGCGGACAGCTTTCATTCCGAATTGCGTCCATCATATCCAGGTAATTAAAGCAACAAAATGTTAATCTGTTATATCCTACATCTTTGTCAGTTATAGGCATATGTAATGTGACGTTTCCTACAATTGTTTATTGGCTACCCATATTCACTTTTGTATCAGTGTTTTCTTATAATTAGAATCCACATGTATATACCTATTTGTTGATTTAAGATGATTTGATGTCTACATTGTTGTATTCACTTGTGGGTCTATTCAACCATTCTCCGAGACGACAGCTAAGAGATGCCAGAGCAGTCTCTAGAAAATGTAATAGGGTACCGGTGAAATGGCCGCAATTAATTGATATGCGCATGGATGCGGCGCCAGCTGTACTGCAGTACTTACTGCGTTGTCCTTCCGAATCCCGGGTGGGGGAGGGTATAAAACGGTCGTGACTTGCGACAGATGAAATTTACCACTGAAATAGCGCGAGAGTTTGGAATGGATGTTTTGAAACCAGCCAGCAATTTGGCGCTTTCCGTTGCTATGGCAATAGAGTCCCTCTATTGCAGCTCTAAGCTGATCGAGGACCACATTCATTAGTAATTAGGTCCTCAATCAGCTTGGAGCTGCCCTAGAGCAGAGGTTCCCAAACTTTTTATACCCCTTCAAACATTCAACCTCCAGCTGCGTACCCCCTCTAGTACCAGGGTCAGCGCACTCTCAAATGTGTTTTTTTGCCATTGTTGTAAGCCTGCCACACACACTATATGATACATTTATTAAACATAAGAATGAGTGTGAGTTGTCACAACCCGGCTTGTGGGAAGTGACAAAGAGCTCTTATAGGACCAGGGCACAAATAATAATATAATAATAATCAATAATTTTGCTCTTTATTTAGCCATCTTACATATAAAACCTTATTTGTTAATCGAAAATTGTGAATAACTCACCACAGGTTAATAAGAAGGGTGTGCTTGAAAGGATGCACATAACTCTGCATTGTTGGGTTGTATTAGAGAGGGTCTCAATCTTAAATCATTTCCCACACATAGTATGTGCCTGTATTTAGTTTTCATGCTAGTATGGGCCGAGAATCCACTCTCACATAGGTACATGGTTGCAAAGGGCATCAGTGTCTTAACAGCACGACTTGCCAAGGCAGGATACTCTGAGCGCAGCCCAATCCAGAAATCTGGCAGTGGCTTCTGATTAAATTCAATTTTCACAGAACCGCTTGTTGCAATTTCGATGAGGCTCTCTTGTTCAGATATCGGTAAGTGGACTGGAGGCAGTGCATGAACGGGATAACGAATCCAGTTGTTTGTGTCGTCCGTTTTGGGAAAGTACCTGTGTAATTGCACACCAAACTCACTCAGGTGCTTCGCTATATCACATTTGACATTGTCCGTAAGCTTGAGTTCATTTGCACACAAAAAAATCATACAATGATGAAAATACCTGTGTGTTCTCCTTGTTAATGCATACAGAGAAGAGCTCCAACTTCTTAATCATAGTCTCAATTTTGTCCCGCACAATGAATATAGCTGCAGAGAGTCCCTGTAGATTCAGATCATTCAGGCGAGGAAAAAAACATCACCCAGATAGGCCAGTCGTGTGAGAAACTCGTCATCATGCAAGTGGTCAGACAAGTGAAAATTATGGTCAGTAAAGAAAACTTTAAGCTCGTCTCTCAATTCAAAAAAACGTGTCAATACTTTGCCCCTTGATAACCAGCGCACTTCTAAATGTTGTAAAAGCGTTACATGGTTGCTGCCCATATCATTGCATAGTGCAGAAAATACATGAGAGTTCAGGGGCCTTGCTTTAACAAAGATAATAATTTTCACTGTAGTGTCCAATACGTCTTTCAAGCTGTCAGGCATTCCACTATGTCTCCCTGTCATGGCTTTTGTGCCATCAGTACAGATACCAACACATATTGACCACCAAAGTCCATTTTATGTCACAAAGCTGTCCAGTACTTAAAAAATATCCACTCCTGTTGTCCTGGTTTCCAGTGGTTTGCAGAAGAGGATGTCTTCCTTAATTGACCCCCCATAACTCTAATGGACATATACCAGGAGCTGTGCCAGGCCCGCTACATCTGTTGACTCTTCCAGCTGTAACGCACAGAATACCCCTCAATCAGCCTCCCGATAAATTATCTTCAGCGAGACTGGGGGTCGGCACGGCCTTAAGGCCTAATGGGGCTTTGCTCCACTCATAGAACTGGAGTTACAACTCCGGTAACTATCGTTCTATTGTGGAGCTCCGCCACATAGGGAAGCTCAACGCTCCAAAATGTGCTCCCTGCCGAGCCTAACTCTTCCCACTTAATGAACAGGTCGGGCCCAGCAATGGCTGCGACCAAATCCCGCAGTACTGTAACACACTGTGAAAACAGACTGTGTCACAATGTACTGCGTCCTCGGGTCTAATCCGCCCTACTCAGTCTAAAGGCATAGCCAATGACTAGTGGGCAGAATAACATAATTATTCATACTAATCTGTACCAGCAGATAGATGAGCTCAAAACTGTCAATACTAAAGATTAGTCTAAAAGTACTGTAACACCAGTTACAGAAACTATATCCCTAATCCTTCCGCCCAAACACAGTCATAGACTTGTGGGCAGGATACAACACATGGCTCTACTGTGCTACACCCTCAGCCAGGAGTCATGTCATGTAGTTATTCTAATAGGAGAAAGCGGACCTGATGGAAACCCTGTCCATTGATCCTGCGTTTCCCGCCTTAGTTCTCGCCTTCCCACCAGCAAAGCTGAGTATAGGCTAAACCAATTTAGAAGACCTACTCACTGATTTCTCAGTGTAACCCGCCACACTCAATCCATAGCCAAAGCCAATGATTCATGGGCAGATAATAGAATATGGGCCACCTACTCTGCCTCAGCAGATAGATGATACCTCAATATTCTATCAAATTTAGTGACCGGTTTAATAGTAAAGTAATACTAGTTACAGCACTATTTCCCTCATCACTCCTCCCCAACACAGTGATACACTGGTGGGCAGTTTCGACATTCCCTGTTGTACTGACAGTGTCAGACAAAGGTCATGTCACACGTCTCTCTCTTTGACAAAAAGAGCAGACCTAATGGGAAACCTGCCGTCCTGATTGTCCTGCATCTTTTCTAAATTCAAGTTCTCACTTCAGCCATGCTGAGTACAGCACGAGCTAGAGAGTTATACGACATGTCTAACAGGTAGAATCAGATAAAAGGAGACAGTGATGCCCACGGCACCGCTGCACAAATATCCTCTACCCCTGTTCCTCTAAAAAAGGTCCGTAGACGCCGCTACTCCACGAGTTGAGTGGGCTCTTATTCCCTGAGGCAGTGGCCACCCTGCCGCCTCATAAGCCATATTGCCTTCACAAAGCCAATGAGACAGCCGCTGTTTTGAAAGTGGTCTATCCAGTGTACTAGCACTGTGACACACAAATAGCTGAAGCGATGACCTAATCGTTGCTGTGCGTTACACGTAGCACGCCAAGGCGCGCACCGGGCACAGGCGATGAAGCCTCTCCTCTCTCCACTCCACATGGGGAGGGGGGGAGAAGGCCCACAGCTCAACGGTCTGTGACCTATAAAATCTCTTAATAACCTTCGGCATAAATGCAGGGTTAGGACGTAACACCGCTCTGCTCAGATCGCCGTTAATGGCAAGGCAGTCGGGTCTCGTCGAAAGAGCACCCAAATCACTGACGCGCTTGGCCGTAGTCAAAGCAGGCAACAGTGCCGTCTTCAGAGAACATCTTGAGGGGGATTTGATTCAGTGGCTCAAACGGCGTCTCGCAGAACGCCTCGAGTACCAAAGCTAAATCCCACTGGGGCAATGTGGCTCTAGGCATTGCCTAAGCCGCTGCGTTCCCAATAGAAACCATTTCAATAGAGGGTGACAGAAGATGGTGTCTATGCCAAACCCCTCATGATAAGCTGAAATCGCTGCCACGAACACCTTAATAGTGGTCGGTGAGCGCTGCTTGTCAAACATGAACTGTAGGAAAGAGAGCACGCCCTTGACATGACAGCACACGGTGTACACATTCTCTGTGGCAGTTTTTTTCCCCCAACCTTGGTCAGTAGAGTGGAGTTTTCCAGAGAAAAATCCAGACACTTCCCAACATCCTCGTCTTCTCTAGAGGCGCCGTCATCATATGACGCCTTAGAACCTGAGGCTAACACAGACATGGCGTCCTCTAGAGGGAGATCTACCCTGAAATGCCCACCGCTGCTTCCTCTCCTTTAAGAAAGGAGGGCGCAGCTAGGGCATTTTGGTGGATCTGTGAGGCCGCCCCTAGCGCGCTGTGAACCTAAGCACACGAAACATACAGTGGGGCAAAAAAGTATTTAGTCAGCCACCAATTGTGCAAGTTCTCCCACTTAAAAAGATGAGAGAGGCCTGTAATTTTCATCATAGGTACACTTCACCTATGACAGACAAAATGAGAAAGAAAAATCCAGAAAATCACATTGTAGGATTTTTAATTTATTTATTTGCAAATAATGGTGGAAAATAAGTATTTGGTCACCTACAAACAAGCAAGATTTCTGGCTCTCACAGACCTGTAACTTCTTCTTTAAGAGGCTCCTCTGTCCTCCACTCGTTACCTGTATTGATGGCACCTGTTTGAACTTGTTATCAGTATAAAAGACACCTGTCCACAACCTCAAACAGTCACACTCCAAACTCCACTATGGCCAAGACCAAAGAGCTGTCAAAGGACACCAGAAACAAAATTGTAGACCTGCACCAGGCTGGGAAGACTGAATCTGCAATAGGTAAGCAGCTTGGTTTGAAGAAATCAACTGTGGGAGCAATTATTAGGAAATGGAAGACATACAAGACCACTGATAATCTCCCTCGATCTGGGGCTCCACGCAAGATCTCACCCCGTGGGGTCAAAATGATCACAAGAACGGTGAGCAAAAATCTCAGAACCACACGGTCCTAGTTAATGACCTACAGAGAGCTGGGACCAAAGTAACAAAGCCTACCATCAGTAACACACTACGCCGCCAGGGACTCAAATCCTGCAGTGCCAGACGTGTCCCCCTGCTTAAGCCAGTACATGTCCAGGCCCGTCTGAAGTTTGCTAGAGAGCATTTGGATGATCCAGAAGAAGATTGGGAGAATGTCATATGGTCAGATGAAACCAAAATATAACTTTTTGGTAAAAACTCAACTCGTCGTGTTTGGAGGACAAAGAATGCTGAGTTGCATCCAAAGAACACCATACCTACTGTGAAGCATGGGGGTGGAAACATCATGCTTTGGGGCTGTTTTTCTGCAAAGGGAATTTATTTGCAAATTATGGTGGAAAGTAAGTATTTGGTCAATAACAAAAGTTTATCTCAATACTTTGTTATATACCCTTTCTTGGCAATGACAGAGGTCAAACGTTTTCTGTAAGTCTTCACAAGGTTTTCACACACTGTTGCTGGTATTTTGGCCCATTCCTCCATGCAGATCTCCTCTAGAGCAGTGATGTTTTGGGGCTGTTGCTGGGCAACACGGACTTTCAAGTCCCTCCAAAGATTTTCTATGGGGTTGAAATCTGGAGACTGGCTAGGCCACTCCAGGACCTTGAAATGCTTCTTACGAAGCCACTCCTTCGTTGCCCGGGCGGTGTGTTTGGGATCATTGTCATGCTGAAAGACCCAGCCACGTTTCATCTCCACGTTTCATCTTCAATTCCCTTGCTGATGGAAGGAGGTTTTCACTCAAAATCTCACGATACATGGTCCCATTCATTCTTTCCTTTACACGGATCAGTCGTCCTGGTCCCTTTGCAGAAAAACAGTGTCCTTTCCCCATGCTTGCAAATAGTTCACAGCCATAGTGAAGAATGATTGAGATGTTTTGAGTAAGCTCTCTTTAGACATTGCTCTATTTTCCTCAAGCTCTCTCAGAAGTCCTCTGACCAAAACTGGAATGAAGTTGTCATCACGTCTTGCAGTCAATTTTGCCTCAACGTTTCTCAGAATTGCAGCTGACTCCACAGCACAGCGGTCCTGACCTTCAAGCATCTTGATCGTGTTACTGAATACGGTCAGGTTTCCATGGACAAAGGCCAGCCAAACTTGAGTCAATGGATCTTCGAACATTGTTCGCAGGACAACAGGGTATTTGTCTTCAGAAAGAAAAAAGGATTTCAATGGCACATACATTTTCATCACTCTTTCTAGAGCAGGGAGCATGGACAGCCAGCAAATATTGCTATGTCCTAAAATGTTATGATACTCCTGGCCAACAAACTCACAAAAGCTCTACAGTCTTTCTACTCTGACGGTGAAAATAGGAAAATATCTTTGTGAGCAGGTACTCAACATCAAGGGGTATCATATCCAAAGCTGTTCTGGCCGTGTTATGAATGATGTGGGCAGGACAACCTAAGCCAATCACCTCCCGCTGCAGAGCATTTTTAACATTGGTATGGACATTGATCCCCCCAGCCTATTCAGTCCTCCAAAGTTGGTATTTGTGTTGTCGGCAGGGAATTCCACAACTTTGTTTTCCAGGTTACATTTTTGGATGACCACCAGGACCTCAGATGCAATTTCCTCTGCTGTTTCTCCTTTAAATTCATCAAAATCAAGCACTTTTGTTTCCACAGATGTGCTGCCATCATATACAGTTGAAGTCAGAAGTTTACATACATCTTAGCGAAATACATTAAAACTCAGTTTTTCACAATTCCTGACATTTAATCCTAATAAATATTCCCTGTTTAGGTCAGTTAGGATAACCACTTCATTTTAAGAATGTGAAATGTCAGAATAATAGTAGAGAGAATGATTTATTTCAGCTTTTATTTCTTTCAGCACATTCCCAGTGGGTCAGAAGTTTACATACACTCAATTAGTATTTGGTAGCATTGCCTTTAAATTGTTTAACTTGGGTCAAACGTTTCAGGTAGCATTCCACAAGCATCCCACAATAAGTTGGGTGAATTTTGTCCCATTCCTCCTGACAGAGCTGGTGTAACTGAGTCCGCTTTGTAGGCCTCCTTGCTCGCACACACTTTTTCAGTTCTGCCCACACATTTTCTATGGGATTGAGGTCAGGGCTTTGTGATGGCCAATACCAATCCAATGCCATTTTGACACAACTTTGGAAGTATGCCATTGTTCATTTGGAACACCCATTTATGACCAAGCTTTAACTTCCTGACTGATGTCTTGAGATGTTGCTTCAATATATCCACATAATATCCCTGCCTTATGATGCCATCTATTTTGTGAAGTGCACCAGTCCCCCCTGCAGCAAATCACGCCCACAACATGATGCTGCCACCCCCGTGCTTCACGGTTGGGATGGTGTTCTTCGGCTTGCAAGCCTCCCCCTTTTTCCTCCAAACTTAACTATGGTCATTATGGCCAAACAGTTCTATTTTTTGTTTCATCAGACCAGAGGACATTTCTCCAAAAAGTATGATATTTGTCCCCATGTGCAGTTGCAAACCGTAATCTGGCTTTTTTTTATGGGGGTTTTGGAGCAGTGGCTTCTTCCTTGCTGAGCGGCCTTTCAGGTTATGTCAATATAGGACTCGTTTTACTGTGGATATAGATACTTTTGTACCTGTTTCCTCCAGCATCTTCACAAGGTCCTTTGCTGTTGTTCTGGGATTGATTTGCACTTTTCGCACTAAAGTACGTTCATCTCTAGGAGACAGAATGCGTCTCCTTCCTTTGCGGTATGACGGATGCGTGGTCCCATGGTGTTTATACTTGCGTACTATTGTTTGTACAGATGCACGTGGTACCTTCAGGCGTTTGGAAATTGCTCCAAAGGTTGAACCAGACTTGTGGAGGTCCAATTTTTTTTTGATGAGGTCTTGGCTGATTTCTTTTGATTTTCCCATGATGTCAAGCAAAGAGGCACTGAGTTTGATGTTAGGTTTTGAAATACATCCACAGGTACACTCCAATTGACTCAAATTATGTCAATTAACCTGTCAGAAGCTTCTAAAGCTTTAATTTTCTGGAATTTTCCAAGTTGTTTAAAGGCACAGTCAACTTAGTTTCTGTAAACTTCTGACCCACTGGAATTGTGATACAGTGAAATAATCTGTCTGTAAACAATTGTTGGAAAAATGACTTGTGTCATGCACAAAGTAGATGTCCTAACCGACTTGCCAAAACTATAGTTTGATAACAAGAAATTTGTGGAGTGGTTGAAAAACTAGTTTTTTAATGACTCCAACCTGAGTGTATGTAAACTTCTGACTTCAACTGTATCTTACAATATCTGACTACTATTGGCAGCAACATTACATATCCATGATTGGACGCATCAATGTACAAGGACACAAATTCCACCTGGTCTAGGTCTGTGTTACCTGTGTTACCAAAGTAGTTGCCCATGGTGCTAACACGTTACTCACTATGGCGTCACATTTTGTCCTAGCACATGTAAACTTTGGCTCATTAAGCTTCTGTGTCAGTTGTACTGTGCAGTCCATAGATCTGTACCTATGATTGTGTCGCATAGTGTGGTATGCAAAGACACCCTCGTGCACAGGTAAATCATATTCTTCTTGGGAAGGCTATTGCATCTCCTCTGTCTGCTCTTCTTCACACTCCATGTGTCACTCTCTTACTCTCTTAACTTTTTATTTTCCTCCAATCTTTCTCCTCCTCTTTTCTTCACTCGTCTTCCTTCTCTTTCTTCCTTTCCTTCTCATTACCTTTCCACCTCACTCTTCTACACTCTCCTCGCTTCACTCTTTTTACTCCCTTAATTTTTCCTTCTCACTCTCTTCTCCTTCCTCTCCAATCTAATTTAATAATAATAATAATAATAAATAGTAATACTCTTAGATAAAATACTTTGGTTAACAGATTCCCATTGCTTGCCTTATTTTTATATTTTGTCAAAAACATTGGAATAATAAATTGGCAGGCTCTGTAATCATATATTTACCTTTCCTCCTCTATCTCCTTCACTCTTTTTCCTATCCAGTCTTCCTCTTCTCCACTCTAACAGAAAACACTATGCTAATGTTATCCATGAAAATGTCAAAATATATATTTTCACACTACTTATTATAATGCCAAACTATTAAAATTGTAATCTACAAATAAATATTATCATAATTAATTGTGCATTCATTTAATATAATCATATTTTCAAAATAGCCCGTCCACTGCATGTTTACATGTGAATGTTTTTTAACCTAGCTACCATGACAGTAGCTAGCTAACCTAGCTAGCTAACTTAGTCTACATAGCTAATGTTAGCTAGCATAACCTATTCAAAACCTTATAGAGCAGATCATCTATCTATATAATAAATTGTGACATTATAACATCACTAGCTAGTATCGCAAAAGATGGTAGCTTACCTGGCTTGAAAAGACGTTTGTGGTGATGTTGTGGATTCACTTGACACTTGCTAGTTCTCTACAGCAGTTTTCTCTTAACTTCTTATGGCTGAGGAGCAGTATTGAGTAGCTTGGATGAAAAGGTGCCCAGAGTAAACTGCCTGCTCCTCAGTCCCAGTTGCTAATGTATGCATATTATTAGTATATTTGGATAGAAAACACTCTGAAGTTTCTAAAACTGTTTGAATGATGTCTGTGAGTATAACAGAACTCATATGGCAGGCAAAAAACAAAGAAAAAATCCAACCAGGAAGTGGGAAATCTGAGGTTGGTCGATTTTCAACTCAGCCCCTATCGAATACACAGTGGGAAATGGGTCATTTTGTCTGATGCTTCTACTGTGAAGTAGGGCCGAATGAGAGGGGATTGAGTAAGGTCTACCATGACCTGAACATGCGCTGACCATGCGCATTCATATGAGAGCGAGCTCTGTTCTATCGCATTTCTGAAGACAAAGGAATTCTCCGGTTGGAACATTATTGAAGATTTATGTTAAAAACATCCTAAAGATTGATTCAATACATCGTTTGACATGTTTCTACTTACTGTAACGGAACTTTTTGACATTTCGTCTGCTTTTAGTGAACGCGCTTCGTGACTTTGGATTTTTTTACCAAACGCGCTATCAAAAGTAGCTATTTGGACATAAATGATGGACATTACCTAACAAATCAAACATTTATTGTGGAACTGGGATTCCTGGGAGTGCATTCTGATGAAGATCATCAAAGGTAAGTGAATATTTATAATGTTATTTCTGAGTTCTGTTGACTGCACAATATGGCGGATATATTTTTGGGCTCTGAGCGCCGACCTCAGATTATGGCATGGTTTGCTTTTTCCGTAAAGCTTTTTTGAAATCTGACACAGTGGTTGCATTAAGGAGAAGTGGATCTAAAATCCCATGTATAACACTTGATCTTTGATCAACGTTTATTATGAGTATTTCTGGAAATTGATGTGGCTCTGCAAAATCACCGGATGTTTTTGGAACTACTGAATATAACGCGCCAATGTATACTGAGATTTTTTGATATAAATATGAACTTTACCGAACAAAACATACATGTATTGTGTAACATGAAGTCCTATGAGTGTCATCTGATGAAGATCATCAAAGGTTAGTGATTAATTTTCTCTATTTCTGCTTTTTGTGACTCCTGTCTTTGGCTGGGAAAATGGCTGTGTTTTTCTGTGATTTGGCGGTGACCTAACATAATCGTTTGTGGTGCTTTCGCTGTAAAGCCTTTTTGAAATCGGACACTGTGGTCTGATTAACAACAAGATTACCTTTAAAATGGTATAAGATACTTGTATGTTTGAGGAATTTTAATTATGAGATTTCTGTTGTTTGAATTTGGCGCCCTGCACTTTCACTGGCTGTTGTCATATCGATCCCGTTAACGGGATTGCAGTCATAATTAAACTAGCGCAAGCAAGTAACGTTAGTTAGTAGAAGACGAGTGAATGAAGCTGCTATAGCGAGCAGCCCCATCTGTTGGCTAAAACAAGCACAACACGATTGAGACATCAATCGGTAGGCTCCTGCCTGATCTTTCTTGCCACATAAAATATTATTTCACTTCGCGGTCTATTTTTAACACACAGTTAAAAACGGGGACAGCTCCAGCCGGGGACAGGCCACCAAAAACGGGTCTGGTCACCCTAGCTAACAAACAACTTTAACAATGCATTTGAGAGACAAGTGTTCATTGTGCTAATTTATTTACGTTTTCAATAAACATTGGAGACTAAATATAGTTTACATGTTGTCAATGATCTAAGCCAACCCTGTTTGTTTTGCCCCATAGTTGCGCATGCCTTGGTTTTGTTGCTAAACAACCAGCCTGTCTATAGGAGGGCACAATTTATTTGGCCAGTCTAGGGTGGCAGAACAGCCAGGACTGGGCCTGAGTACACACATGCAACAGTACACCCATCATCAACTCTTTCATCGAAAATAAACCATCATACATTTTATTAACTGAGAATGTACAATTACTTTGTGTAAAGCTAACAGTTAAATATGACTCATTCATCCTCTGGCTTCAAAATGTTAAGTCCAACTCTTGCGGTAGTTCAATTGTAAATCTCGTCTGTCGCTGTATGTGCCTCCCCAGATGGTCAGGGATCATCCCAGATAAAGATAAATCGCATTTGCGAACCATGCCAAACTGGGTGAAAGTGCAATGATGCAATTGCCAAGGCAAGACATTCTGACATTTGATTGTGTAACATAATAATAGTAGGCTAAATAGTGTTGATGGTGCTCACTGTAGTATAATTTATAGGTTCATAGATGAAAAAAGCACCATAGCTTATTTTGTGTGTACTCCTAATAGCTTGAGTGTGCCATTACCCACAGCCCTGTGGGTTTGTATGCCCTTGGAAATTCCCATGCTGTCTCAATGTGTCAACCTCTGCTACATGGTGAATTTCCCATGGGACTGCTGTAGCATAGTCTTTACAGTAGTAAGGCAGCGCACCATGTATACCTCTTGCCTTGCCTAAAATGGCTGCCTGGCCCATCCAATGCCAGCCCATACATGAATGGCAAAGATGCATAAAGATGGCAGCCCCCATGTACTTACCACAAATGCCTCGTTTGCTAAGTTCACCGTATTGTACATTGCTCACCGTTAAAAAAATTGTAAAGGCGTTACATGATTCAAATTCTAGCTCCAAGACAGCGGCAAATTGAAAAAACGAAAAAGTAGATTGTGCTGATTGGTTCAATGTGCCAGTTTAGAACTTTGTGGGAAGTAATAAAAACAAGGATGTCATTTCCAATGGTACCTCCATTTTTTCGGCACTCAGCAAATTTCAGGTCTGCTGAGCATAACTTAAACTTGAAAATTCTGTGCAACTTCCGGCGTGCGTTTACTGTGAACATTGAGGCTTTACTCGCTTTAAGGTACAGTTTTAACAGTGGCCAAGTAGCTACTGTGGTTATTTGAGCAAAGTGTAGGCCTCCCAGAGTGGCCTACCAGAGAGGTCTACCATCAAAACAAAAAATGCATCCCATAACATTTTAACATGGAAATAGCTGTTCTATCATTCACCTACAGTAGCAGCAAGTGTGTGTTGTTCAATGTTTTCCTACATTCCATGAGACTTCTAAAAAAAACATGTAGGGCTTGTCATGAACCTGTTTATCCACTTGTCCTGAAAATGTTGTTGTTTGATGCAAGAAACCACTTTACAAAATAACATTCATTATTATTCCCATACCATTATTACAAAGAATCAGACAAATTATGCTACCCTCTTCCTATTGCCTACTTAGCTTATTCAAGACCACTCAAAATACAACACTGCCCCTTTAAAACATAAAAAGCAATTTAACTGCCTTGCTTTTCAAAGATGACTAGAAATGCACACATTTTGTGCTCACTCCCCTATTATTGAATAGAAATTAGCTTTAACTGGGCTAATAACTCACTAACTAGCAAAGAATATGAACACATGTATGCAGGTGACAACATGCAGATCTCAAAACAAGCACCTCTACTCGTGACCGCTCATACAGTAAACACAGTCCAGTTCAAAGTGAACAGCACAGATCCATATATGGCAATGGCTATTTGCATATAGGCCAACTGCAGTTCGGATTGGTTATGGTGCGCCGGTCTGTGTAGAGTATGGGCCTGAGTCATGCTTGTTAATGCAGTAGAATCCTACTCCGATGTGTTCTGCTTACAAGAAAATCTCTTGCATAGTTTGCTTTGTTTTTTGGTATGTTACATTGGAAGTGGCTAATATTGTGTTGATTCAAGCACAATTCTCAAGGTAGAACGAAACGTTGATAGTGTTAATTAAAGGAGGAAACTGAGTGAAGTGTAGTTCAATCTTGTGCTTCTCTGTGCACGCTGATATTTCTTCTGCACTGCAGTCCAAGAGCTGCGTGCAGTTTAGCAGGAACATTGTTCATATCTGAATTTCTCAATATTTATGCACCTTTGCCATCAGTTTAAAGAGCAACTGTACCTAAAAAGCAACTTCTCATTTTGAAAATGGCCTATGTGGCATCAATATGTGCCAAACATTTATTCTAGTGTCAAAACTGACTACAAAGTTTAAATAGGAAAATTTTGGTCATAAAGTATGTCTCGTACAAAACGGAGATTGGCAAGATGATAGGAAAACAAAATTATGTCATAGAATGAAGAGTACTGTAACAGTTTTCCATGGGCTGTGTTTAGTTTAATCCTGCCCAAATTCCCACAACTGGCAGAACCCAAGTAATCATCAATCCAGAACTCAGATCGCAATGCCAATGGTCAATTTGGTTGACATTCGATATCACAATGGGGCTAGTTAGGGACCATCAGTAAATTACACAGTGTACATGGAACAATAATTTAAAAGGTCAATAGCTCCAAATTTCAATGACTTAACCTTAAACCAACTATAAATTGTAGAAATTCATTTACAAATATTGAAAGCATTCGATGAGACAACTAAAAGATGTGCAACATGAAAATATTGTCCCTTTTTACATTGTGTAATTGACGGCCCCTAACTATCCCCAGAGATAGGCTATCCAAAGTAAAACCAACTTTGCCACGGTCGCACACCAGCCGACTGAAGCTAATTGGCCTAATAATTTGGGCAACTCTTTCCACCTGCGTACACACAGGAAACACCCACATCAAGCCACACCCCAAAACAAACTCACCTTTGAATTCTGTCAAGGCCATTAGCATTTTTTAATGAACCAAATCTAAAACAAGGCCAAATCAGGAAGTGCAGTCGCCCTTTAAATGAAACTGAAGGCCTATGACTTTTTTGGAACCGGATTAGTCACCGTTCTTAGGAATTGAATTTCAACACGAGTTGGCATATTTCTCCATGAAGGAAATTGCACATGTAATCTATGGTGGCTACGTCTACCCAGGCAGCCCAATTCAGATGTTTTTTCCACTTTCTTTTGACTAATCTGAACAGCTTTGAAAAATATATTGCCACATCAGAGCTGATCTGATTGGTCAAAAGACCAATTAGTTAAAAAAATATCAGAATTGGGCTGCCTGTGTAAATGCAGCCACAGTGACTCATAAACTACAGTCCAAAGTCTCTATGGGTCACTTTACCTTGAGTGATCATGACTGCCACCTATTGGAAAGACTTTGCTCATCATTAAATATTTATCTGTTTTCACAGCAACCATGTCTAAGGGAACAGCAGTTGGCATTGATCTCGGGACCACTTACTCCTGCGTGGGTGTGTTCCAGCATGGCAAGGTTGAAATCATTGCCAACGACCAGGGTAACAGGACCACACCAAGCTATGTTGCCTTCACTGACTCTGAGAGGCTCATCGGTGATGCTGCCAAGAATCAGGTTGCCATGAACCCCTGCAACACAGTGTTTGGTAAGTTTATGTATTGCAATGGTGATTATTGGTAGATGTTTGTAAAGGTGTGATGCAGTTTATTCCTGCCATTTGTAGTTTCCACCAGAGGTTTTATAACCTTCCTTGGATGTCTGAGTGAGAAACCAAAGATCAACTGCTATGATCAGCGTATGTCTATAATGCAATCGTTTTAACATACTTTTTATTTGCGTATTCCAGATGCTAAGCGTTTGATTGGTAGAAGATTTGAGGACACCGTGGTTCAGTCTGACATGAAACACTGGCCTTTCAACGTCATCAGCGACAGCGGACGCCCCAAAGTGGAAGTTGAATACAAAGGCGAGACCAAGAGCTTCTACCCTGAGGAAATCTCCTCCATGGTGTTGGTCAAGATGAAAGAGATTGCAGAGGCCTACCTCGGGAAGGTGAGTTTGAGTTGCATTGCAGTCTATTTCAGATTTTTATTGACAGTTTGTGTAGTCATTCACAACTTCTTCTTTTTTTCTACCCTCATTTTTGCAGACTGTATCAAATGCGGTTGTAACAGTGCCAGCTTACTTTAACGACTCTCAGCGCCAAGCAACCAAAGACGCTGGAACAATCTCTGGTCTGAACGTTCTGCGAATCATCAATGAGCCAACCGCTGCCGCTATTGCTTATGGCTTGGACAAGAAGGTGAGACGCATATATATTTTTAGAGCTCAGGAAGGTCTATTGAAATAATAATTGGACAAACTAGATTTAATTCGCTATGATGAATTTTATTCCTGCCATTAATTTATATATATACACAAACACTCTGTACATGGGACAATAATTATATATATAGAGAGAGAGCTAGCCATGTGTCATACCGTTTAAATATTGAACATTCTTCTGTTTCAGGTTGGTGCTGAAAGGAATGTCCTTATCTTTGATCTGGGTGGCGGCACCTTTGACGTGTCCATCCTGACCATTGAGGATGGCATCTTTGAGGTCAAGTCCACTGCTGGAGACACCCATCTGGGTGGAGAAGACTTTGACAACCGCATGGTCAACCACTTCATCGCAGAGTTCAAACGAAAGTACAAGAAAGATATCAGTGACAACAAGAGAGCTGTTCGCCGTCTCCGCACCGCCTGTGAGAGGGCAAAGCGCACCCTGTCCTCCAGCACCCAGGCCAGCATCGAGATTGACTCTCTGTACGAGGGAATCGACTTCTACACCTCCATCACCAGAGCTCGCTTTGAGGAACTCAACGCAGACCTTTTCCGTGGCACCTTGGACCCAGTGGAGAAATCCCTCCGTGATGCCAAGATGGACAAGGCCCAGGTCCACGATATTGTTCTGGTCGGAGGCTCCACTCGTATCCCCAAGATCCAGAAATTGCTCCAAGATTTCTTCAACGGCAAAGAGCTCAACAAGAGCATCAACCCCGACGAGGCTGTGGCCTATGGCGCAGGTGGGTCACTGATCATCTTGTGTTCACTCTGTGGTCATTGGGCTGCTATAACTAGCCCTAACCTAATAGTTTAGCTGTGATTAAGTTTATTCCTGCCATTAGTACTCAAAAGATGGCACAACACCTTCCTTTTTTAATGTCTGAGCGACAATGTTACTGTGGCTCTACAATTATGTTTTGACATGAGTCTAACCTCACCATTCCCTTTTACAGCTGTCCAGGCAGCCATCCTCTCAGGTGACAAGTCTGAAAATGTCCAGGACCTGCTTCTGCTGGACGTCACCCCCCTGTCCCTGGGTATTGAGACAGCTGGAGGTGTCATGACCGTCCTGATCAAACGTAACACCACCATCCCAACCAAGCAGACCCAGACCTTCACCACCTACTCAGACAACCAGCCTGGTGTGCTCATTCAGGTGAGAAGACCCTGCATAAAATGTACATTTCAGGGCAATGTTTCCTCATTCCTTTAGCCATTTGCTGTGATTAAGTTTACTCTTGCCATTCGTAGTTTCCACCAGAGGTTGAAAGACAAAATATGTCCCAATACCTTTGTTGGATGTCTAAGTGACTATTTAGTGAAATGTACTTCTCATTTGAAGACCATGTATGATTTTAGCTAATATAGACTGTATCCTCCAGGTGTATGAGGGTGAGAGGGCCATGACCAAGGACAACAACCTGTTGGGCAAGTTTGAGTTGACTGGAATCCCCCCTGCACCTCGCGGTGTTCCTCAGATTGAGGTCACCTTCGACATTGACGCAAACGGCATCCTCAATGTCTCTGCCGTTGATAAGAGCACTGGCAAGGAGAACAAGATCACCATCACCAATGACAAAGGTAGACACAATAAAATGTGACCAAAGTGAAATGCTATTACAATATGATGCCCACTTGGATAGTGAGTGTATCCTTAACTTAACTTTTTTTTTTGTCTGACCAGGTCGCCTGAGCAAGGAGGACATTGAGCGTATGGTCCAGGAGGCTGAGAAGTACAAGTGTGAGGATGATGTGCAGCGTGACAAGGTTTCCTCCAAGAACTCCCTGGAGTCCTACTCTTTCAACATGAAGTCTACTGTGGAGGATGAGAAACTGCAGGGCAAGATCAGTGACGAGGACAAGACCAAGATTCTGGACAAGTGCAATGAGATCATTGCCTGGCTGGATAAGAACCAGGTACAGTATATTGATGTGCCCATTTAATTTAAACCAAGTTATTACCCATAATGTGTCAAGAAGGCAAATAAATCAATCAATCTTAACCTGTATATTTTTTTTCACAGACTGCGGAGAAGGAAGAGTATGAGCACCAGCAACAGGAGCTGGAGAAGGTGTGCAACCCCATCATCACCAAATTGTACCAGAGTGCCGGTGGCATGCCTGGTGGATTGCCTGGAGGCTTCTCAGGCGCTGGCGGTGCTGCTCCTGGAGGTGGTGGATCCTCAGGCCCCACAATCGAGGAAGTTGATTAAACCCAATGCCCCATCTCATCACTCTGTAAACACAAAGCATGTCACCCCAGAGTCCCAATCTGTAAAGCCAAGGCTGGTCATTGGCTGAGTAATTTTAAACTGATAAAAGCTGCTATGTGTGTTTTGAATACTTGAATATGTACACTGTCAAAAATAGTGGGATTTTAAGGAAGAAGAGTTTGCCTGTCTATACATTTTGAGTCCTGGAGAATAAATTATTATTTATGTCACTAACCACGCTTCCATCCACAGTTTTTATGAGAGTAAAAAATTAATAAAAATCATGATAACTGTGATGGAAAGGGCTAGTTTCGGTACAATTTTATAAATACCGACAGATAATTTGTTTGTTCGACATGGTGGCCTCTTTGTGTCGGTAAAATTAATTATGTGAGAAATGGTGGTGGAAATGCCTTTATGCGCAAATATTGATTTAATAACCATCATATCGAAGTAAACTTGGGAGTCACATAATGATATAGTGTGTGTGGTCCTCCCACTATGACTCGAAACCATGCAGTTTATTAGGCTACAAATGAAATAACTTATGAACTTCACAGGGTGGTGAAAGTGCACAATGATCTTGATGCTACTTTCCAATAAATATCGAAAGTCTTATTCTGGTGACGATGATCGATGCTTGACTGCCGTTTGACAAACAAAAGTATTCTCGCTCTTATCCATAATAATCTGCACAGGCGTGGTTCTTGAGTTAAATAAGCAATTGACATCCCATCATGCTTAGGGTCATGTTTTGGCTACGCCAAATAATGCCCCCATCCACAAGGCATCAGTGGTCACTGAATGGGTTGATGAGGATGAAAATGATGTTAACCATATGCCATGGCATCAAATATCCCAAAATATCAACCCAATTATGTGAGATTCTGCAGCAGTGTCTGAGATAGCATTTTCCACCACCATCAGCAAAACACAAAAATATGGATTCTCGTGGAAGAATGGTGTCGCATCCCTCTAATAGAGTTCCAGACACTTGTAGAATCTATGCCAAAGTGCATTGAAGCTGTTCTGGCTCATGGTGGCCCGACGCCTTACTAAGACACTTTATGTTGGTGTTTCCTTTATTTTGTCAGTTACCATTTATGATTATTTTTTAATAAGAAAATTTCACAACAGAACTGCCCAGTGGTCACTTTAGGAATGGTTAGTGCTATCCAGAATCCTTGGGACGTCCCCTCAACGGGGTGACATCAGAGTTGACGTCCCAAGGATTCCCTTTAGACTTATGTAGGCCATTGCACCGACTGCATCAGTCCACTAGGAGTAGAATCAAAGAGGATAGTGAAAGACACTCGTCTAAACGTCATCCTATTCATATAGAGATAAATAGTAATGGTGACTTTTTGTAGGCACTAGCATGGTTCGTTGGACAAAGCATATTGGGAAATGAATGTCGTTTCTGTAGGGTTTTTGAATAAACGTTAAAAATAAGGTCTGTGGTTAACTTAGGCTTAGGAGATCTTTTGTTTTGTTCTATGAGAATCTTCATCAACTCATGTCACTTTTTGTGAATTTTTAAGAATTTAAGTAATTAAAAAAATCACAAACATTAACTGACTGATGAAGTAATTGAGATAATAATAAGAATTAAATAAGCTAATAATGATTATCATGGAATAAAACTTATAAGATTTCCTAAGCCTGTGTTAACCTCAGACCTTACTTTCCCAAACCCCTATTCATGTCTCATAGGAATTGCTTAATGAACCAGAGGTAACTCAGTTCCTTCCGGTTTTTATGATTACATCCTGGCGAACTTTATTAACAGCAGAGAGATGCTCTAAAGAAAAGAGATGCTAATCTAGGAAATTATTTTAAGTGCAGTGCAGTGCATTCGGAAAGTATTCAGACCCCTTGACTTATTCCACATTTTGTACCGTTACAGCCTTATTCTAAAATGGATAAAATAAAATTGTATTTTTTCCCTTATCAATCTACACACAATACCCCATAATGACAAAGCAAAAACAGGTTTAAGAAATATTTGCAAAAATATATATATACTGAAATATCACATTTACATAAGTGTTCAGACCCTTTACTCAGTTTTCATCAAGGATCTTTCTGTACTTTGCTCCATTCATCTTTCCCTTGATCCTGACTAGTCTCCTAGTCCCTGCCACTGAAAAACATCCCCACAGCATGATGGTGCCGCCACCATGCTTCACTGTAGGGATGGTGCCAGGTTTCCTCCAGACATGATTCTTGGCATTCAGACCAAAGAGTTATGGTCTGAGAGACAGCCCGCTTGGCAAACTCCAAGCTGGCTGTCATGTGCCTTTTACTGAGGAGTGGCTACCATCTGGCCACTCTACCATAAAGGCGTGATTGGTGGAGTACTGCATAGATGGTGGTCCTTCTGGAAGGTTCTCCCATCTCCACAGAGGAACTCTGGAGCGCTGTCAGAGTGACCATCGGGTTCTTGGTCACCTCCCTGACCAAGGCCCTTCTCCCCCGATTGCTCAGTTTGGCTAGCTCTAGGAAGAGTCTTGGGGGTTCCAAACTTCTTCCATTTAAGAATGATGGAGGCCACTGTGTTCCTGGGGACCTTCAATGCTGCATACATCATTTGCTGGTACCCTTCCCCAGGTCTGTGCCTCGACACAATCCTGTCTCTGAGCTCTACAGACAATTCCTTCGACTGCATGGCTTTGTTTTTGCTGTGACATGCACTGTCAACTGTGGGACCTTATATAGACAGGTGTGTGCCTTTCCAAATCTTGTCTAATCAATTGAATTTACCACAGGTGGACTCCAATCAAGTTGTAGAAATAAATGTAAAACCTGTTTTCGCTTTGTCATTATGGTGTATTGTGTGGAGATTGATGAGGGGGGGCGGGAATGATGTAATCCATGTTAGAATAAGGCTGTAACATAACAAAATGTGGAAAAAGTCAAGGGGTCTGAATAGTTTCCAAATGCACCCTAATTTCTTGATATACCAGAGACTGAAGAGGAAGCAAGACATCCCACAAATTTCTTGGGGTGTTCATACACTAGTTCATATACTGTCAATGGACACATGCGCATGCCGTGTTCACGTGCTAGTTGGAACTAGGAAACTCGTAAATGTTTGATTTGCTAACTCATTGTAGAAAGATGATCCTGGGGTTTCCCACGTAGGAAGTATCAGCATCATCCAATGGGAAGCTCTAAGCAAATTACTTACATTCCGAGTTTCCAAATGCACGTCATGAACGCGGCATAAGCAGACCAGACCTAGCGGCTATTGCATTGGTGTCTATGGGAGAGCCACCCCTTAAGCAAACCGGAACTGTGACCATTTATTTCTAATGGTAAACGGCCTAAGTAACACATCTTCATTTATCCACCACCAACAACTCGTACACTCGGAACCTCCAAAGTCAAATTTCCTTTTTCGGATACTTTCAAAGTGGAAAACTGACCTCATCTTTCTACAATGAGTTTCCAAGTCGGAAATGTCAGAGTTTCCGAGTTGTCTTGAATGCGGCAATACCCTGTGAAAGTGACTTCAGCTTCCGCTTTACTTCTTGGTCATGTCCGCTAATCTTTTGAATGGGCCTTACAATTATATGATTAAATTCATGAAAATGTGATTGTTTATGATAAAGTTGTTGGGTAACAAAACGTAAAGTTTTTTAAACGTTCTGAGAATGGAAGTGAAAATTTTGCCTGTTCTGGGAAAGTAAATGTTTAGGTTGCAGGGAGGTTCTGTGAATGTTTTACTATGGTTCCCTGAAAGTCTTCCTGTGAGGTTTTATTATTATAGGTTATTTGGAGCTTTTTTAATAACTTCCTTTAAACTTTCACTGAATGTTTCAATAATACTTTTAATAATAACAATGCTAGTTTATTTGGGGTTTTCAGTTTCATTCCAGCAGCCATCAGGCTTTTAACAGAGGGAACTCATACAAACTTGCCCTGCTCCTATTATTGCTCAGAAGTGGGACCTTATATCTCCTTCAGGAGAGCAGCAGCTCAAAACATTGGGCAAGGTTGTGCGTGCATTCCTCGTGATGAACTTGGCATGGTCCCTTAATTGCCCATCTATCATAGAGGTTCAGACAGCAGTCATTTGCTGACAAGGCTGCGCTAGTTGTCATAGTAATGACAGGTATGTGTGTGCAGTGGTGTAGGTTGATTGGTGGTGGGCTTTTGCTTCCTATCACTCATAAGTTATGTAGCATGCCAAGGTGACAACAATGCCTGCCATGCCTTCCAGTTGCTTTGAATGTTCAAAATTAAAGGGTAAGAACACTTTTAAAGCCTCAAAGGATAAGATAAGCCAACTTTGAAAACAAGTCCTTTTTGGCTAGCCACAGCAGTCAACTAGCTAGATAGGTAGATGTTTATCTTTCTAGCACATACACTAATTTGTTTGTAAACAATTAACAAGCTAGCTAGCTACCACATCTTGTCAAACTGTCAATAGAGTAGCTAGCAAGCAACAAGATATGCCAAATAGCAGTCTAAAAATCACTTGAGGGAAAATAAATCAGATTTGACCATTCATGGGTCCCCAGATCCTCAAAAAGTTCTACATCTGCACCCTCGAGAGCATCCTGACCGGTTGCATCACCGCCTGGTATGGAAACTACTCGGCATCTGACCGTAAGGCGCTACAGAGGGTAGTGCGAACGGCCCAGTACATCCCTGGGGCCAAGTTCCCTGCCATCCAGGACCTGTACAATCGGTGGTGTCAGAGGAAAGCCCATAAAATTGTCAGAGACTTCAGTCACCCAAGTTATAGACTGTTTTCTCTGCTACCTCACGGCAAGCGGTACCGGAGCACCAAGTCTAGGACCAAAAGGCTCCTCGACAGCTTCTACCCCCAAGCCAAATTCTATTCAGCCCAAGTCTATTCAAGGAAGAGTTTTGATGACTACGGCTGAAGGCATGTCTAGAGCCTCGTATGTGTTATCTTGTCTCAACAGTCCCAAATATATTTGCTCCCAATTAGATGAGACACTGTTTAACTTTATATGGAAAAATAAACCTCACCAAGTAAAATATGTTATGTGGGCTAGCTACTCAACTCAGATGGTGTAAAAGCACAATTTTAAGAATGTGTGAGTTCCCAGTTTCACCAAAGGAATATGAAATAGTGTGTTTAAGCAATAACGCACGGTGGGGTGTGGTATATGGCCAATATACCACGGTTAAGGGCTGTTCTTACGCACGACACACCGCGAAGTGCCTGGACACAGCCCTTAGCCGTGGTACATTGGCCATATACCACAAACCCCTGAGGTGCCTTATTGCTATTATAAACTGGTTACCAGCATAATTAGATGAGTAAATATAAATGTTTTGTCATACCTTTGGTATACGGTCTGATATACCACGGCTGTCAGCCCATCAGCATTCAGGCCTCGAATCACCCAGTTTATACAAAGCAATAACAGATGGTGATCTAATCCTTTTGAAACAAATTGGTCAATACAGAGATATCACTTGTAAATTTGACCATGGTAATTAATGGTGTCTCATTTGTTCATTAATTTGTTTAAATTAATTCATTAGAAAAGTTTTTCTTAGCCTGGGTACCAGTCTGTTTAGCGAACATTCAACTCCTTCTACTCTGTGTCATTGTTTAGCATGACAAGGAGTGGAAAGATAGACTGGTACAGACTGGTACCGAGACTAACTTTTTATGACAGCGTTGTTCCAATAGCCAAATTCAGGTGTAACTTCCAATGTGTTGTAAATTCGCCATAGGTATGGACTCTAACATACAAATAATGTGCTCACTAACAACGTGAGAGAAACATTCTCTCAATTAACTCAGATGTTACCCCCTCCAACAAAAATATTTGAAAATGTACACTACATGACCAAAAGTTTGTATTTTTGATTTTGTGTTTATCTGTTTGTGATCTTTTGTATTAACATTTTTAAGAAGGATGTATAGATTTTTGCAACACATTTAAAATTGATTTAAAAAAAAAAGATGTGTATATATATAAATAAATGATGTGACGCTTTCATATGGTATTACGCATGCGCACAAAACATGTGACATTTCCACCACAGAAGAAGACTACTTTGACGTCTATTTCCGGGATAAAGATACAACGCAGACATGAAAACGTGTATTTTGGACTGCACTTTCAGATGTAGATAGTAGAAAGTTCCAGAAACAGCGGGCGGCATATGCAAACGAACAGTTTGTTTATCAAAAATCTCTTGAAGTGAAATAATGTCTGTCATAGCAGAGGAAAATGTCCGTGGCATTGGCGGTAGTGTTTTCAAGGAGATCAGTGCTGATAATGACGAAGACAATCAACCCACCGAAATTGAGAGTCTGTGCATGAATTGTTACCAAAATGTAAGTAAATAGCTAGCTAACACTGACCAGTTAATTGAACGTATGGACTTGTCTGTATCGCTGTATGATTGACTCATCTAACTTGTGTTCTCTCCATTTTTGTAGGGAATGACACGTATTCTTCTTACGAAGATTCCTTTCTTCAAAGAAGTTATCAGTTCTTTCACCTGTCCCAACTGCAGCTGGTCGAACACTGAAATCCAATCAGCTGGTCGCATACAGGATCAAGCCATCGCCTACACATTCAAAGTCAAGTCAAAACAGGTAGTATAAGTATTATGCCGTTCCTTTCCCAGGCATATGCTGAACCACTGTGTAGGCTATGAGCTGTAGCTAGCCCGAGTGCCAGTCTGTTTGTATCATGCCACATTGTCATGGCAAAACAGCAATGGAGTTGGCATTGTCAAGAAGGAACCTGCAAGTAAGTGTTTTGTTGGACGATGTATACCATGTGTATCCCGTACATAGGACTAATGAAACTTGAAACATTGGCAAGAGCAGAAACAGATCCAGGACTAGGCTAGCCCAGGTGAGTTTAAGGATTGTGGGCTAGCCTACTCCGTTACCATCCAAGACATTATGTTCAGAGGTTAACTAGCTCTGGCAGCCAAAATGGCCTCATACTCCATCTAAACTGAAATTGACATCACAATTGAGAATCAATCAAATTTGATTGGTCACACACATATTTAGCGGATGTTGTGGGTGTAGTGAAATGCTTGTGTTCTGAAAGAGATTTGCGTCAGTTCAAATCTGGCATCAGGACAAAATGTGATTCATAGTCACGGAATATATTTTAATTAAACTCAAACGATAAATGGTAAATGCAATTTTCGTATATACGGGTTCGCTATATCACCACACAGGGTTAACAGGGAACTGTGGAATGTACTCAAATAGTAGTTTTATACTATGACAATTTTATTCTCAACTTTCCCATTTGGCCTATCATAGTAGAGGTTTAGCATGGTTAATACTCTTGCTCCTCCTTTGTGGGCCCCCGAACTTGTCCAAGCCCCTTGGCGTTTTCCTTCTCCACATCTGGTTGTTGGGTAGATTAGATCCATCTTGTGTCTGTCGATTCTACACTGAAACAGTTCCTAATATGGTATTGTCCAGTATTCTAAACTCCTGGTTGGTCTAGAGAGATGCACCCCTCCCCTCTCCAGACTGTCCACAGCTTTTATGGCCTGTGGTGGTCAGTCCTTACACACCTACACACACCCTCCCCTCTGTATTGTTTGTGTGTGTGTAACAAAACAATATTCCTCTTCAACCAATATGCTAACAGCCTATAGTGCATAAACATAAATCCTAACAGTTCCTAGCTCCAACAGTGCAGTGGTATCTTACAATACACACATCTAAAAGTTAAATAATGGAATTAAGAAATTTATAAATATTAGGATTAGCAATGTCAGTGGCATTGACTATAAGACAGTATAATAGTATACATATGAGATGAGCAAAGCAGAATGTAAACATAATTGAAGTGACTAGTGTAACATTATTAAAGTGGCCAGTGATTCTATGTATATATGCATCAGCCTCTAAGGTGCAGGGTTGAGTTACTGTGTGCTAGCTGGCTAGTGATGGCTATTTAACAGTATGCTGGCATTGAGATAGAAGCTGTTTTTCAGTCTCTCGGTCCCAGCTTTGATGCACGAAACACTTCTATGAATACTTTATTATCACATCAAAATAATTTTACAAATGCGAAATGTTGAAACAGTTGCAGCTGATTGTATTAACATTTTTCTAGCGTCCTTCCTTTACACATTTGTTTGGGGAAAAGGTGTGGCGAATTTCCACTGATTTACCAAAGCCGCTGACTTTTGTTTCCACCTCCATGGCCCAGCTTTGTGTCAACAGGGCCATGGTCTCAGCGGACCTACTCTGATTTGGGGCCAAGGCATAGTCACTGGTGCTTTTCAGCTTTCATTTACATGACAATGGCTAACTGTGAACATGGGTTAACACCTTCTCACAAAGCAACTGTTGACTCAGGGGTGGATTGTGCTCTTTACACATCTTTAGTGTCACACTCCGTGATGGAAACAGTTCCCAAAATATAACACTAGTGCAAACATTAACATAATCACTGGCAACACACTGGTGCTGTAATGGAAAAACTGTGCAACACATCCATTGAAAATATTGCCATGTGGGATTCTGTTAAAATGAAGAACAGCTTTTTTACCTTGTCGGCTTGGGGATTCTGTTAATGGCCCAAATTAAGTTTTATTTGTCACATACACATGGTTAACAGATGTTAATGTGAGTGTAGCAAAATGCTTGTGCTTCTAGTTCCGACAATGCAGTAATAACCAACGAGTAATCTAACCTAACAATTCCACAACTACTACCTTATACACACAAGTGTAAAGGGATAAAGAATATGTACATAAAGATATATGAATGAGTGATGGTACAGAACGGCATAGGCAAGATGCAGTAGATGGTATTGAGTACAGTATATACATATGAGATGAGTAATGTAGGGTATGTAAACATAAAAGTGTTATAGTTTAAAGTGGCTAGTGATACATGTATTACATAAAGATGGCAAGATGTAGTAGATGATATAGAGTACAGTATATACATATACATTATATTAAGTGGCTTTGTTTAAAGTGGCTAGTGATACATTTTTGATCAATTTCCATTATTAAAGTGGGCTGGAGTTGAGTCAGTATGTTGGCAGCGGCCACTAAATGTTAGTGGTGGCTGTTTAACAGTCTGATGGCCTTGAGATAGAAGCTGTTTTTCAGTCTCTCGGCCCCTGCTTTGATGCACCTGTACTGACCTCGCCTTCTGGATGATAGCGGGGTGAACAGGCAGTGGCTTGGGTGGTTGTTGTCCTTGATGATCTTTATGGCCTTCCTGTGACATCGGGTGGTGTAGGTGTCCTGGAGGGCAGGTAGTTTGCCCCCAGTGGTGCGTTGTGCAGAACTCACTACCCTCTGGAGAGCCTTACGGTTGTGGGTGGAGCAGTTGCCGTACCAGGCGGTGATACAGCCCGACAGGATGCTCTCGATTGTGCATCGGTAGAAGTTTGTGAGTGCTTTTGGTGACAAGCCGAATTTCTTCAGCCTCCTGCGCCTTCTTCACAACGCTGTCTGTGTGGGTGGACCAATTCAGTTTGTCCGTGATGTGTACGCCGAGGAACTTAAAACTTACTACCCTCTCCACTACTGTCCCGTCGATGTGGATAGGGGGGTGCTCCCTCTGCTGTTTCCTGAAGTCCACAATCATCTCCTTTGTTTTGTTGACGTTGAGTGTGAGGTTATTTTCCTGACACCACACTCCGAGGGCCCTCAGCTCCCTGTAGGCCATCTCGTCGTTGTTGGTAATCAAGCCTACCACTGTAGTGTCGTCCGCCAACGCTCTAATCCAGGGGTGTCTCATTCCATGGAGGGCATAGAGTCAGTGGGTTTTTCCTTTAATTAATCAATCAAGTACAAGGGAGGAGTGAACCCGCAGGCACTCGGCCCTCTGGAATGAGTTTGACACTTGCTCTAACCATTAGGCTGGCTACCTGCCATGTATAGTGATTTTCCCTTTTTTTTGTTTTTTAAAAATTCTTTCCCGACGATATGAAAGTAAAGTTCCAAAGGTTTCCTATACAAAACCGACGGCACGGCTAATGTGTACAATAGTCCCTCCTGACCCTCTGTCTAAACAGTATTGTTAACATTTAGACAGAACACACCGTCGGGACTGTTGTACACATTGGCTGTGCCGACGTCAATGCTTCTCTTGAGGACCAGACTAGCTTCAGCACACCTTTTTAATTTATATAGCTAGCTTAGAAAGAAAACAATATCTAACTTGTATTATTTGGTTTATATCTTGTATTAGATATTTAGTCTGTTTTGTCATCTCATTTTGTAGGATATGAATCGAGAAGTTGTCAAAGCGGACAGTGCAACCACCAGAATCCCAGAAGTGGATTTTGAAATCCCTCCATACACTCAGAAGGGCTGTAAGTACTCACTCAGTTTTTATTGATTTGGAAAACAATATTCACTCTTCATGCATACATGCCACTGTCATGTTGCCACTGATATTTTGTCGGCCTGATAATTGCTAGCCTGGTCCCAGATCTAGGAAATTGCCACTCCGTTCATCCAATATACTGGCTTTTACTGCTGAGATTTCTTAGCTTTTTTTTTTTTTACTGGGATCATTTTAATATTTGATTTATACACATATTTGCCAAAGGCGGCAGGAGTGTTGTAGGCTAAACTTGACTAAATTAATCCAACTGTTGTATTAAGTGAAGCTTTGTTTACTTAGAAGAACACTTTTGCATGTAGATGTACAGTATCCACATATGCCTCAATCCCATTAACTGTTCTTCTTGCTCCCCAGCACTCTCTACCATCGAAGGCCTCATAGACCGTGCAGTTGCAGGGTTGGAGCAAGACCAACAACTAAGAAATGTGTAAGCTTTGTTTACTTTGCTCATACCAAATGCCATATGTACTTCACTGCTTGTTGACTAAAATCATGTTAACTTTTGAAGGCAACTGCACCAGAAGTTGCTGTAAAGATTGATGAGTTCATTGATAAATTGAAGAAGTTGAAAGAAGGTGGATTCACACTGGTAAGTCCAATTTTATTGCACAGCCTCATCTATGTACAAGATTAAAGTTACATGGAATTGAATGTTTCTGGCAATACAATTTTAGGTTATTGATGATCCATCTGGGAACAGTTTTGTGGAGAACCCCTTTGCTCCGCAGAAAGATGAGGCTCTCTCGGTCAGCCACTACAAGAGAACACCCCAACAGGACGCCCAGTTAGGAATAAAGGCGCGTGGTTTGATTTGACACATCACAACTCTCCTGTAAGGGGACATATCTGTTTTAGAAAAGGCAATGCCTCTGATGCTGTCATCATGTGCTAATGCATGTGGAATCCTCATAGGGTAGAAAAAAACAAGACAGCATACATTTATAATTTTACCCATGTTCACCAGTATAAACTTTTATATAGCAAAAGAATGTGACTTAAAATTTAGCTTTTTTTAGTTATTGCTTAGGCTGAAGACGAGGAAAAGCCCAGTAATGACATTGACTGTATGAGAAATGAGGTGGGATTTCCAGACATTTTGCATCACAATTTGGAGTTTTTCCTCAATAATTGACCCTTGAGTAATATACTTTATTTCTCCCTCAGATGTTGACGTTTAATACAAACTGTCCAGAGTGCAATGCCCCAGCCTCGACAAACATGAAGCTTGTCCGTATCCTTTCCAGTCTGTTTGGTTGTCCCCAGCAGTGGTGTAGTGTAAGGTTAAGGCACATAAATGCCATTTACCTTTTTTTATTTTGTGCAACCATTCCTCTCCTTTTGAAGAAAAATGCATTGAAAGTATAGTGGTACTTTACTCACCACGAATGGCAATCAACATTTACCCACCATTTAAAAAAAATAAAAATAAAACATTTTACCACTACATCGCTGCTCCCCAGTAGTGTCCTATGATAAGGATGGCGTAGAATGTTAATTTACTTTTTTTTACCCCTGTTTTCATGATATCCAATTACGAACTTGTCTCATCACTGCAGCTCCCCAACGGACTCGGGAGAGGTGACGGTCGAGTCGTGCGTCCTCCAAACCGCTCTTAACACCTGCCCACTTAACCCGAAGCCAGCCACACCAATGTGCGGGACGAAACACTGTTCAACTGACGACCGAAGTCAGCCTGCAGGCGCCGGCCCGCCACGAGCCAAGTAAACCCCCCCCCACCCCCCGGCCAAACCCTCCTCTAACCCAATTGTGGGTTATTGGGCCAATTGTACGCCGCTCTGGTCACTGCTGGTTGTGACACAGCCTGGAACCTGGGTCTGTAGTGATGCCTCAAGCACTGCAATCAAGTGCCTTAGACCACTGTGCCACTCGGGAGGCCCAGTGTAGAATGTTTCATTTTGCAAGGTTTAGGTATCCTCCTTTACAATTCCTCAGAAATCCCTCATTTCAAAATCATTATCATGGCAACAAACTGTGATGACTGTGGACATCGAACCAACAAAGTAAGTGTCTTTCTTTTTTCTTGGCACATGTATTTATTTTCAAGGCATATTCACAGATATTGCAAATATCTTAATATGAATGCATTCCAATTTGCCCATCTAATCTGTGGTTTAGGTGAAATCTGGTGGAGCCACAGAAGAGCTGGGCACCAAGATAACTCTTCACCTCACTGACGTGTCTGACATGTCCAGAGATCTTCTCAAGGTAACCCCTCTTTGTACTTTATCTGGTATTCACTAGTTTTTTCACTGTAGCATTTTTATTAACCTGGTCCCAGGTCTGTTTGTGCTTTTGCCAACTCCATTACTACCATTGTCAAGCCAAACAATGTTTGGCATGACAATGAGTGACAAGGAGTTGGCATGATAGCACAAAAAGAATGGTACTTAGGCTACCGTTGCATGGCAGAAAGTTCATAGCACCCATGCCAAATGGAGCTCATAATATGAATATTTTCATGATTGAGGTGGCTCAGGTATTTGTTGTCCTGTCTTAAGAGTTTGGGTCTTTTCATAATCAATTCCTGTCAGTAATGGAACATAGAACTTTTTCACAGGAGAGCAATGCTATTCCTGAATCAGGATGGAGTTGACTCAACCATGTTGTGCCGGTTTGTGTTTGTGCAGTCGGAGACATGTAGCATCCTCATACCTGAACTGGAGTTTGAGTTGGGGATGGCAGCTGTCGGTGGAAAATTCACCACCTTGGAGGGACTCCTCAAAGACATCAAAGATCTGGTGAGCAGACTGTTGAGAAGTAGAGGGGGGGGGGGGGTGAAGGGGAGATGCAGTAGGAAGGGTACACACAGGGATTGAACTCCAGTGGAGAGTTGTATATGTTTTAATGCTGGTTGTGTTACTTCTAGTCCATGGACTCTGCACCTGGGAATCACTGTTGGCTTGGATACCTTTGCCATGGCTGTACTATAATTCAAAGGCAGCTGTGCACAACTCCAGTCCTAATTTAGATATGTGAAGCCAGGTGTGGCCAATCATGGACATTAATTGATTAGTTAAATACTAGGGAGAAACCAAAACCAGTAGGACTGCCATCCTCAACGATTTAAGTTGTGCACCCCTGTTCTTTGGTCTCTTTCACTGTGGACTCAAGCTATATTATATTAATGTTTTCATCCACCACCACTGTTTTCCTCCAGATTGTTTCCAAAAAATCCATTCACTTGTGGAGACAGCTCCACTTCAGATCGAACAGAGAAACTGAAACTTTTTGGCGAGAAGATTGACAAGGTCAGAGGCATAAAATCATTGAATATCACTAATGTTTTGTTTGGAGCTAGTTTTGGTCTCACTTTACATATAATACCTTAGTGTAATTACACGTCCCAAAGTATTTACCTATGGAATGTTTTTATGTATTTATTTGCATTCAATTTGTGAACTAACTCCAAATAACCCTTTGGCTAATAGTCTCCCTCTAGAATATTTTTTAAAGATCCAATGTCTCCATTGTGAGTTTATTGCAATTCTTTTAAATTGTGAATGTTACCATCTGGTATAACAGTCATAAATACTAACAATGTGTATCTGCACTGTAACTACCATGTAAATATACTTTTGTACATTTAATGTATATTGGGACCGTAGTTGTATATTTTAACTAGGGTGCATGACATGATATTTAGACTAAACAAAAGCTCATGCAAGAATTTTACATATGCTGTATCTGAGAAGAATACTTTCACATGTTTGGCTGGGCAACAAAGTAGAGTTTGAATGCAGAACAGTCTGGCACCCATGCTGAAACTGTATCTCAAAGTGCATTGGAGGCTGAGTGGCACTTTTAAAACACCTCTTAAAAAAACAAATACTGTAGATCATGGCGGGAGAAATGGATGTGCACATTGTTCTCGACGACCCTGCAGGGAACAGCTATCTCCAGGTAAAAGACACTCTACTTTCACAGATGTCTGAGGTTCAAACGCATCGTCTCCTCTCAGTTGTTTCAATTGTAATGAATTGTTTTGTCGTGTTTGTCTGCAGAACGTCTATGCCCCTGACCCAGACCCAGAGATGACAACTGAGAAGTACACCAGGACATTTGTGCAGAATGAAGACCTTGGTCTTAATGACATGGAGACAGAGGGCTATCAGGAATAAGGACATCTGCAGCAGCAGAAAGGTTTATCCTACAAAAACAACGCATCCCATAAATGTAATTTCAGATATTTGCCCTCACTGAAGTTGCTGACTCACAAGGACATATGCTCCAGATGTCTTACAGTTATGTTATTTGGTTTGATATATGGTTGAAAAGTTTGAAATATACCTTATTTAAAAGGAAACAATCAATATGGGGTTTATAATTTGATTAGAAAGTATGTGCATTTATAAAAAAGAAATGCGTGAACATCCAGTTTATGAATTATCCAATTTAAATCACTTGTATTTGTATTCACATATGTGGTTCTGATTCAGTGGAAATTCTTATGTTCTGTTCCATGGGAATAAATTATAAACTAAGAATACAGACCCATGGCTGCTGTAGATATTTTTTTGGGAGGCTTCTTTCCTATGTTCAATGTACAGTATGCATTATATAAACCTGTAGAATTCAGTACCACAATCTTCAATTATAATAACACTGCATAAATGCCGATCTTAAAATAACACATTCTAGATTCGTTTCAATGCGGTGTCCTTTGTTCATGCGCGTCCTGATTGAAAATTCCCAGATTGTGAAAACTGACTTTGTGCACGTGCCCAATACCACTACAGAACATTTATTGAAATAATCAAATATACATTTGACTGACCTCAAGATGTTACTTTTTTTAGCACAATGTGTTGATAAAGTACTACTAAAAAACAAACTCCGTATTGGTCCATATATGCCTACAATAAAATATGTGCTGTTATTCACCCCACCATCAAATGCGCCTGCATAGTCCAGATCCAAGAGGCCACAGTGGCGAATGTTATTTTATACGAAAACGAATTTCAATTGCGACGACATATTTCTATGAATGGTCCAAATAAACGACGTGGGGTAGGCTACGCATTGAGTAAAAATAAGCGTTGTCCGTCTGCAATCATTCCCGTTTCAGGTAGTGCAGCAATTAAACATTAGTCTCTCTACAGAGAATGTGGCTCTTACAGGAGCTCAGCTTTTGTTTTGATCTATACTGTACTATCTGGTTATTTGCTCTTTGCTGGTTTTTCAGTCTTCTTGGTTAGGAGAACAGCCTGAATATTTGGCAATACTCTTCCTTGAGCGATGGTGACGCCACCTAAAAGCTTTTTGAGTTTCTCGTCGTTGCAGACAGCCAGCTGAAGGTGGCGGGGTATGATCCTGGTCTTATTATCCCTTGCAGCGTTGTCAGACAACTCAATGAGAAACTAGAGCAGAACATATGCTTCCGTCTTCTCTCTCTCTCTCATATATATATATATATATATATATAGTTTTACAATGTAAATCTATGTGGAGCGAGGCGGTTTTGCTATTGGACATTTGCGTGGTTAGGTATTCAAGCACAGCAGCCAAATACACAGGAGCTCCGGTACCGACACACTGCGTAGTTGCCTCTGCGCTGTAACCTGGGAAGGACGGTGCGGGACGAACGGAACATTGCCTTCGCTCTGGCCTTTCCTCCAGTTTTGCCTATACCAGACATCGTATTTGGATTGAAACGAATAACTATAATAATTGACAATGCAATACACGGACTTTGCTTTCTGCCTTTACGTAATGTGGTTGAGAATTGTATTTATACCTCGAGTGACCCTCTTATTGGACGGATAGAATGGAAACGCTTTAACCAATTGTGATAAACTACAGCATTCAAATGTCCAATAGCAAAACCGCGTCGCTCCACATAGATTTACATTGCAAAACTATATATATATAGAAGACGGAAGCATATGTTTTGCTCTAGTTTCTCAACCGCCACTTATACACCCAGCATATACAAGAAAATGCCTGAATGAATCGGCTTCTTCCCTTCAAAAAAAAAAAGGACCAAAACACAGAAGAAATGAATCAAGAAGCGACGCAAGACCAGGAAAAACAACTATGCTATTTATTTGTTTAAATTGCTGAAACTGATCCATCCTGACACTGGCATCTCTAAAGCAATGGGCATCACAAATTAGTTTATGAATTACATTTTCAAGCCCACCGCAGGCGAAGCTTCCCGTCTTGCAATCGCTCTACCATTACAGCCCGAGCGATCCAGACCGCTGTGCGCTTACTCCTGCCGGGAGAGCTGGAGTAAGAGACGACACCACAGAGGAAACCCGTTATTCAAATAACATACTGTAATAAAGGGCATTTGGGTACATGGAAACCACATTTGAGCAAATTGGACACGGCTCGCTATACGCATGTATAGATCAACCTCTGCGTTTTTTGTGTGTAGTCTATGCTACAGCAGGCAAGCGCCTGTTAACTTCAACTTTGTCATAATATATATTTCATTTATTTAAAATACACATTTTAACATGTAGCTCTAGGATACCATTTTAATGTTCTTAAATGCGCAGATGGCTCTTCACCTTTCAGTGATTGTTAATTTTAATTTAAGCTCCAGGTTTGAAATAATATATTTTTTTAAGGTGTCTTATGGAGTTATAAGACAATCCAAAGGTAAAATCTGCTATATTTCTGATCTGTTGGTTGTGGAATAAATGTGTTTTAACAGAGCCATGGAAAAACCTACACCAACCACAATTGGTGAGGATTGGCTCATGGTAATGGCTGGAGCGGAATCGATAGCTACAGTAACTCCAGTTCTATGAGTGGAGCGGAGCCCAATAGGGGAGCTCTGCTTCTAGTGGTTGTCATGATGGTGCCCTCTTTGGGTATAGCGAGTCTTCCCCCTCTCCGCAGCCCGTCTGGTGTTCAACCTTCCCAAGTTCTCTCACGTCACCCCGCTCCTCCGCTCTCTCCACTGGCTTCCAGTTGAAGCTCGCATCCGCTACAAGACCATGGTGCTTGCCTACGGAGCTGTGAGGGGAACGGCACCTCAGTACCTTCAGGCTCTGATCAGGCCCTACACCCAAACAAGGGCACTGCGTTCATCCACCTCTGGCCTGCTCGCCTCCCTACCACTGAGGAAGTACAGTTCCCGCTCAGCCCAGTCAAAACTGTTCGCTGCTCTGGCCCCCCAATGGTGGAACAAACTCCCTCATGACGCCAGGACAGCGGAGTCAATCACCACCTTCCGGAGACACCTGAAACCCCACCTCTTCAAGGAATACCTAGGATAAAGCAATCCTTCTGCCCCCCCCTTTAAAAGATCTGATGCACTATTGTAAAGTGGCTGTTCCACTGGATGTCATAAGGTGAATGCACCAATTTGTAAGTCGCTCTGGATAAGAGCGTCTGCTAAATGACTTAAATGTAAATGTAAAATGTCCCTCTTACACGCAGGTTCTGTTATCTCAGGTCGTAAATACCTAGAGGAGACTCTCTCGTGGCCAGGCAGTATAGTCAGAGAGAGTTTCACAGTAGAACAAAGGAACTTCTTCTACATCACAGAACTTAAACTGAACAATATCCATGTTTTGGAGAATGTGGACACGGTCGGTGGAGAATCCAGCTATGACCAGTCCATTTTGTTTCATGATTGTGACCTCAGGAAAGACAATACAGCCACATTACCATAACTCTGTTTATACAGGAGCCTCTGTTCTGAGGCTTGCATCTAATTATTGTATCAAATTAATTAGTAAAGATGAAACTATTTGTGAAATTGTGTAATGTGATTTTAAACTGTTAATGTGAGAGAATTGTATTTCTGTTTTAAAGTTTCACGAAGTCATTGGCCCGCTCCCATGAGCACAGACATCGATCTGGCGGCATGGGACCGCTTTTTCCACAGTTCTGAATAAAAGAAACAGAAACCCTGTCCATTTGGTCCTGCGTTTTCCGCCTTAATTCTAGCCTTCACATCAGCAAAGGTGAGTACAGGCTGAACCAACTTAGAAGACACTCACTTCTCAGTGTAACCCGCCACACTCAATCGATAGGCAAAGCCAATGATTTGTGGGCAGATAACAGAATATTGGCTAGACATTCCCCACTGTACTGACAAAGTCAGAGGTCGTGTCGCACGTGTCTCTCTCTTTGCTAAAATGAGCGGACCTGCCAATAGCCAATAGTCCCACATCTTTTCTTATCTCAAGTTCTCCCTTCAGCCATGCTGAGTACAGAACAAGCTAGGGAGTTAGAAGACATGTCCAACAGGTAGATTTGAAATAAAGGAGATGGTGAGGACCACAATGCCGCTGCACGAATATCCTCTACCACAGTTCCTCTGAAAAGGGCCGTAGACGCCGCTACTCCACGAGTGGAGAGGGCTCTTACGCTTTACGGTATTGGTTGCCCTGCCGCCTCATAAGCCGTCTCAATGCCGTTGCAAAGCCAATGAGACAGCCGCTGTTTCAAAGGTGGTCTACCCAGTGTACTAGCACTGTGACACACAAACAGCTGAGGTGATGACCTAATCGCTGTGCGCTGCACGTAACACGCCAAGGCGCGCACCAGGCACAAGCGATGAAGTCTCTCCTCTCTCTGCTCCGCATGGGGGGGGGGGGGAGAAAGCCCATAGCTCAACGGTCTGAGACCTGTATGAGTTCTTAATAACCTTTGGTATAAATTCCGAGTTTGGAAGTAACACCGCTCTGCTCACTGATGGCAAGGCAGTCTGGTCTCGTCGAAAGAGCACACAAATCACTGACATGCTTGGCTGTAGTCAAGGCAAGCAACAGTGCCGTCTTCAGAGACATCTTGAGGGGGATTTGATGCAATGACTCGAACGGCTTCTTGCAGAGCGCCTCGAGTACCAAAGTTAAATCCCACTGGGGCAATGTGGCTCTAGCCGCTGGCTTAAGCCGCTGCGTTCCCAATAGAAACCGTTTCACTAGAGGGTGACTGAAAACGGTGTCTCTGCCAAACCCCTCATGACAAGCTCAAATCGCTGCCGCGAACACCTTGATGGTGGCGGGTGAGCGCTGCTTGTCAAACATGAACTGTAGGAAAAAGAGCATGCCCTTGACATGACAGCACACTGGGTCCACATTCTCTGTGGCACACCATTGTGAAAACACGTTCCATCTGCTGGCATACGTCCTGGATGTGGAACTGTCACGTGAGCCCTATATGGTTCTGATTACTGAATCAGATAACCCACGGCTGCGCTAACCTGTCCCTCTCGGGTCAGACCCTCAGTGGCTGGCCGATTAGAGGCAATTGCTCTATTATGCCTGCCGCCTGAGACATCGCGTCCTCTCTGTGGAATTGGCCATGATGGCGCAATCAACATTTGAGTCATCTCCCCTGGGTGATCGGGGCAAATAATATGATTGACAGCTCTCCTGTTCTCATGCAGACTAGCAGTGGGAGAATGCAGGACAGCGGTGGAAATGTGTACAGGAGAACATCTGGCCACTGGTGTGCAAAAGCGTCTATAAAGAGAATCATAGGGGACATTGCGCGTTCACACGTGACGCGAACAGGTCCACCTCGGCTCTCCCGAACCGTTCCCATATTTGGAGAACAATGTTGGGGTGCAGCTGCCACTCGTCATCTCGGGGTCCCCCTCGAGACATGAGGTCTGCTCCGACATTCTGATAGCCTGGAATGTGTGCTGCTGTCAACGAGCGAAGGTGCTCGTGAGCCCACAGTCCCAATTCTTCCGCCAACCGGTGAAGTGCAGGAGACCTGACTCCCCCCATGGCAATTTATGTAGGCTACTGTAGTTCGATTGTCTGACCAGACCAGCACGTCGTGGCCCCGTAGGGTAGACATGAAGTGGGTAAGAACCAGTAGAACTGTCTCCAGTTCCAGAAGGTTGATGTGGTGTCCCGAGGGAGGCCACACACCTACGACTGCCCGAGCCTGACATGTCCCTCCCCTTCCAGTCAGACAAGCGTCTGTATACACTGGAATGTAGGATGACACTCTGCCTAATGGGACCACTTGTCGAAATGCACGTGTCTTACCAAAAGTTCAGTTCCGCTCTGAGCGAGAGGGGAACTACCAACAACCGATGAAGCTACCTCACTGGGTCCAGTCTTAGTTGGGCAAACCATCGCTGTGTTCTGCGCATGTGCAGAAAGTCATGACGGAATGGGCCGTTACCATGTGATTCAGATAAAAACCTTCGTAGGGCCGGCAACAGGTCAGCACATTGAGGATCTGAAATTCGAGCCTTCATAGTCAGTGTCTAGCTGTAACCCCAGGTAGACAATCCGATGACTGGGCCAGGGATCACTGTTTTCCCAATTCACAGCGAACCCCAGATGTGTGAGATGAATCATTGTCAGTGTCGTGTGTGCCATCGCCACACGACACAGACAATGGGGCCAGAACCAATAGGTCGTCTAGGTAGGCTTTGTAGCCTTATCCCTTGATGCAACGGTTCCAATGCTGCCTCCACGCATTTGGAAAAGGTGCGAGGTGCCAGGGCGTAACCGAATGGCATCCTCGCATACTCGTAAGCCACCGCTTGAAAGGCGAAATGCAGAAACTTCCTGTGACGCGGAAGTATCTGAACATGAAAGTATGCGTCCTTTAGGTCTATGCTTATACAAAAGTCCTTGTTGTGGATACATTCCAGCATACGTTTTGTTGTGAGCATTCGGAAGGGCCATTTGGCTACGCTCTCGTTGAGAGTGCATAAGTCCAATATTGGCCTTATTCCCCCCCGTCTTTTTTGGCGCTAGGAAGTAGGGTGAATATAGGCCGCTGTTCCTTTACTCCTGGGGAACTACTGTGACCGCCTCCTTCGCGAAAAGTCCTGTAAGCTCTTTCACAAGAGCGGCGACTTTCTCTGGCGTCTTCATCACCGTCTCCACCACACCCGAAAACGGGGGAGGGGTTCGGTGGAATTGGATGGCATAACCCTTCTCTAGTGCCCGGCTTAGAAAGGAGGAGAGGGTGCAGCTTTGCTGCTGCTCTAAATAATGCTCTGAGAGCGGGAGAATGCGAAGTTTTGGTACAGAAAGTAGGAAGGACCTGTATTCCTCTATGGCCCAAGCCGCCGCTGTCCCCCGACACTGAAGTGGTGGGACAGCCCAGGGTGGGCCCCATTCGAAAGGGAGGGAATATTGAGTTAGTGCGCCGTCTCCCAACAGCGATTGCATCATCGGCCCAACATGAGGTGTACGCAGGCTGCTCTTTAAACCCTTAGCTACTTCACTCCTAAGAGTGTGTAGTGCAGGGTTTTTATGAGGTATAGCATGACGGCTCATTAAGAGCGTCCGTCTCATGTCATTCCTCATGTCCCACTCACAACGTCCTTCTGTGTGTGCTCAGCTACGCACTCATAGTGGGCTGTGCTACACGCAAAGTGGTGAGAGGAAGAGAGAGAGAGCGAGAGAATGAACCTGATCGGTTTTGTTATGGAAAAGCGGTTCTCTTGTGACAGTCAGATGGAACACATTCTTTATTAACAAAGGACACATTGGCTCCTCCATATCTTTGCAGGGGTGGGGGATGAACAGTGGGTGCTGTTACAAGAAGTGCTGCGCTCTCTTCCGTTCTCTCCCCCTCGTCCCGTCATGGTCGTCATCTCTTCTGACTGCCTCTCGGCTGCCAGGGCAACGAAATGAACCTCTCTCGTCGGTTGAGCCGCTGTCTTCTCTGGTGTTGCCGGAGGGGCAGGGCCCGCTCTTGGTACACCAGGTGCTGCTGCTCGACTAGCTCTCCGTCTGGCTGTAGATCTGAGTCTACTGGAGACGGTGGAGCGAGGGGGTTCCTTTGAAGCTGCTCTAGACCCTCCTGCCAATGGCAGGTGTCTAGACAGCTGCTTCTTCTTCTCCTCAAGCTTCCCGAAACTCACCGTCTCATTTTTACGGCGGTTCCGAAGAGACTGCGTTCAATAGGGAGGCTTTGTCGGTTTCCTTCATAGCCGTCAGACAGCCAGAGGTGTTGCCCCACGACCACCGAAGTGGCTGTGGACCTCCCCGCACATATAGCCGACGCCTGTGTGAGATGGAGGATGGCGCCGGAAATCTTTGACCCTTCCTCTATCTCCTCTCCCGACTGCTCAGTCCTACCCAGTGGTGAGACGGGATAGAGAGGCTGCCAGGAGGGCAATATTGTTAGCTGCCGCTACAGCTTGTACACCTAGAGGGAAGGACTTCTCCACCAGCTGTGCTGTGAGCCAGTCCTTGGTCGTAGGTAGTGTGGGTTTCTTGGACGATGGCCAGGAGCTCAAACCGGGGGCAAGGTACTCAGCTAGTGTGTTCTCGAGCCTAGGGATCTCCTGAGGCTGTTTCCGTCCACTCTGGTGAATGGGGTGTACGCCTTCGCCGGCGTTCTGATGCACCCTCCACATATTTAGCGAGCGAGGGCATAGTCAGTGCCAAAGGAAAAGCCACCCATCTTGCTCTGGAGTAGGGGCCGCAGCCACCATCATATCCACTTCCGGACCAGAGGGAATGGGGGGCAGTGTAATCTCCAGACGGCTCGCAGCCCGCTCAATGAGCCCTGTAAAGTCAGAGCGCAGAAAGGCCGTTGCGTAGGAGGGGGCTGCTGAGAATTCAGAGCCTGTCTCTTCCTTGCACAAGGATGTGAAATTCCCCTCACTCTCCCTAGGGAGGGGGTCATTTCAGCCTTGGTTCCGGAGAAAAACCCAGACACTTCCTAAAATCCTCGTCATCTCCAGAGGTGCAGTCGTTGTCTGACGCCTCAGAACCTGAGGCTCACATAGACAATGACGTCTTCTAGACAGGTATCCTCCCTGAAAACGCTCACCGATGCTTCATCTCCTTTAAAGAAAGGTGGGTGCAGCTAGGGCATTCCTGATGACCCAAGCTCACGAAACATAAGTCGTGTGGGTCCGACGCCACCATAAAGGAGCAGCGACACTCAGCTCTTAAAAGAGCCTTTGGGGGTGGGAAAGGCGTGCTAGTGAAGGACGACGTCGAGAACAGGATATCGACGGCGGGTTCGTCCTGCGATTTCTTCTCTTCTCGGCTTCTTCAGTCCAGTCCTGTCGCTGAATATAATGGGAGGCTGATTGAGGGAAAATGTCCCCTTATATAGGGACACCTGTACTCCTATTGGCTGCAGGTGTGTGCATACTTTTCTCTCAGGCTATTCGCTGCCTAGGCAGCAGGGTAAACCACTAGGAGCAGCTCTCCCCTATGGGGTGGAGCTCTACGATATAGAACAGTGGAATGGTATCAAATACGTCATACACATGGTTTGATGTCATTCCATTTGCTCCATTCCAGCCATTATTATGAGCCGTCCTGCCCTGAACAGCCTCCACTGATACCAACATATGGCAATAGAAGCCAAGACGCAAATGTATATTTTATGTACAGGTGATCTGTTCAAAGTAAAGATGACCATATTTGAATCTTGTTGCAACACTGTCTCCTATATGTGGTGTCTCTTCGTCGGATGCTTTTTTGACTGTGGTCCATGACTGGGCCCCAATTCTCCACCCATCTCCCAAAGTGTGCACTTGCACACTCCCATTAACAATGGTGAAAATCCCTTCCAGACAATGATTTCACCTATCCAATGCTTTTAAATCCATGAGAGGGAGTGTGCACAACGCACATGCACACTTTGGGAGAAGTGTGGAGAATTGGGATGCAGCCTAATAGTCCCAAAAATCTTCCTCTCGTCTCTTTTCCTTCAGTTCATGAACACTAATCTGGAGGAAGTAGAACACTGAAACCAAAAGCAGTTTGGTGAAAATCGATTCTGCCCTTTCATCTATCAGTTGTAATAATGAAGAAAAACAGTAGAGGAAAGGAATATTAGGATACAACCATATTATACGCCACCCAAAGAAGGCAGTTACTCATGTCCATACGACATTTTATGAGCTCGAATACCCATGAAATCTAAAACAGTATAGGATACTACAGTATACACTGCAAGACCAGATTTAATCATGTATTATGTGCTTATTGAGGGTGTTGCCCGCAGGTGGTGAAAATGAAACCAAAGGTAAATTCATAGAGGTTGTGGACATGGAATTCTATAAAACGTTATTATGTGGACTGTTTTACAGTATATTTGACCCCAAAGTGTTTTCTGTTTTTGCTAAATAAGTTAACAAAACTCTTGGTTCCAACTGTAGAATACAAAAAACATCTTACCCCAGGACACTATCCTAGGAAAAGAAAAAGGAGCACTCAGATGTCCGAAATACTCTGAGGTTTATTAGGGACAAACAGACAGGTATATATTTCGGAGTGTCAGACACCTTTTTAAGTAGAATAGCATATCTTGGAAAGTAGGCTACATATATATTTCAAGTCTAATAACCTGGAAGGTGATACTGTATGGTTACTTTGATGAACCTTGGTGCTATAGGCAGGTAGCCTAGTGGTAAGAGCGTTGGGCCAGTAACCGAAAGGTTGCTAGATCGGATCCCAGAGCTGACAAGGTAAAAATCTGTCATTCTGCCCCTGAACGAGGCAGTTAACTCACTGTTCCTAGGCCGTCATTGTAAATAAGAATTTGTTCTTAACTGACTTGCCTAGTTAAATAAAAGCTAAAAATAAAATAAAATATAAAGCTCTATAATATCAATTATATAAAGTTTGAGGTGAGGGAGAAAGTATGGTGGAACAAGTATTGTTAGCATTGTTAAGTATCTTGCTAGCTGGACCGAATTCTCCGGTAGCTAGCCAGAGAAATGCTGAGCAACATTAGCCAACTTAACTGATAAACTCAATAATTTGATGGTGTGAAAATTAGCTGGCTAATAAATTCAGACAGCTAATGTTAGCTCATCTTATGTTGTAATGTTAGCTAGCTAACGTTAGTAACCTAACCAATTCGCTATAGTATTAACTGGTAACGTTATACGACTCCTTGCCATTCCTCAAGTTATAACGCGTTACTGTTAGTTGCTTCCTGGATTCTGGCAATCTGTGTGAAATGTTAACTAGCTAACCAACTAACTACTATCTGTGAACTGTTTTCCCTCTACATTATGTGGTTTATTTTCAGAATGAGAGAATTAGGTGAAAATGAGGCGTTGCTTGTTAAACAAGTGGATTCAGGGATCAAGTGTAACTGGAGCTGGGCCTGGCTTACGCTGGATGCCATTATAGAGGTGAAAGGAACACCACACACTTTCCCTCTGATTAAAAAAAATGGTATGCCAGGTGTACTCTCTGCCTGAAAGAGATCAATTATGCCAACAAAGGGTACCTTGCTCTGCTGGCTTATTGTAGAACAGATGTCCACAGGCAGAACGTGTACAATGTAATAATGTGCAGTGTAGCCCAAATATATTGCTTTTGTTGTGTTGAATTTGACAGGGGGAATTATTAAAGTTTTTACTCGGTGAACGTTATTTTTGCACACATGTAGCCTTGTGCACTTGATCGGTGGCCACTATAATAGAACAAAAATAGAATGCCTGTTTGTTTCATTCTATTTCTACTTAAGATGTTTTTTTCCCATGTGCAATATTTAGATGACAGGTGTGGCATATCAATACGCTGATTAAGCAGCATGATCATTACACAGGTGCACCTTGTGCTGGAGACAATAAAAGGCCACTCTAAAATGTGCAGTTTTGTCACACAACACAATGCCATAGATGTCTCAAGTTTTGAGAGAGTGTGCAATTGGAATGCTGACTGCAGGAATGTCCACCATGGCAGCTTAGACTGTTAGAATGTTGAAGTCAAAATGACAAACGGGATGGCACGAGACCAGGCTTTTCTAGTGGGATAGTTCACCCCAATTTAAAAAATGACTCATGCTTCCTTACTTTGAGAGTAGTAATCCATAGTTTGTTAATTTAGCCACTGCCACCAACTTCTAACATCAGCCTTAATGACCAAAATGATGGGAGTAATGAGGCATCCGTTGTTACATTGTATGGCCAAGTTCTGTTAAGAATGACCGTAACGTTTGATTTTTACAGCCCATTGTTTACCAGGTAGTTCCTTTTAGAAATTACCTAAAAATTGCAACAAAAAAAAGGTAATTCCCTAATAACTGCACAGTAGTTACACTTTTCTGAGTATCCATTGAATATAGTTTCTTAGTTGGTGTCATGTAAATACCAGCAAAGTAGCTAAAAATGGACTACATAGAAACCATTTTATATGAATGGAGAACCTTGTCTATGTGGAATTTCTTCACGTTAATTGACACCGGCATTGGCACTTAATAGAGGGATCCAATAATAATGCGATAGCCTCAATACCAGGCTTATTCAGCTCTTATGTAGCTCTGAGACACATGTTTAGAAAAACTCTGTAAGATCATCTGCAGGACATTGTTAGCTCCATTCAGTCTCCTGTGTTTAACAAGGAACCGGTCCAGCTCAATTGTTCAGGCGACGCTGACATTACCACCTTTTTTTGTCTTGTTGGGTGTGTCCCTCATTCAAAAAGGCAGTGAATATGTCAGAGACCTCAATTCCAAGCATACAGTTGTAGCCTAAAGCAAAAAGAGAGAAGAAGAAGAGGTGATTTGTTCTATATATCAAACAGCAGACACATAGGTTTTCACATGACGACTATAACATTGCCTTCAGAAAGTTTACACACCCTTTCACTTTTTCCACATTTTATTGTGTTACAAGGTGGGATAAACTTTTTTTATTTTTATCAACGATCTACACAATCCAGTTGTAAAAAATTACATAATTATTCGACACCCTGAATCAATACATATTAGAATCACCTTTGGCAGCGATTACATCTTTTGGGGTAAGTCTCTGAGCTTTGTACACCGGGATTGTACAATATTTGCACATTCTTCTTTTAAAAATTCTTCAAGGTCTGTCAAGGGGATTGTTGATCATTACTAGACAGCTATTTTCAAGTCTTGCCATAGATTTTCAAGCCAATTTAAGTCAAAACTGTAACTAGGCCACTCAGGAACATTCAATGTCGTCTTGGGAAGCAACTCTAGTGTAGATTTGGCCTTGTGTTTCAGGTTATTGTCCTGCTGAAAAGTGAATTTGTTTCCCATTGTCTGTTGAAAAGCATACTGAACCAGGTTTTCCTCCTATATTCTGCCTGTGCTTAGCTCTCTTCCATTTATTTTTATCAACAAAAAAAAACTCCCTAGTTCTTGCCAATGAAAAGCATACCCATAACATGATGCAGTCACCACCATGCTTGAAAATATGAAGAGTGGTACTCAGGGATGTGTTGGATTTGCCCCAAACATAATGCTTTGTATTCAGGACATAAAGTTAATTTCCAGGTAGAACCCTTTTTGGTTCCAGGTAGAACTATTTTGGAATACATGTAGAACCCTCTGTGGAAAGGGTTCTACATTGAACCAAAAAAGGTTCTACCTGGAACCAAAAGGGGTTCTTCAAAGGGTTCTCCTATGTGGACAGCCGAAGAACCCTTTTTGGTTCTAGATTGCACGTTTTTTTTTTTAAAGATTGTAACATTAGGTACCTTTGTTTGCGAAGCATTTGAAAATCAACCTGGTCTTTGTGGTTGAATCTTTGTTTGAAATTCACAGCTCGACTGAGGGACCTTTAAAGGTAATTGTATGTGTGGGGTACAGAGATGAGGTGGTCATTCTAAAATCATGTTAAACATTATTATTGCACTCAGTGAGTCCATGCAACTTATTCTGTCACTTAAGCATAATTTTACTCCTGAACTTATTTAGGCTTGTCATAACAAAGGGGTTGAATACTTATTGACTAAAGAGAAGACATTTCAGCTTAATATTCTTTTTTAATTTGTAAAAATGTCTATTGACAAAATTCCGCTTTGACATTATGGGGTATATTGTGTAGGCCAGTGACACAAAATGTAAATTTAATCAATTTTAAATTCAGACTGTAACACAAAACTGTAACACAGACTGTGTGTTACACAGACTGTAACAAATCTTAGAAAAAAGTCAGTGTGAATACTTTCTGAAGGCACTGTAGGCTCCCATAAAGAGTGCCATCCATACTGTGAACCTAATCAAATCAAATTGTATTGGTTGCAAACACATATTTAGCAGATGTTATTGCATGAGTAGTGAAATGCTTGTGTTCCTAGCTCCAACAGTGGAGTAATAATTAACAATGCACACATCTTAAAGTAAAAGAATGTAATTTAGAAATATTAGTACGAGCAATGTCGGAGTCTGGAGTATAAATATGTCTATATATGTGATGGGATGCATAGACATTATGGACAGTAAGAATATATATTCTGTATACAATCTGAAGAATACGTAGGCTAGAATAGTACAGTGCATTCGGAAAGTATTCAGACCTCTTTTCCACATTTTGTTACATTACAGCCTTATTCTAAAATGGATACAATTATTTTATTTCCTCATCAATCTACACATAGTACCCCATAATGACAAAATGAAAACAGGTTTTTAGACATTTTTGCAAATGTAAACTCAGCAAAAAAAGAAACGTCTCTTTTTCAGGACCATGTCTTTAAAAAATAATTCGTAAAATTCCAAATAACTTCACAGATCTTCATTGTAAAGGGTTTGAACACTGTTTCCCATGCTTGTTCAATGAACCATAAACAATTAATGAACATGCACCTGTGGAATGGTCGTGAAGACACTAACAGCTTACAGACGGTAGGCAATTAAGGTCACAGTTATGAAAACGTAGGACACTAAAGAGGCCTTTATACTGACTCTGAAAAACACCAAAAGAAAAGTGCACAGGGTCCCTGCTCATCTGCGTGAACATGCCTTAGGCATGCTGCAAGGAGGCATGAGGACTGCAGATGTGGCCAGGGCAATAAATTGCAATGTCTGTACTGTGAGACGCTTAAGACAGCGCTACAGAGAAACAGGATGGACAGCTGATCGCCCTCGCAGTGGCAGACCACGTGTAACAGCATCTGCATTGGTACATCTGAACATCACACCTGCGGGACAGGTACAGGATGGCAACAACTGCCTGAGTTACACCAGGAATGCACAATCCCTCCATCTGTGCTCAGATTGTCCGCAATAGGCCGAGAGAGGCTGGACTGAAGGCTTGTAGGCTTGTTGTGAGGCAGGTCCTCACCAGACATCACCGGCAGCACAAACCCACCGTCGCTGGACCAGACAGGACTGGCAAAAAGTGCTCTTCACTGACGAGTCGCGGTTTTGTCTCACCAGGGGTGATGGTCGGATTCTCTGGTCTGATGAAACCAAAATTGTACTTGTTGGCCTGAATGCCAAGCGGCATGTTTGGAGGAAATCTGGCACCATCCCTAAGGTGAAGCATGGTAGTGGATGCATCATGCTGTGGTGATATTTTTCAGCGACAGGGACTGGAAGACTAGCCAGGATTGAGGGAAAGATGAACGGAGAAAAGTACAGCGAGATCCTTGATGAAAACCTGCTCCAGAGCGCTCAAGACCTCAGACTGGGGCGAAGGTTCACCTTCGAACAGTACTATGACCTTAAGCACAACGCAGGAGTGGCTTCGGGATAAGTCTGAATGTCTTTGAGTGGCCCAGCCAGAGTCCGGACTTGCACCCGATCTAACATCTCTGGAGAGACCTGAAAATGGCTGTGCAGCGACGCTACCCATCCAACCTGACAGAGCTTGAGAGGATCTGCAGAGAATAATGGGAGAAACTCCCCAAATGCATGTGTGCCAAGCTTGTAATGTCATACCCAAGCAAACTTGAGGCTGTAATCGCTGCCAAAGGTGCTTCAACAAAGTACTAATTAAAGGATCTGAATAGTTATGTAAATGTGATATTTCATTTAAAAAAAAATTTTTTTCTATATTTGCAATAATGTCTTTAAACTTGTTTATACTTTGTCATTATGGGGTATTATTTAATCCCTTTTAGAATAAGGCTTTAAAGTAACAAAATGTGGAAAAAGTAAGGGGTCTGAATACTTTCCGAAGGCACTATATATGTACAGCAATAGTTGAACAGGATGAGCCTTGACTAGAATACAGTATATACATATGAAATGGGTAAAACAGCATGTAAACATTATTAAAATGACCAGAATTCCATTATTTAAGTGACCAGTGTTCCATGTCTGTGTACATAGGGCAGCAGCCTCTAAGGGGCAGGGTTGAGTAACCGGGTGGTAGCCGGCTAGTGACTGACTAAGTTCAGGGCAGGGTGCTGGGTGGAGGCCGGCTGGTGATGGCCATTTTAACAGTCTCGGTCCCAGCTTTGATGCACCTGTACTGAACTCGCCTTATGGATGATAGTGGTGTGAACAAACAGAGGTCGGGTGGCTGAGGTCCTTGATCTTCTTGGCCTTCCTGTGACATCGGGTGTTGTAGATGTCCTGGAGTGCAGGCAGTTGGTACCTGGTGATGCATTGGGCAGACCGTACCACCCTCTGGAGAGCCCTGCGGTTGCGGGCGATACAGTTGCTGTACCAGGCAGGGATACAGCACGAAGAGATTCTCTTAATAGTGCATCTGTAAAAGTTTGAGGGTCTTAGAGGCCAAGAAGAATTTCTTCAGCCTCCTGAGGTTGAAGCATTTCAGATTATCAGTGATGTGTATGCCAAGGAACTTTAAGATTTTCAAATTCTCCACTGCGGCCCCGTCGATGTGGATGGGGGCGTGTTCCCTCTGCTGTCTCCTTTAGTACACGATCAGCTCCTTCGTTTTGTTGACGTTAAGGAAGAGGTTATTTTCCTGGCACCACTCCGCCCCCAACCAGGTGGCAGGTTTTCATCAACATATAGTGGAACTGTCAATAAGGTTAGGCAACTCATGTAGAGGAGGTCTCCTGGACATTTCTACCACTGTGGATCTCCAGAGGGAGGATTCTGTGAATTTGTTGTCTTATGGCCGCTGTCTTAATGATTTCATCACAAGTTGGTTCACAATAGGGACATTTAGCAAAACACAGGCCACTTTAGATGAGGTGTTGCCATTTTCACTGCAGAATTGTTAACTTTTCGGTGGCGCAGACTAGTCAGACGCTTCGGGAGGGTGGTCACGTGTGCTAGCAAAGCAGAAGTGCTGAGTCCGAGCCTCGGTGTGAGCCAAATCAGCAAGAAGCGTGACGTACGTTACACACAGACCAGAAGCATGCAACTCAAAGACTGAACAACTTGTGAATTGATGACAATTTTCACAAGGCAAAGATGATACTATGAATACCTTCTTTGTGATGCATTATAAGCAAATTTATAATGCCTTATGGGCTTTACATAATCTACTATAATGCATTACATAGGTATAACTACATTCATAAAACATGAGCAGGTGAAGTGTTTTAATATAGGGCTTTCTCACGCTCAATGTAGCCACAGCCTTGTTCATAATGCAGTGCGACACAAACAACAGCACAGAGTTACACATGGAATAAACAAGCGTACAGTCAATAACACAATAGAAAAAAAATAATGTTTATATACAGTGTGTGCAAATGGCGTGAGGAGGTAAGGCAGTAAATAGGCCATAGTAGCAAAGTAATTACAATTTAGCAGATTAACACTGGAGGGATAGATGAGCAGATGATGATGAGCAAGTAGTGAAACTGGTGTGCAAAAAAGCAGAAAAGTAAATAAAAACAATATGGGGATGAGGTAGGTAGATTGGGTGGGCTATTTACAGATGGACTATGTACAGCTGCAGCGATCGGTTAGCTGCTCAGATAGTTTATGTTTAAAGTTGTTGAGGGAAATGTAAGTCTCGAGCTTCAGCGATTTTTGCAATTAGTTCCAGTCACTGGCAGCAGAGAACTGTAAGGAAAGGCGGCCAAAGGAGGTGTTGGCTTTGGGGATGACCAGTGAGATATACCTGCTGGAGCGCGTGCTACGGGTGGGTGTTGTTATCGTGGCCAGTGAGCTGAGATAAGGCGGAGCTTTACCAAGCATAGCCTTATAGATGACCTGGAGCCAGTGGGTCTGGCGACGAATATGTAGCGAGGGCCAGCCGACTAGAGCATACAGGTCGCAGTGGTGGGTGGTATAAGGGGCTTTGGTGACAAAACGGATGGCACTGTGATAGACTGCATCCAGTTTGCTGAGTAGAGTGTTGGAAGCTATTTTGTAGATGACATCGCCGAAGTCGAGAATCAGTAGGATAGTCAGTTTTACTAGGGTAAGTTTGGCGGCATGAGTGAAGGAGGCTTTGTTGTGAAATAGAAAGTCGATTCTGGATTTGATTTTGGATTGGAGATGTTTGATATGAGTCTGCAAGGAGAGTTTACAGTCTAGCCAGACACCTAGGTATTTGTAGTTGTCCACGTATTCTAGGTCAGAACCGTCCAGAGTAGTGATGCTAGTCGGGCGGGCGGGTGCGGGCAGCGAACGGTTGAAAAGCATGCATTTGGTTTTACTTGCGTTTAAGAGCAGTTGGAGGTTACGGAAGGAGTGTTGTATGGCATTGAAGCTCGTTTGGAGGTCAGTTAACACAGTGTCCAAAGAAGGGACAGATGTATACAGAATGGTGTCGTCTGCGTAGAGGTGGATCAGGGAATCACCCGCGGCAAGAGCGACATTGTTGATATATACAGAGAAAAGAGTCAGCCCGAGAATTGAACCCTGTGGTACCCCCATAGAGACTGCCAGAGGTCCGGACAACAGGCCCTCTGATTTGACACACAGAAATCTGTCTGCGAAGTAGTTGGTGAACCAGGCGAGGCAGTCATTTGAGAAACCAAGGCTGTTGAGTCTGCCGATAAGAATGTGGTGATTGACAGAGTCGAAAGCCTTGGCCAGGTCGATGAATGCGGCTGCACAGTATTGTCTCTTATCGATGGCGGTTATGATGTCTTTTTGGACCTTGAGCGTGGCTAAGGTGCACCCATGACCAGCTCTGAAACCAGATTGCATAGTGGAGAAGGTACGGTGGGATTCGAAATGGCCGGTGATCTGTTTGTTAACTTGGCTTTCGAAGACCTTAGAAAGGCAAGGCATATTGCGTTATAGCGCTGATGCTGTGAATAATGCATTATGCATAGCTCATATTGCGTTATAAATGCTCCTATAGGCTTAGTGTTTCGACTCATGCATGCTACTGTACAGTATTTCACATTTGAATTTGGGGGATGACAAACTCTTTTAACCAGCCCATGTCTTCATCATCACAATAAATCACGTCTCAATGTACACTACCGGTCAAAAGTGTTAGAACACCTACTTATTCAATGGGTTTTTCTTTATTTTTACTATTTTCTACATTGTAGAATAAAAGTAAAGACATCAAAACAATGAAAATAACACATATGGAATCATGTAGTAATCAAAAGTGTTAAACAAATCAAAATATATTTTATATTATTCAAGTAGCTATCCTATGCACACACTCTTGGCATTCTCTCAACCAGCTTCACACGGAATGCTTTTCCAACAGTCTTGAAGGAGTTCCCACATATACTGAGCACTTGTCAGCTGCTTTTTCTTCACTCTGTGGTCCAACTCATCCCAAACCATCTCATTTTGAGATGGTTGGGGGAATGTGGAGGCCAGGTCATCTGATGCAGCACTCCAACACTCTCCTTCTTGCTAAAATATCCCTTACACAGCCTGGAGGTGTATTGGGTCATTGTCCTGTTAAAAAACAAATGATAGTCCCACTAAGCCTGAACCATATGGGATGGTATATCCCTGCAGAATGCTGTGTGTGTGCCTTGATTTCTAAATAAATCACAGACAGTGTCACCAGCAAAGCACCCCCACACCATAACACCTCCTCCTCAATGCTTTACGGTGGGAAATATACATGCGGAGATCATCTGTTCACCCACACAGTGTCTCACAAAGACACGGTGGTTGGAACCAAAAATCTCCAATTTGGACTCCAGACCAAAGGACAGATTTCCACCAGTCTAATGTCCTTTGGTCTGGAGTCCAATGTTTCTTAGCCCAAGCAAGTCTCTTCTTATTATTGGTGTCCTTTAGTAGTGGTTTCTTTGCAGCAATTCAACCATGAATGTCAGATTTACACAGTCTCCACTGAACAGTTGATGTTCAGATGTGTCTGTTACTTGAACTCTGAAGTATTTATTTGGGCGGCAATTTCTGAGGCTGGTAACTCTAATGAACTTACCCTCTCCAGCAGAGGTAACTCTGGGTCTTCCATTCCTGTGGCGGTCCTCATGAGAGCCAGTTACATCAAAGCGCTTGATGGTTTTTGCCACTGCACTTGAAGAAACTTTCAAAGTCCTTGAAATTTTCCATATTAACTGACCATGTCTTAAAGTAATGATGGACTGTTGGTTTTCATTGCTAATTTGAGCTGTTCTTGCCATAATATGGACTTGGTCTTTTACCAAACAGGGGTATCTTCTGTATACCACCCCTACCTTGTCACAACACAACTGATTGGCTCGAATGCATTAAGAAGGAAAGAAATTCTTCAAATTAAGTTTTAAGGCACACCTGTTCATTTAAATCCATTCCAGGTGACTACCTCATGAAGCTGGTTGAGAGAATGCCAAGAGTGTGCAAAGCTGTCATCAAGACAAAGTGTGGCTATTTGAAGAATCTCAATGTAGAAAATAGTACAAATAAAGAAAAACCCTTGAATGAGTGTGTGTTCTAAAACTTTAGACCGGTGGTGTAGAGATGGAGAACATAGAGACTTCCACTAAATATAAAAGGTTCTTGTGTTCCAGAGATGTGTCAGATGATCCTGAAGACAAAGCAGTCACCAGTGGTGTTTAAGCTTCTCGCATTGCTCTCTTGGCATTCCCTTTTCTTCTCCCAGCCACCTGTTTTTTTGTCGGTTGCCCTCTTTCACACCCATTCACTGCAAAGGAGGCCAGTATAAATAGCTGTGATTCATGAAGGGAGAAAGAGAATAAGAAAGCGAGACTGAAAGAGAGGAGAGGGAAGATACATCACACAAGGTAATTTCACATCTTCTCAATTATGATTGTTAACAATGCAACAGGGAGGAATGGGAAGGGAAATTAGGGCGCCATTGAAAAATACATTAATAAATTAATTGGACTCACCTGGTTAATTTAAGGATGAATAATAACAATGAAAACATATAGGGTGCTTACATGTACGTAGTTATCACATGACTCCATTCTCTATAAATGTACCTTTGCTCTTCATTTTGTCAAGAAATCTTTTACATTTATATTTCCTACCGGGATTAATTACATTTGTCAAATTCTCTTCACAATGAGAAAAACATGTACAATTTGAATGCAAAGCTATATATATATATATATATATATGAACATTAAAGTATTTTACATTTCACCTGTCAGATTGGCCTTGCAAAAGCAGTTCAGAGAGAGATCCTGATATCTGGGTTTCCCACTCCTTTGGTTTGAAGACAATGTGGCGGGCCCTCATGTATCAGCTTGCTCTGATTCCTCTCGTCCAGGCTCAAAATGACTACTGCAGAACACACCGTACATTCAGGGAGCCAGGTCAGTGGAGCTGCAGCTCAAATTCCACTTCCTCCCTACCTGTCTCACACCTTTCCTTCCTGTCCCCCTTCCACTTTCTCACCTTTCCTTCTTTACAGAGTCTTTGTTTTTGTGAGTGAGGTCTATATGTGGGCAATGGGAAATAGGCCAGATGTGATGTCATGCATCTTTGCAGTGTATGAACGGGTTAGATGTGTGTCATGGTCGCAGGTGTCAGGTAAACATGTTTGCGTGGTTTAAAGGCAATGAAAATGTGGTCATGCACACTCATGAGGCACTGGGCAGATAAATGTACTGTAGAAATGTTAAATATTGCACTCAAATGCCCCTTTGGAAATGCTTGCCTTTCTTGTAGTAAACAGAGCGCCTATAGCTACTGTAGGAGTTAAGTGGGCAGAACAGTAGTGGACAGTCTACTGTGGTAATGTGTGATCTGTTGTCCCCTCAGCCAACACTGACATTAACGTCTACTGTGGCACGAATCGCATGGAGCTCCATATCTTGCTATGTCCCGTCTACTTTGGTGGATACAATGAATCACTGATGTCCCTCAACGCTCAGTACTTCAAGGGAGAATGCCGGGGGACACCCGATTGGACTGTCGACCCGCCTATTCTGAAATACAACTTCTCCATCACAGAGGAGGCGGTGTCCGCCTGCAACAACAAAATAAAGGTAGTTCTAGTTTGTTTGAGTAATTATATTTCTATGGTATCACACTGACCGTGGAGGAGACATTTGGTGGTTGACACTAGAAGATGTTGCTTCGACTCTGGGTAGATGGATTTGACCCTGAACCTAGTAACATGTGACTCTCTCTCTCTCTGACACAGATCACTCAGGAGGTGGGTTCTGGGCTCTTTGCGGATTTCTCCAGCATTCAGTTTGTCAACATCTCGGGCATGATCAACTCTCTGGACCCCAGTGCGGGAACGATCACCTACCGCCAGGAAATGATTTACAAATTCTCCTGCCGCTATCCACTCCAGTACTTGGTCAACAACACTGAGATGACCGTGTGAGTAACCCAGGCCACCTTTTCTCTTAGGTTCACTCATGATAACCAAAGTTTGGGGTCAATTCATCTGAACTAAGTCAATTCAGGGAAAGACTTCCTCAATAGTAAAACCCTCAATGGGAAGTTATCAAATGGAGGCAGATTCATGCCAAAACAAATAGAAATAACAAGATTGCAATAACATTGATATTGGAGTATTGTTTTATGCGAACTGGGACTGAACCGAGTTTAAATAAAAACAACCTCAAACCTGACCATAGCAGTGACGTGGTGTTTGCAAGTATGGAGTTACCATAGCTGGTTATGGCAGGTGGACTGATGCTTCTGAGTTTTGTATTATGGGTTGAATCATACGGTGTATCATATGGTGACCTGGATGGTGATACGCTGCAGTTTTTCTCAAGCAATTGATAGTAGCTAACAGACAGACATTTTGTTTTTTACAAACAGGTCTGGGGTGAGCCTAGCAGTCAAAGACAGCAATGGGAGTTTCATCAGTACCCTGAGTATGACGCTCTACTCGGTAAGAATGTGTTTCTATGATCCATTTTCTATGACAGAGGAGAAGGAAGTGAGGTGTAATCACTAATTGTAGATCATATTTAGTGTACACATGGAAAAAACTGTGTTGGCAGTTTCCAAATTGATTTGGAAGGAATAACACACAAAATGTTTATTTTTTACGTTCTGATTTCCTTCAGCATTTCTGGTATGAATGTTCATAATTTAATTAAACCATATTGAGAGGACCAATGTGCTTGTGACTGCTTGAATGATCCCAAATGAGTCTTCCCCGTCTTGTTCCGATTGGCTCCAAGGACAGGTTCTACACAACCCAGCTCAAGGTACCTGAGGGAGGCTTGACGTTGAAGACACGCATCTTTGTGGAGGTCAAGGCCACCAATCTCACGGGAAGGTACGAGTATAGTAAATCTGAATTGAAGAAAACATGGAGTTTTAAGCAATAAGGCACAAGAGGGCATGCTATATGGTGAATATAGTCACAGTTAAAGGGTGTTGTTCGGGCCAACACGGAGCGGCTAACGCATCTCTTCCAATCAGATTAAGTGGCCGGAACTATCTGTTTCATGAAAGTGAAAAAAAATACTGGTAGTTATTTACTGACATTTCCTATCAAACCTCATTATCAACTTTTTAAAGAAACTATGTCAATGGTCCCATTTAGAATATTGCCAAATATTTCACATGAAAGAAAATACATTTTTGCCAACAATTGTTTTCTTCTCCATCATTTCTAGGTTCAACGTGATGTTGGACCGATGCTATGCCACAACCAGTCCTTACCCCGTCAACAGCACTTATTATGACCTCTTTGTTGGGTAAGTGAGACAACCCAGGCGAAACTGTGCGAGCTTACTCCTTTGGGACACGTTGTCAGTCACACAAAGCTTTACTTTTAGGGAATAATTAGATTACTAAGATATTCAGACATCCTATAGGACAAAACATGTACATACAGCAGATGGGGAAAATACTAGAAACTCAGTTGCAGCTACATTCTAGCTATTGATTAATTATCATGTTATCAAGATCACCTAGTTTTTCCCAAGACATAACTTAGTGCCTTGCCTCGCTCAGGTGTAACCGGGATGGCCAGACGGTGATAGGGATCAATGGGCAACAGCAGGAAGCTCGTTTCTCATTTGAGGCCTTCCGCTTCGTCCAGCACAAGAACAGGACATTGTCCACTTTCTACCTGCACTGCTCTACCAGACTCTGTGAGAGGTCTGTCTGCACCTCCCTGCAACAGGTCAGTCACTGCTCCTGTGCGGATGTTGTAGCCACATTCCAGCCCATCTGCAAAGTAGTTGTGATGCACCAATTAACCAACAATTGAATGCCACGTCATTGCAGTCGGGCATTAGATCGCATGATCAGATGTGGATACTGGCACTTTAAACACCTATCCAGGCACTGCAAGATTTGGGGCACTATGTACAGGGCCGTGCACAGACCTTTTGGGGGGCAGGTGCTTAAACAAAAAAAAGAGCACACCAAACAGTACATTTTTTTTCCGCAACCACGATCAGACTCATTGAGCAATGACTTTGATTATTTAGTTACATACAATAAATGGCCACATCTTCATGGCTAATTAAATGACACATATTTAACGCAAATTTAAAGACAACTTGCGAGCAGTGGGTTCAGAACAACAATGACAAAAACTATGATTAAAGTTGCATTGTGATCTGATTGTGATCAGATCTTATAAGTGTAAACAGACAAGATTAGGTCAAGATCAGGATGACGGATGCATGTTAGGGTGACAAACAATGGAGCAACATACAGTAGATGATGCTAGCAATGACCTATGACCTTGTGTAAGAAAGCTATTCCAACTACCCCTTTTCTCCTCAGAACTGCACGGACATCATCAGCTCAAGGAGGAAGCGGGAGGTCCAGGACACGTCTGTGACCGACACAGCCACAGTCAGCTCCGGCCCCATCCGCACCAAAGTGGACAACGGTGAGCAACAACCACTGAACGTTCATGACCATCATTCACATCAGCAAGAATGACTAAAATGATTAAAAGATATTGAAGGCACAGTAACACTTTACTGATCACATGTACTTACTGCACGTTCATATACCAGTAATGCCGTTTTGGTTGAGGGGGTTTTCATGTTATGAACACAGAATTTTCTTTTATTTCTTATGCAGGTGATACTGTCGGAATTGTATCTGAAGGTATGCATCTACTTTTCATCACAACTATTGATATAGCTACAGTATCAGGCAAAAGTTTGGACGCACCTACCTAATCCAGGGTTTTTCTTTATTTTTACAATTTCCTACATTTTAGAATAGTGAAGACATCAAAATTATTCAATAACACATATGGAATCATGTAGCAACCAAAAAACACCGACTCATTCAAGGGATTTTCTTTATTGAGATTCTTCAAAGTAGCCACCCTTTGTCTTGATGACAACTTTGCACACTCTTGGCATTCTCTCAACCAGCTTCATGAAAGTCACCTGGAATGCATTTCAATTAAGAGGTGTGCCTTGTTAATTTGTGGAATTTCTTTCCTTCTTAATGCGTTTGAGCCGATCAGTTGTGTTGTGACAAGGTAGGGGTGGTATACAGTCCATATTATGGCAAGAACAGCTCAAATAAGCAAAGAGAATGACAGTCCATTCATTACATGAAGGTCAGTCAATGCGGAACATTAAGTTTCTTCAAGTGCAGTCGCATAAACCATCAAGCGCTTTGATGAAACTGGCTCTCAAGAGGACCGCCACAGGAAAGGAATACCCAGTTACCTCTGCTGCAGAGGATAAGTTCATTAGAGTTGCCAGCCTCAGAAATTGCAGCCCAAATAAATGCTTCAGAGTTCAAGTAACAGACACATCTCAACATCAGCTGTTCAGAAGAGACTGTGTGAATCAGGCCTTCATGGTCAAATTGCTGCAAAGAAACCACTACTAAAGGACACCAATAAGAGGAAGAGACTTGCTTGGGCCAAGAAACATGAGCAATGGACATTAGATTGGCAGAAATTTGTCCTTTGGTCTGATGAGTCCAAATTTGAGATTTTTGGTTCCAACCGCTGTCTTTGTGAGACGCAGAGTAGGTGAACGGATGATCTCCCCATTGGTAGTTCCCACCGTGAAGCATGGAGGTGGTGTGATGGTGAGGGGGTGCTTTGCTGGTGATACTGAGTATTTTATATTTGAATTTTAAAGGATATATCATAATACTTAAGTTGTCTAGAAACAATCTTTGTGAAGTATTTTCTCTGAACCTGTGTCCTCTTTGCAGTTGTCGAGCAGTTGGGTGGAAAACACAGATCCTTGCAGGGTGTTGCCATAGCAGCAGGGATTGTTGGCGCGCTCTGTATCTCCATGGTAGCCTTCATTGCGTACTGGATCGTTGTGCCAAGGACCATTGGGGCCACAGAGAAGAGAATGCTCTTCTCTACAAAAGAGTGACAGTTTAGGGGAAGGTTTTGCCCTGTTACTCTGTCCTAGTTCTTATCATCACTGACTTAAAGTAGGTGGGTCAGTGACAGTGCAATTACTTAATGAATACATCTGTAACCTGCACATATAGCACTGCATGTTTAAATAGTTTATTTCCATTTAAAGTCTGGTATTATGGGCTATCTTCTTTGTCTGGGGTTAAGGTCAAGTATAAATGGATGCTATTCAATATCTATCATAATCCAAAATGTCAAATCAAACATGACTACCTATTTTGGTGTATTAGTTTTAAGGGCTTCTTCAATGCTGTCCATCAAATCATATTTAAATGCATTTTTTCTATAACCTGTCTTTCAATTTCCCAGTCTATACAAATACTGGTGTATAAAACCACACTCGATAAAGTTTTTAAAAGTAAAATATAATAAATGGCCTGTTTTTCCATGATGTTTCATAATCTGTCTTGCTGCCCTTGAAGTTCTCTAGCCTCAGACTACCAGACAATTACACATTCAAACAGGCCGTTCTGGAATTTAAACTCAATGAATTGGAGCGAAACCATTACCTGATTACAAAATGGACCCTAGCCCAAAGTTACAATAGTACCGTTGAATGTGTATTTGAAGACACTTTATTTTTTAAAGACATGGATTGAGGGAATAAATACACATGCCACTGTTCATCCATCCATCATTTCAGTAAAAAAAAAAAAAAACGCCCCGTCTTAAACATGAATTCAAAGTTAAACAAAAATGCTGGCATCTCCCTTCCCGTTTATTCCCCCCCACAAACCATCCGAGGTGACGCAAAGAGCAGAAATCACCCCACTGGGTACAGATCTCAATTCAACGTCTATTCCACATTGGTTCAACATAATTTCATTGAAATCAAGTGGAAACGTTGATTTACCCAGTGGAACTCCGCTGCTAGAAGTTCAAGCAGCTTGAAACATGGACAATATTATCTGCTTATTTTTCAGGCAGTGCAACAGTCGAGCAGTCCTCAAATTCATACTGGCATCCATACACAAACACCAGGGTAGTGTTCAGTAGGGCATATCGTAACAAAACGTTATGCAACGGAATATGGTCATGTGCCATTTCAACAATGTTTTCCGCCTATTGAACATAGCCCATGGCAGCCCCTTGGTGATTGAAGTAAGTTTACTGAACTATCTGTATTGTGTACAATTTAGACTGTCATCAAAAGATAACTGTCATTCAATGTAACATGTTTTTTCCCCCTCACCCTAAGTCACTTATGCATTTTCAGAAAGAACAATGCTAATTAGAACATGGAGAGAGGTTTCTGAAAAACAAAATATGGATTTTACACATGAACACAGTGGATGGTTGTCAATCATATTTTGACGATAATTTTCCTCATGGTGTACGGAATACACACACCACGGTTGTTTTGCATTTTCTCAGCGACAATACAAGGCATTAAGCGAGGAATTCAATATTCAAAGACAACTGAAACACACCATTCCATTTGCCAAGAGGTGTATACATTAGCTAGTTCAATCCCAATGAGATCTTTCTCAAAACAGACAGAACACACATTAAAAGTGAATGAAAGCAAGATTTGCCTGAAGAAACCACAGAAGATCTGAAGATAACCGTGCTTGAGAGGAAAAGTCACAACCTTTTTTGATCACAGAATGCGACAAAAGCTGAATTTTGCAGGGGAGGAAACATTGAGTCCTGTTATTATTGGTCCTTCCAAAACAAAACATTTTGTATCAGGTACTTGTTCTATGCAGGGAAATTATACAGTGGTCAAAATAAGGTTGTTTGCATGCAGGAAGGTATGCCTAAACCTTAAGGGCAGAAAAGTAGAATAGAAACTTGAGGTCTTGGGTTCAGTTCATTCGCTGGTTATTCCAGACTTCGTAAGTGCTCCTTGCTCACCATGTCAGTGAGGGGAGAGATGTATAGCGGCCAAGGGGCATGAAGATCAACAGAAATTGATAAAGGAGGGGGGATTAAGACAGCTCAAGGTGTCTGAGCTGATCCAATGTCTTTCAACATATGGGTGGAAAAACAACCCCCCCTAAAAATCAAAATTTAGGAAACTTGAACAATTAAACATTGTCAATAAATACAATTAAATCTTCTCAGTTCCAGCTGTTATAACTCATCCCCTACATGCTTTTCTGACGGGTCTTTCTCTGTTGATTCTGAAAATGGAGAGGAATACAATATTATACTCTACTATATAACAGCACAGCATATTACTTTTAAAAGGTTTTACCTCATCATAGTTGCTCCACCTTGAATGGAATGCCAAATTCTATTCCTTTCCATAAGATTCCCACTTGTGTAGCGAGAAATTGTAAGACAACTGGTTGCCAATTTGCACATGCAAAAGGATAGCTGCTTTGGCAGACGTACCTGTACTTGCAGTTTCATCTTTAGGCTGCGATTGGCTGGACGAGTCTGTGTTCTGTCCAGTGGGCTCTTTGGTGGGTGGTTCCTCTCCTGGCTGCACCACCTTAGTGGCTTCTGTCAAATGAAAACAAATCCCACCAATGAAAAGACGGGTCTGATCGGTGATTACATTTTTGTCGAAAAGGGATCTTTGACAAGTTATTGCACACGTCATGTGAAGCACTTCCATGGCAAATTACATGATTTTCTGTTTCAAAGCATTTTGCTAAGGTGTGGCCTGTTGAACATGACCCTCCCTATATATAAAGCCATAACAGAAATGTGTTGGGTTTTCCCCCCTCTCTCTGACCTTTGTCTTTAGTCTCCTCCTTGGGAGGTATGACTTTCTCCTCTGTTTTGCTGCTGTTGGCCTTGCTGCTGCTCTCCGAGGCGGTGCTGTTGGCCTTGGCCTTGGCCCTGGGCTTGGCAAACTTGGCCTTGTTCAGCAGGTAGTGGACCTCGCGGTCCAGCAGAGACAGCTTGGACTCTATGTCTTTGGCCAGCAGCACGGGCCGCTCTGTGGGAGAACGCTTCTCCTGCTCAGCCACCGTGTCGTTCTTCCACGTCTGTAGAAGAGGGGGAGGTGTTGGGGTTTAAAAATGAACAAATAATAATAAAAAGTTGTTTCTTTGTTCCACATTGATGACAAACGAGGGACAATAACCATGTGAACCACGTCATCTCATATTTGAGTAATTTAATTTGAATTCCTGAGGTAATGGTCCATCAAAACAAAATCTGGCAAAGATATCAATGAGTAAAACAAATAGAAGTTTATGAATCACTACATACAATGGTCTCGTTGATGACTCTGTCTAACGTCTTCAGCTCCACTTCGGTGAAGATTTGGTCATCCTCTGGTGTTAGTTTGATGCTCCTTGAGGAAAAAAAACATGTCAAATGTATGCATTGTAAATGTCACCTCTGAAGCTAAGCAGGGTTGGTTTTGGTCGCTCCCTGGATGGGAGACCTGATGCTGCTGGAAATGGCATTAGAGGGCCATGTGGGGGGGGGGGGGGGTTCTAAGGAGATCCCAGGGCCGTGAAAGGGACGGGTGCCATCTTTAGGATGGAATGTTTAAACGGGTGTCCCGATTCTCTGGGGTCACTAATGATCCAATGGCAGTTATCGTAAGAGTAGGGGTGTTAACCCCAGTGTCCTGGGTAAATTCCCAATCTGGCCCTCATACCATCATGGCCACCTAATCTACAGCTTCCAAATTGGTTCATTCATCCCCTGTAACTCTTACCCCCCAGGTCGTTTCTGTAAAAAAGAATGTGTTCCCAGTCAACTTAACTGGTAAAATCCGTTTAGCATTTTCCCTACTAATGGTTAAGGTTAGGATTGGGGAAGCTGATCCTAGAGCTGTCGGGACCCACCTGAGGAAGAAGCTGGAGTGGTTGAGCAGGCTCTCCAAGGCAGCCAGGTGGTCGGGCCACTTCCTGCGCTCCTCCACACGGAAGAACATGGCCTTGCACAGTTTCCTGAGCTCCTGCAGCTTTTCTCGCAGCTCCTTGGTGACTGCAGAGTAGCCATCCTCATCCATCCAGGCCGACGCCTCGCTCAGCTTGGTCGTGATGGCCTCCTTCTCCTCCTCTGACACCACCGCCTGGTACTCCTCCTGGTACATCTTGTCCTTAGGAGAAAGTAGAGGAAAAGGGGAGGGGGGGGATTTGTTATAGAATTTTGTAATCCATGTTCATAAATTTCAATTATCTTAAATCGGTCTGCAACCCAGAGGTTGTAAAGTTCTGGTTTTCAATGAAAGACAGAATTCCCAGCTCACAATTGATCAAATCCAAGTTTATTTGCGAGAGCTCTCCTGTCTCCTGTGCATCCTCTTATAACATTCTCTTAACCTACGCACATACACACTAACAGGAGGAGAGCTATCCTATCTACTTTTCTACCATTCTCACCACAGTTTATCACTACCCAACTGACAGTTCCATTCCACCCCCAAGATAAGGGAAACCTGGAGGGGTTCTCCCCGTCCCATCTTATCTCCCCAGAGTTATAGCCAGGTCGGTTCAAACATAGGTTAAGGATTCTCTTTGCTTTCTTTCGGCACACACATACATTCCTCTCTTCCCCAGTCCAACCTATTTGGACTTATGTTTATCAGCTTTAATTACTCCTATTTTATGCTACATAACCTCTAATCCCTAATGGTTAAGTTATTTAATCATTTATCTTCAACCGTTATAAATTCTGTTAACAGAATTAGACAGCTGCAAGAAGTGGGTTATATACACACACCTATTGGGGGGGGGGGGGGCATACTGGTGTTGTGCTGTTCTAACCTGGGTCTCAAAAATGAATGCCTCAAGGCTGTTCAGGGTCTTCTCCCTCTCCTGCTTCTCCAGGTCTCTATCAGTCAGGTCTTGGAGCCTGTCAGGTCAAGAGGAAATCAAAAACATTATTGCAGCGAATTTGGAGGTTGCTGGGGCTCGAACCTGGATATAGGAGTCTGTCAAACTTAACCATTACACCAAGAGATCCAAAACCTCTGGCGAAGTTGCTAGGTTTTGAACCAAGTCAGGATGCTACATGAATATCATTATAGATTGATTTTTCAATGTTTAACTTCCCCACCCTGCACATTTGAAGCCTCCTAAAATGTCAGAAGGAAAGATAGCGCAACATACTTCTTGTTTGAGGAGGCGATAGCTTCCAAGCTAGGGTTAAGGATGTCGTTCACTTGGAGCTCCACTGAGACATCCTCAGAGAACTTGGTTCTCTTCTGAGGCTTGGCTTTCTTCTCCGCCGCCGCCTCCTTCTCCTCCGCCGCCGCCTCCTTCTCCTCCGCCGCCGCCTCCTTCTCCTCCGCCGCCGCCTCCTTCTCCTCCGCCGCCGCCTCCTTCTCCTCCGCCGCCGCCTCCTTCTCCTCCGCCGCCGCCTCCTTCGCCACCTCCTCCGCCACCTCCTCCTCCGCCACCTCCTCCTCCGCCACCTCCTCCTCCGCCACCTCCACTCCATTTTTTCCTCCCTCCTTTTCAGAGAAAAATGATTCATTTACATAATGGTAATGACACTTAGTTATTTAATGTCCAATTCAAACAGAGAACGAGGTAAAACTCATTCATGTGAGGTATATGCTTTACTGACAACATCCTGTAACCAAATGCTCCATACAAATTGTTAAGTTTCAAAATGTTCATTAAACACGAAAGCACTGAATAACACCCCAGGACTGAGTGTCCCGGGTGTTCATGTGGAATCCAACTGAGCCGAGTGCTTACCTGAGGGTCAGCCTTGCTGTCCAATGCCTCTCCCTTAGTCTTCTCTTGGGTTGGGACCTCCTCCTCCTGTTTCTCCCCAGGCTCCTGCTTCTCTTCCTGAGGAGCAGCCTCCTCCTTCTGGCCCTGCTCCTTCCCAGGCTCTGAATGAACCTCCTCCTCATCCTGGGCACAGAAACAATAGGGGAGAGGCAGGGAGAGTTAGACAGCCATGAACTAGTGTGAAGGAGAGCAACTCTGGAGCATGTTACATTAGGATGGGGACTGAGGAGAGGATTACCTGAACTGGTTCCGTCACATTTGCGTTGGGCTCTGAGGATCCCCCTCCAAACAGGCTGGAAATGGTATTTCCTAGTTCTGAAAAATCAAAAGAGCCAGAATTCAGACATGAAAGAGACTATGACTGACTATAGGGGGGGGGGGGGGGGGGGGGAGAATCAGATGTCAATTGATTACGTGAAACCCACTTGTCAGAGTTGATTCCTCATCCTTCTCCTCCACAATGGTCTCAAAGACAGACTCCACCTAAAAATAAAAAAAACTATTAGTTAAAGCGATAGGTCACCAAAATAAAATCATATGTTCATTGCTTTCTGACCTTGTGTATGGACCAAGAGTCAACACCTCCTAACCTACGATGAGGCTTGCATAGCTAAAACCACCACATGCTAATGTTAGCATTGATTACCCCAAAACAATGGAGTTCAATAGTGCACATTTTCATGTCCAAATCAACTCAGTGACTTCAAACCAAGCCAATTTGAAATTGGGTTTATGTTGGTAGATAAGTATTACAGATCTCAGAGATACAAACACGATGTAGGTTTTACATTTAAAAAAAGTAATTTTAACTTTTTACATGTACTTACAAAATCCTCAAACCGTTAAAGAAAAAATGAAATGCATATTATTTACATGTATTTTGCAACCATCTTTAGAAAAGTTAAATGTCTGATAAGTTTTGTATCTGAGATTTTATTGTACTTCCAGAGAGGAGCTCCATAAGCATCAGAGGGGTGCACTGACCATAGAGATCACATCATTCACACTCTATAAGTAATTCTATGGTACTGACTCGGTCCAGGAGGAGCATGCCACTCTCATCCATGTTGAAGTGGGCCTTGATGCCCTTGGACTCAGCATCCATGTGCTTCTGGAAGCTGCTGCTCACCCCAGACAGCTGCACTGTGGTCAGGTTGAGAGAGCCAAACACACTGGCGAAAGGAAGGAAAAGAAAGCGAGGTGGACATTTCAAATCAGATGCAACATAAGGTTGTGTTATGGCTGTTTATTTGACTTCTGTTACAATTCAAAACTGTATTTGTCCCCTTAGGCCAATTCTAATAGGGCTATAGCCAATGGCAAACTAATGCTGTTACAGTATAGTATACCCTTAATTTTCCAGAATTTTCCTTGGGAGAGGTTCTGCAGTGTTGTGATTGACATCACCCTGATCCAATCAGGCGCAACCAGAGAAAATCAACGACACCTGCGCTCTGTTCTTTCTCTAGCTGACCCTTCACCACAGAAGGCACCGAGGGAGGCTTAAACAATAGATTTTCGGACTGATTCATGCTACATTTGGATCGGTTTGTGCCCCCGTGGACCAATGCACTCGTATCTTAAACATTTAAACCCGATTCTGATACGCATCAGTGAATCGTTACATCTCTACTGTTTTGCCGTGTTGTTTCACAGATTGGGTTAAGTCTATGTACCAGTTTCCTAGACACAGATTAAACCAAGTCTTGGGAAAATAAATAATAGGTTCTCCATTGAGCATGGTTTTAAGTCCAGGCCTAGGTTAATCTGTGTCCAGGAAACTGGCCCTAAGTTCCTACCAATTAAACCCATTTTTAATTGGGGAGGTGCTCACCTGAGGTCATTTTGGCCCAAGAAGCTGAGGTCTCCATAATTGATGTCAAAGGCAAAGTCATCAGTGTAGCGGTTAAAGGTGATGACCTTGCGCTGGGGGTAGGGGGCCATCCTCTGGAACAGGATACGCTTGTTGTGTTTCAGGCTCCTGGAGCCATCCTCATCCTCTGTCTCCCTGGTGAACTCCACCTGGAAAATGAGAGATGAGTGAAAAGATAAGCACTGTATGATAGTGAGTTGTGGCGCTAAGCTTTTCCATTCATTTTGGGTTGAGGTATATAGCTGAACTTACTGATGACTGAACTTACTGATAACTGATGGCGTGGGATGTGTACCCATCTTAACCATTTGTAATGATTTTTTTAATACCCCTTTTACTCCCCAATTTTGCAATATCCAAGTGGTAGTTACAGTCTTGTCCCATCGCTGCAACTCCCGTATGGACTCGGGAGAGGCGAAGGTCGAGAGCCTGCGTCTTCCGAAACACGACCCCGCCAAGCCGCACTGCTTCTTGACACAATGCACGCTTAACCCGAAAGCCAGCCACACCAATGTGTTGGAGGAAACGGCGTACAGCTGGCGACCAAAGTCCGATTGCATGCGCCTGGCCGCCACAAGGAGTCGCTAGAGCGCAATGGGACAAGGACATCCCAACCGGCCAAACCCTCACCTATCCCAGACGAGGCTGGGCCAAATTGTGTGTTGTCTCCCGGTCGCATGCGACGCAGCCTGTTATCAGACCAGGATCTGTAGTAACGCAGCTAGCACAGCGATGCAGTGCCTTAGACCGCTGTGCCACTCGGGAGGCTTGACAATAGACAACTTTTGGGGTTTCGGCTCCTCTAAAAGGAATGTATGGATGGTAATGGCATTATTTTTAAAAAAGGGGTGGGGTTCAACGTTAAAGAATGAGCTGTGTTACCTGGATGGGGAAAACAGCTGCCTCCCTGACCAGGAAGGGTTTGACTTTGAAGGCCTTGCTGAGGGCAGCGGCCTGGTACACAGCACCCATAGCTGCAGCCTCGTCTGCATTGATGTTCTTTCCCAGCTCCTCTCTACACACACACACACACACACACACACAGTGGTCAATGTCATGCAGATATCTTGTTTATTCAAAGTGATAGTTCACTCCAAAAACAAGGTTGGCCAGAGACATTGTCATAACTCAAAAGCAGTCAAATTTTGTGGATGTAAGGCATATCTAGCGTACGTGAACTAATCTTCAAATTAGATTGCTTTTCAGGTCTGAAAACATCTGTCAAAGTTTGATTTGGGATTCAACTATCCCTTTAAGCCTTTTCATCCCAGGTGGAGCGTTGCCAACATGTAAGTTACATTCTACAGTTAGATAGTATCTATAATCGTTGTAGTATCTGTGGGTGAAACACTTCTATTGTGTTCCCTTGTCTAGAGTATTGTTTTGAATAGAATACCCTTCAGCCCAAACCCTGGACAATAGGGAGCATTCTAAGTCCCTCAAGTTTGTTTGTCCTGTAGTACACAGACTCAGGTATTGACGTGTTGAGTGAAAAACTTGACATACTTAGGGCTTTGGCGGTCACAAAATTTCACCAGCTGGTGATTGTCAAGCAAATAACGGTCAGTCTCATGGTAATTGACCGTTAATTAACAAAACACATTTTAATTAACCGCTTCACGGTTGGGATGGTGTTCTTCGGCTTGCAAGCCTACCCCTTTTTCCTCCAAACATAACGATGGTCATTATGGCCAAACAGTTCTATTTTTTTAGGACATTTCTCCAAAAAGTACAATCTTTGTCCCCATGTGCAGTTGCAAACCGTAGTCTGTTTTTTTTTTTTTTTATGGTGTTTTGGAGCAGTGGCTTCTTCCTTGCTGAGCGGCCTTTCAGGTTATGTCGATAAAGGACTCGTTTTGTACCGTTTTTCTTCAGCATCTTCACAAGGTCCTTTGCTGTTGTTCTGGGATTGATTTGCACCAAAGTACGTTCCTCTCGCGGAGACAGAACGCCTCTCCTTCCTGAGCGAGATGACGGCTGAGTGGTCCTATGGTGTTTATACTTGTGTACTATTGTTTGTACAGATGAACATGGTACCTTCAGGCATTTGGAAATTGCTCCCAAGGATGAACCAGACTTGTGGAGGTCTACAATTTATTTTCTGAGGTCTTGGCTGATTTCTTTTGATTTTCCCATGATGTCAAGCAAAGACGCACTGAGTTCGAAGCTAGGCCTTGAAATACATCCACAGGTACTCCTGCAATTGAGTCAAATGCCAATTAGCCTATCAGAAGCTTCTAAAGCCATGACATGTTCTGGAATTTTCCAAGCTGTTTAAAGGCACAGTCAACTTAATGCATGTAAACTTCTGACCCACTGGAATTGTGATACAGTGAATTATACGTGAAATAATCTGTCTAAACAATTGTTGGAAAAATTAATTGTGACATGCACAAAGTAGATGTCCTAACCGACTTGCCAAAACTATAGTTAACAAGAAATTTGTGGAGTGGTTGAAAAACTAGTTTTAATGACTAACCTAAGTGTATGTAAACTTCCGACTTCAACTGTATACCATCACTATTGTAACCTATCAGACTTTTCTTTATTCAATCTTGTCTTTACATATACTAAATAATATATGACATTTGTTTTGATTTAGAATGGACCATTATGCACCTGCATCGAAATAGGGGCATCGGGAAAAAATACATGTCATCTATGCACATACAGTTGAAGACGGAAGTTTACATACACTTAGGTTGGAGTCACTAAAACTCGTTTTTCAACCACTCCACAAATTTCTTGTTAACAAACTATAGTTTTGGCAAGTCGGTTAGGACATCTACTTTGTGCATGAGTACCAGGCAGTTAGCAAGTTTGGTAGGCTACTAATAACCAGCAGCAGCAGCAGAGCTTGGAGAAGCCTAATTACCGTGACTAAACAGTCATGTGGAATTTGACTGCCTTCATGACCGCCGGTGTGGTGGTAATACGGTCACCGCAAGAGCACTAGACATACTTACTTCCCAACGGCTTTGAGCAGCACCTCCTGCACCTTAGGCACTCGGGTGGAGCCCCCCACCAGGATCACCTGCTCAATCTCATCCTGTTAGAAGACAATGTTGTAAGATATACAAACAGTATTTGCAAATAAACAAACATTAACATAAAACATGTGTTCGTTCAATCTATAAATCCCTGAAGGCTTGTCATGCTGCAACATGTCAGAGTTTAACATTATTGTTCCATTGAACATTCCACCACAATAAATGGGAATTTCATATCAAACCGATATCAAAGTGCAACTTTTTAGTCACACATACATCAACTCTCCTACTTCAGTTTTTGATTCTAAGGGCTCCAGACTAACATTTCCCCCTGGCGGCACTTTTTTAGTTGGTGGCACCAGCCCATGATTTCGTGGAACAAAACAATTTTTCTCAGCAGCGTCACACAATAGAATACACTTGAGTCATCTTATAAAGTCAATTTAAAAATCATTCACAATGCCTTAAGTATATTAGACTACTGAGATATACAAATAAGTTGTTATAGCTAACATGTCCAAGCAGGAACGCATGATTCTAAATACTTTGATATGCAACCTAATCCAGCCCCCCACACCTCTGAATCAGAGGGGTTGGGTTAAATGCAGAAGACACATTTCAGTTGTACAACTGACTAGGTATCCCCCTTTCCAGTGATTGTCATGAATTTTTGGTAGACTTGACTATTTTACTGTCAAAATAGGGTGCCAGAATTTTTCAGTTCAATAGCGATGAATTTTCCTCCCTCAAATATGTGCATCAATATTATATATATAGGCCTCATTCAACTAAACTAAAAACACAGCTAGATCTCTAACTAAATATAACACCTACTGCTAGTAGCCACATATTCATATAACAGTAAATGTAATGTCCTAAAAAGGACTAGTGCACTCGCGGTAGCTGAGGCGCAAATTCGCAGGCTCCATATTTCAAAGCCATATGAGATATCATGATTATAAAACCGTGTGCTTTGAGCTCAATAGTGATTGTTAAGGAATAAATGATTCTACAGAAAGCGGAGACCCTCCTTTCTTTAATATGGACAACAAGTTGCTTCCAAAGTTGTGTTTGGTCCACGCAATTTCATTTCGAAATGTAACATTCACGAAGGGGCACACGAGTGGGAAGAGAAAGTTTGAGATGCTTGCTCGTTACACCAGCCGGCCCCAGCGAAACAGGCAGGCACAGCGGCAGCACAGCCACTTCTATTACAGAAATCATGAGGAGAATGCCCTTTACTGTTGAACAAATTCATGGTTTTATCTGCCCCCAAAAATAAGATGTTTTGATTGAGGTGACCATGTGCAGATCACACCAGTGTAACCAATATTTTTTTAACTGGCACAGCCAAGTCAAAGGGTTGCAGTCTGGAGCCCTGGACCCTAGTATGCAATTGTGATTGGATAATGTATTCTCTTAAAATCCTAAAGGAGTGTAGCCAGTCCACAGACCCAGGGGATTGGGAAACTACAGTGATCTTTTTGATACTTGCAATTTTACTGTGTCTTTGTGTGGGTCAAATTATGCTTTTGTCTACATCATTGTTTATGCATAAAAGTCAGTTTCCCCCAAGAAGTAGATAAAGTTATAGTGATTGATCAATAAGATCAAATGTTCATTAGGGCACGCAATGGAATAAAAAAAAAAACGTTTTGTAACAGGAGTCCCTTCCTGTTTCAGTCCATTTAGTTAATAATGAATAAAAACAAACTATGGTGACTCACCAGGGACATCTCTGCAGAGCTAAGGGCCTCCTGTGCAGGTCCAGGCACCCTCTCAAACAGGTCAGCACACAGGGCCTCAAACTCCACACGGGTCACCTTGGCCTTGAAGTCCATTTCATCTAGAAGCCCCTCCACCTGAACATCATACAGCAAGAGTGAGAACATTTAGTTTAGATGTACAGTATTACACAACTACAGTACAGCGCTATGGGTGACAATGAAACTGACAGAGCAGCATGTCCCTTCACCTGTGCCATGAATTCGGCGTTGGCGCTCAGCACCGTCTTGAGTCTCTGGGCCTCCTTGAGTAGCTTGGCCATGGCACGGTGGTTCTCTCTCACGTCCTTCTTGGTCTTCTTCTGCTCGTTGAACAGCTTGGCTAGGTGGTCCCGCAGCCGCAGATCCATCTCAAAGCCCCCCAGAGAGCGGTCAAACCTGGCCAGAGATGGAGAACATCTGCTAGGTTAGGAACATTTGAGAAATGTGCTTGTCATAGCTCCACCATAAGCCATTTAAAACACAAATACAAAAACTATTACTTTATATAGATCAGAGTAGAGGTTAAGGTGTGTGCTTTCCCCAACATCCTGTGTGTGTGTATACAGGCCCTTTCGTCTCACCCTACTCCTCGGATCTGGAGCTGTGGCTGGGTGCCCAAATCTTTGGTCTTGACTGTCTGGTATGTGACGATGGTTGCAGTCGTGCTGCCTGAACCCATGTCATAGAACATCATGTTCTGTAGAGGGAGACAACAGGCATGACTATAAGACTAGGGTTACACAAAGCAACTTTAATGCAATTATAGGTCACAGGTTGAAAGCGACATCTTAAGTAACTTTGCTTACACACGAAGCAACTTATGAAGCGCAACTCAAAAAGTTACCAGTTGGTTCTGAATATACCAACCTAGTTCAATAAAATAAAAAAATACAAATGGAAAAGCAGCCTAGATAGTGCACCTGAGCTGTGCTGTTGATGTCTTTCCTCCTGAAGACACCGTAGTTGAGCGCCACCGCCGTGTTGTCGTTGATGAGCTGAAGAACCTTAACACCTGCCATCTGTGCGGCCTGCAGGACCGCCCTGCGCTCTGCCTGGTTGAAAAAGGCTGGGACGGTGATCACTGCATCTTTGATGGGCTGCTCTGTTAGCGAGAGTAAAATACATTGTCAGGCAGGGCTTCAAAATAATTATACAACACAAAATGTTGAATGAGAAAACCTTTTCCCCATACTACTAGTGAACATACAAACCTGCAAAGTACTAGTGAACATACAAACCTGCAAAGTACTAGTGAACATACAAACCTGCAAAGTACTAGTGAACATACAAACCTGCAAAGTACTAGTGAACATACAAACCTGCAAAGTACTAGTGAACATACAAACCTGCAAAGTACTAGTGAACATACAAACCTGCAAAGTACTAGTGAACATACAAACCTGCAAAGTCCTGAGCCAGTCCACGTGAATAGTTCAAAACCATGCCCAGGAGCTCCTCTGGAGAGTACTGCATTTCTCTGTAGGAAAACAGAGAGCGGGCATTAGACCCAAGCACTCTTATCCACAACTACAGCATAAGACATACTGGATCAATAACATTGTCACAGGCTGTGTAATGTGTAATTTAGGCAGTATGCAAAGGAACGTCGTACACTAATAACTGATAAGTGTTCGGGTAAGCATTTTACCCCTCACCAATGACTTGAGTATTATTTGTACTCTTCAAAAGTACTTCCACAATGAATCACTTGGCTCAATCTGCTGCTAAAACAAAAGAAAAAGGGAACCAATAATAGGAAATCAGATAAGACTTACTCTGAGTTTCTAAAGACAACTGTGCCCCGACTCACATCTTTCACCAGTTGGTGCTCGGAGAAACGTTTCTGGTAGAACGCAACCTGTGGGTTGTCGTGCTTCTTGCCCAGGAGGCTCTGAAGATACCTATAGACAAATTTGGGGTTCTTCACAGACTGCGGATGAAAGAGAAATCCAAATCCATGTCAGTGTAGATATGAAATAATGAACTGTATTGATCCCCAGAGGGGAATACAGAGTACTAACTGTATGATAGACATTTTAAAATGTGTGACCTGGTAGGTTCCTATGACAAAGGGTCAGTGGTGAAATGTACTTAATAAAAAATACTTTAAAGTATTACTTAAGTTGTTTTTTGGGTTATCTGTACTTTATTATTAGATTTTTACTACTATATTTTTGACAACTTTTGCTTTACTACATTCTTTAAAAAATAAATGCACTTTTTATTCCATACATTGTCCCCCAAACCCATAAGTACTTGTTACATTTTGAATGCTTAGCAGGACAGGAAAATGGTCCAATTCACACACTTATCAAGAGAAGATCTCTCGTCATCCCTACTGCCTCTGATCAGGCGGCCTCACTAAACACACGTTACCTTTGTAAATGATGTCTGAGTGTTAGAGAGTAGCCCTGGCTATTCAGAAATAAAAACAAACAAAAAATGCCCCAAAAATGGTGCAGTCTGGTTTGCTTAATATAACAAATTTGAAATTATTTCTACTTTGCATTTAAGTATATTTTTGCAATTACATTAACTTTTGATACTTAAGTATTTTTAAAACCAAATACTTTTACCGAAGTAGTATTTTACTGGGTGACTCACTTTTACTGAAGTAATTTTCTATTAAGGCATCTTTACTTTTACTCAAGTATGACAATTGGGTACTTTTTCCACCACGGCAAAGTGCCTTACCACTCCTAATGCACTGTCTCCAAAAAGTCGCTCGTTTTCTTTCAAACACACAGCTATTGGAGTTTTCCTCCTGGACTCCCTGTGCCACACAAAGGAAAAGAGAGTCCGTTGAAACATGAAGCTTTGAGAATGCATTTTATCATTAACTGACACTTCGTTCCCTCTCCCAACTGTTCAGTTACCCAATTTCGTTCACCACACTTTTCAGAGGCATGCATGTGTTAAGATGGCACAGATCCATTTAGTTATTTCCATGTTAACATACATTGTAAGGAACAATAGCTAGCTTATTAAACATCAGCAATAATGGCTGTTAATAGTTGGGAATACATAAAAAAACATGAAATGGAGTAGTGATTTCCATCTAAAAGCACAAAGTCAATAACCCATGGTGATATGGTTAGAAATAAATGCAATACTCACTTGTTTAAAGCAATCTCCATTGGCACGCCAGGTTTTACTATCGCTACTTTCATCCACTCACTGCCTAGGTCAACTGACATGACTGCTACAGAGGCTGTATGGACAAAATAATGGGTATGATTATTGTATTACCTGTACTTTTGTAATAAAGTGATGATTACACATTTTAGGTGAGACAATACTAAAGAGGATTAGCTTCAATAGTTTCTCACTGGCTACAGTGGTGTGGTGGCAATGTGAGCAAATAATGTCAAAACATTTGACAAGTCCATTGCGTCAGTTGATATTAAATCAATGTTCACCTGTGCATCAGTAAATTAACTTGTGTAAATAGGTACAAATATGGACTGTGCATCACATTGTGAAGTGACACAGTAGAGTAGATTAACTAAAACCTCTGCATGTGTCCATTTTCTTCTCACACTCAAAATGGAGGCATTCAGATGTGTGTTGAAATTTGCATTTGGTGTTAGGCAAATCTGCCAATGCTTGATGCAGGCAGGTGTCTTGGATGGAATAACCATGTGTAGCATTAGTACCTGTTTGTGAAGGCAGCAGAGCCAGGACAAGGCAGAAGAGAGCCCATAACATCTTCCTCCTCATGGTGACCTGTACACACAAAGCAGAACAAAGACATTGATTTCCAAACACTAATAGCAGCCTCCCCGGTGACATGGTAACTGTGCTGAATAAATAATTGGTTCACTATTGTGAGACCTCATAAGGAGCAAGATTCCTGAGTCGCCAAGAATTTATCAAAGATATATTCTCTTCTACATGTACAAAGCCCTTTGCTACAAATGTCCTTGATTTTAAAAAGTTAACTTTGGGAATCAAATATGTTTTTTTACTACAACCTTCCAGTCTGTGCAGTCACACATGCTCAAGAAGTTCGATTTTTTTATTGAATGCATATAAGCAAATAGGAAGCAAGTGTGCTGTTTCAGGAAGGAAATAGTGAGCACATCCACATGCTCTAGAAGCAGCAAAGCAAATGCAGTGCTTTGTGAAAGTATTCAGACCCCTTTACCTTTTCCACATTATTATTATTATATTCTAAAATATATTAAATACATTTTTTCCCTTATCATTCTACACAACACCCTATAATTAAAAAACAGAAATACCTGATTTACATAAATATTCAAACCCTTTGCTATGAGACTTGAAATTGAGCTCAGGTGCATCCTATTTCCATTGATCATCCTTGAGCTGTTTAACAACTTGATTGGAGTCCACCTGTGGTAAATTCAATTGATTGGACAAGGATTTGAAAAGGCACACACCTGTCTAGATAAGGTCCCACAGTTGACAGTGCATGTCAGAGCAAAAACCAAGCCATGTCAAAGGAATTGTCCGTAGAGCTCTGAGACAGGATTGTGTCGAGGCACAGATCTGGAAGGGTACCAAAAACTTTAAGATCGAAGGTCCACAAACAGTGGCATCCATCATTCTTAAATGGAATAAGTTTGGAACCACCGAGACTCTTCCTAGAGCTGGCTGCCCAGACAAACTGAGCAATCGGGGGAGAAGGGCCTTGGTCAGGGATGTGACCAAGAACTCAATGGTCACTGACAGAGCTCTAGAGTTCCTCTGTGGTGATGGGAGAATCTTCCAGAATGACAACAATCTCTGCAACACAACACCAATCAGGGCTTTCTGGTAGAGTGGCCAGACAGAAGCCACTCAGTAAAAGGCACATTAGGCAAACTCCAAGTGGGCTGTCAAAGGCACCAAAAGGACTGACCATGAGAAACAAGATTCTCTGGTTCGGATAAAACCAAGATTGAACTCTTTGACCTAAATGTCAAGCCTGGAGGAAACCTGGCACCATCCATTCGGTGAAGCGTGGTGGTAGCAGCATCATTTTACATTTTACATTTAAGTCATTTAGCAGACGCTCTTATCCAGAGCGACTTACAAGTACATACATTCATACTTTTTTGTACTGGCCCCCCGTGGGAATCGAACCCACAACCCTGGCGTTGCAAGCGCCATGCTCTACCAACTGAGCCACACGGGGCCATCATGCTGTGGCAATGTTTATCAGCGGCAGGGATTGGGAGGCTAGTCAGGATCAAGGGAAATATGAACAAAACAAAGTGCAGAGATCATTTATAACCCGCTCCAGAGAGCTCAGGACCTCAGAATGGGGCAAAGATACAACTTCCATCAGGACAACGACCCTAAGCGCACAGCCAAGACAAGGCAGGAGTGACTTCGGGACAAGTCTCAATGTCCTTGAGTGGCCTAGCCAGAGCCCATACTTGGACCCAATAGAACATCTCTGGAGAGACCTGAAAATAGCTGTGCAGCGACGCTCCACAACAAGACTCGAGGCTGTAATCGCTGCCAAAGGTGCTTCGACAAAGTACAGAGTAAAGGAAAGGGTGTGAATACTTATGTAAAATGTGATCAGTTTAATACATTTACCAACATTTCTAAATCTGTTTTTGCTATGTCATTATTGGGTATTGTGTAGATTGAGGGGAAACAATTGATTCAATTTTAGAATAAGGCTTGTAAAGTAAAATGTGTGTGTGTGTGTGTGTGGGGGGGGGGAAATCAAGGGATGAATACTTTCTGAATGCCTAATCGATTGCATCTCAAGATCCCTCCGGTCCGAGTGTCCATTCCTTCACCTGCACTGTTGAACAGGAGGAGAGGTAAAAGCAAATGCCTGGTGGGCATACACCATATTGCATTCCCCTATAATACCCTCTTTCCACACCAGTGCAGATGTAGGAAGAACAGTTTTTAGAATACTACAATTATCTGCCATTACTCTTCAGCACCTCATCGGGTTCTTTAGACATCACACTTCCAAACTCAAGGTGCCAGCTTGTCCAGGTGCATTCAAGGTACAGTAGCATGCCCTTTGATCTTGAACACGCAATCTAATTGGCCTGATCCCACCGACGAACTTCTTTGACACGTGGCGTGAATTGTACAGTACCTTTTAAAGTATTCTACTTAGCAAATCAGAGTAGATTAGTTCTGTGACTGTCATTTGAAGTGCTGATGGAGTCACGAAGCATGGTGACATATTGAAGTATTGTTTTTTTTAGCTGCGGACTAGGGCACTTCATGAAGGATGAAGGATATAGCCTAGCAAAGGTCTCAAGTGGCAAATAGCCATTAGCTTGCTGATTGCCTATATAGCACGTCGTTATTCAAATACATGAGCGTAGAAACTTCTAGTCCCATCAGAGTACTGACGTACTACTATGGACGCCCAGAACAGGTGATGCCTTGAGTATTAAAAAAAACAAAGCAGTCTTGGGTTCTGGAAACCGGTTCAACGAGCTAACTTAGGTTAGGTAAAAAAAGCCATATAGTTAACTAGAATACTATACACCTTAAATTAAAATCTCAACCAGCCTAGTTAGTTGGTTTGAAATGAGGCTGTTGGGAAATAACCGCTAACTGCTTCAATTAACCTATGAACAACAGTATTTACAGGTAGATAAAGAATGGAAAAACAATGACTTAGCTAGCTAGGCACATTTATGAGAGGAGTGACAGAGCAGACCCTTACCTTCGAGCCGGCAGCAGCTGAGTTTTTTTGAAGCAGGCTGATTTACACAAAAATATCAACAAAATGAGAGCACGCCTAACTTGCAACAAGCTAAAACTTCCAATCTCGTATTATTTGCGTTGTATGCTTCTTACTGTTGGCTATATGTATTGACTGAAAATCTCTTCATAGCCACACTAATAACGGTTTCTTGATTTTTCCCTTGCTATATCACCGGCTTGTTCTCACCATAGGGCCCAGAACGCGGCGTGATCTCATTGGATCCTCTCGAGTCGTTGTTCCGCTAGGAGAGCGCTGACACATAGAGCCTGCCTTCTACGTTCCAAGTACTGCAGAATGATAGGTCCACGTGCAGTGATGGCTGGCGAGAAGAAATCTTTGTCGATATGTGATTGGTCCACGTTAAATTAATGGGGGAAAATTATATAACGACATTTTCTTAAGGTGACCTACTTTATCGGCGACTACTAGTAGTTGTAGTCAAAACACTGTTGTAGTCCATTTAATTGATTCCTGATTTATTGATTGATTGATCTGACTATCCATGACTTATTAGTACATATTTTTATTTTTAATTAGTTCTTTATTTTATGCAAGTAAAAAAAACGATTTAATGGGTGGTATGTCAAAACTAACATGACGAACACTGAACAACTTTATTTTCTGACCTTCACACTTACAGCCTGCCACCTACATTGATATTCACATTATATCGTGTGTTGATTGAATTTTTTAAATAATTTACATTTATCGCTCTCATTCCTTTCTCTCACATGACTTGTTGGTGGGTATCACATGATTTATTCACTGTGAGGATACAGTGCGAAGAGAATGGCTGCATTCTTACAGTGGAGACGATTTGTATGTTTGATAAAGAGACAGTGAAGGACGCTGGATATAATGGGAAAAACTTAGTTCTCCCCTTCGGCATATCGGCTTGTGACTCGGGCCGGGGCCACATCATTCTTGGAGATATCCTTTCAGTGTTTTCCATGATGTGAACAGCCTAGCTAGCTATTGCTCGCTAACTTGCTGCACAGACACCCCTCCTTGCAAGCAGTCTGTCTAAGCAAGTGAGCTAATAATGCTTCCCAGCTAGTTCCAAGGAAATTATGAATAATGATTTAGCTAGTTAAATAGTAACATTTGAGTTGGCTAGTATGCTAGCTGACGTTAGCAAACAGCCAGGACATGAGCCTTTTTTAGTTAACTAGGTAAGAAGTTAGCCTAGGTGCCAGACTGAGAAATTAGCTTGAAGGGAGTGAATCAAAAATATTAGACTGGCTTTCAAAGGCACAATCAACTGAATCAATGGCCCTGTTCAAATAGCCCCTTAAAAAGTACTGATGCACCAAGTCTGGAACCAAAAAGACCCTGAATCTTCTACTCCCAAGCCATAAGACTGGTAAATAGTTAATTAAATTGTTTACAATAGCTACCTGGACTGTCTGCTTTGACCCTTTTTGCACAAATTATTTTGACTCATCACATATGCTAGGGCTGTTCAACTACACTGCTCAAAAAAATAAAGGGAACACTTAAACAACACAATGTAACTCCAAGTCAATCACACTTCTGTGAAATCAAACTGTCCACTTAGGAAGCAACACTGATTGACAATAAATTTCACATGCTGTTGTGCAAATGGAATAGACAAAAGGTGGAAATTATAGGCAATTAGCAAGACACCAAAACATCAGCCAGGAAGCATAGGAACTGAGAAGTGGTCTGTGGTCACCACCTGCAGAATCACTCCTTTATTGAGGGTGTCTTGCTAATTGCCTATAATTTCCACCTTTTGTCTATTCCATTTGCACAACAGCATGTGAAATTTGTTGTCAATCAGTGTTGCTTCCTAAGTGAACAGTTTGATTTCACAGAAGTGTGATTGACTTGGAGTTACATTGTGTTGTTTAAGTGTTCCCTTTATTTTTTTGAGCAATGTATATTCTTAAGGGGCCAGATTTGAAAAAGGTTATTTATGGGGGGACAGACATTATTTAAATATATATAAATAACTTTTCTTTGGTGTGTACTTTGTTATAATTAAAAAATATTTTTTTTACCCCTTTATCCCCAATTTTGTGGGATCCAATTGGAAGTTACAGTCTTGTCCCATCGCTGCAACTCCCGTACAGACTCGGGAGAGGTGAAGGTCGAGAGCCGTGCGTCCTCCGAAACACAACCCAGCCAAGCTGCACTGCTTCTTGACACAATGCCCACTTAACCCGGAAGCCAGCCACACCAATGTGTTGGAGGAAACACTGTATGTACACCTGGCGACCATGTCAGCGTGCATTGCGCCCGGCCCACCACAGGAGTCCGCTAGTGCACGATGGGACAAGGGCTGCTGTTCAAACTCATAAAAGACACACCCTCACTTACCCTCCTCGCCTTATGGCCTTGTGGGAATCCCCATGCACCGCCCCATGGGTCTCCCGGTCGCCGCCGGCTGTGACAGAGCCTGGTCTCGAACCAGGATCTCTACACTCGCACAGGCCGGCCAGACATTTTCTACATGGGATTACTCTTCCTAGGACCAGTATAAAAAACAATGTACAAACAATTATAATTTTATAAAGCACTTATTAAAATGAAATGTTAAAATTCATTTTAAGTGCTTAAGATTAGCCTAATTCAGTGTATCAAAATGTTTAAATAATGTAACACATTTGTACTTTTAACACAGTTGACCTGCATCACATTAAGGCATTTCTACTTTCCTGTCTGTTTTACATACATAGCTTGACAATTTAGTTTTTATTCACACATAGGAAACCTTTTATGCATGGCATATCTCAGTTGACCAACATCACATTCGGCTCCATTTTCTATTTCTTTATCATTTCATTATTTTCTCTGTCTTGTTCTGTTGTTTTTTTACACATGGAAACCTTTTATGCAAGGCGTATCTCAGTTGACTATCTTTTGTGGAGAAGTCTCTCTCTTACGCGTCCCTATAACAAACTGCACCACCTCTGTGGGGACTTAATCTCATTGCGATGTTTACTTTCAGTTGATCTAAAAACTCAGGCATCACTGGAGAGATCTGTACTGATGATGACTGAATATAGTTGTGCAGTGTAGGGAAATGGACTGTTTTTGTTTGGGCTCAAATCAGAGGAGAAAATAACACTTATTTTGAAAATACGTTTTTAAATCACGTCAATAATCGTTTTATCCCTCCCCTCAGAGTGCGAATTGCACTATGACATTCGGCGTGGTCTCTTGCGTTTTATGAGACTAATAATAAAGATGTCATTTAAACTGTAAAAATGAATTACCTTTTAATGTGGCATGAAGACAACCAGACATAATATTTTCATCTGGTTGTCAAACAAATTACTTCAAAAAGTAGTCTGTGCTTTTTGATGTTCTTCCACTCCAAAATAAGCCCAGCATCCAAACTGCATGTATACTCGTGCCATTTGATGAATGGAAATGGACATCTGTTACAAAACACCAAACCGTGTGCCTAATGACATTCAGCCTGAAAAGTCGGGACACTGAAATGGGGCTGAAAGTGTCCTGGGAAAATGGGATGGTCACCCTAACACTCACGGTAAATTTACTAGACTAGGCCACAGTGTGTATTACCATGAACTTCAAATAGGCCTAGCGGTAGCCAGTCATGTAGTGGTAAAAAATAGATAAAAAATCTGAAAAAGATGGGTAAAAGGCATTACCTTCCACTAGGCCTGCACCACTGCCGGTAGTCAACCCTCTCAGCCGAGGCAATTTTACCCACATGAACACACGCAGAACATGTAGCCTACATTCAATGTAATACATGAGTTGAATCAAAACATGTTTTACACCCTAGTTCATCAGTTGTCCATAATTCATGAGTTAATGCTTGGAGTCTTCACAGATCCTGTGACTTAAAACACTACCTTTCTTTCCTTACATGAATTATATTTATGACATTGAACTTAAACCCTGTACGAATCCTGGATCGTCGAGATCTCTGTAAGATGCACTGTAAGTGTAACTATGCCTCTGTAATAGTTCATGATGTTTCACTGTGAAAACAGTTCTCTTGGGCACACAAATCCAAAATAATGTAGGCCTATGCCATTACAAACTCGAAAGCTTCTAACCGAATGTTAAGCTCTTCTAACTGAAATAGTCACCTTATAGGCCTACTGTCATTTAATAATAAAGCAAAATAAATGGTTGACTACTTCTGGGCACAGAGAACACCAGTACCCGCGTGCAACTGAAAAACAAAGCAATGAGCGCCCTAAACAGCTGACTGACAAAAGCAAAATGTCTGTCCTTGAGTTGTTCTTGTCTCTTAATATTCTATATTATTTCATGTTTTGTGTGGACCCCATGAAGAGTAGCTGCTGCTTTTGCAACAGCTAATGGGATCCTAATCAAATACCCAAATGATAAGTGTAATGCATTGGAATAAAGGCATATGCTACTTTTATTAAAACCTCTTGACGCTAGGGGTCAGATTTTTTTTATAACGTTACCAAGGTAAACGGACTATTTCTCAGGTCCAGATCGTAGAATATGCATATAATATACAGATTAGGATAGAAAACACTCCAAAGTTTCCAAAACTGTCAAAATATTGTCTGTGAGTATAACAAAACTGATTCTGCAGGCGAAAACCTGAGAAATTCTAACCCGAAAGTGATAATTGTTTTTAAAAATCTGTGTTTCCTGGCCTGTCTTTCTTCCATTTAAAGGGGTATCAACCAGATTCCTTTTCCAATGGCTTCCTCGGGCTGTGACCAGGCTTTAGACATAGTTTCAGGCTTTTATTTGGAAATATTTGCAAGATTTTTCAAAAGTAGTCAGGTGTCCTCTGAATAGTTCCTGCGCGCGAGAGGGGCGCTCTCCATTTTCTTTTTCTCTCTTATTGAATAGGTTACGGTCCGGTTTAAATATTATCGATTATGTTTGTTAAAAACAACCTGAGGTTTGATTATATAAAAAAAATTGAAATGTTTCTACGACCATTACGGATACTTTTTGGAATGTTCGTCGAATGGAACGAGGCTTTGGTTTTCTGAACATAACGCGCAACCCAAATGGCGTTTTTTTGTTATAAAAGTCATATTTATCGTACAAAAATAACGAAGATTATCAAAGGTAAGCGATTAATTTGATTGCTTTTCTGACTTTTGTGACCAAGCTAATATAAGGCTAACTGTTCTAGCATTGATTGATACACTCACAAAAGCTTAGATTGCTTTCGTTGCAAAGCATATTTTCAAAATCTGACACGATAGGTGGATTAACAACAAGCTAAACTGTGTTTTGGTATATTTCACTTGTGATTGCATGATTATAAATATTTTTTGTAATATTTTTGAATCTGCTACGTCTGGGAATTTTCTTCTGCCTTTCAGCACCGGAACGAGGCTGTAGTTTTCTGAACATAACGCGCAACCCAAATGGCCTTTTTTTTGTTATAAAAGTAATATTTATCGAACAAAAATAACATTTATTGTGTAACTGGGAGTCTCGTGAGTGCAAACATCCAAAGATGATCAAAGGTAACCGATTAATTTTATTGCTTTTCTGACTTTCGTGACCATGCTAATTTGGGGCTAGCTGTTCTAGCATTGATTGATACACTCACAAAAGCTTGGATTTCTTTCTCTGTAAAGCATATTTTCAAAATCTGACGCGATAGGTGGATTAACAACAAGCAAAGCTGTGTTTTGGTATATTTCACTTGTGATTGCATGATTATAAATATTTTTAGTAATATTTTGCGCCCTGCAATTCAGCGGTTGTTTAGGAAAATGATCCCGTAAAAGGGATCCGTGCGCAAAGAAGTTATTAAGGACGCATGGCAAACAAATGGAGAAAATGAGGAAGTACAAAGGAACATCTATATGTAAAGGAGCTTAGCTGAGGCCTAAATTCAGCACTACTGAGTGGACAATGCCATCACAGAAATAAATGGTTTAACAAGGGATGTCAAACTCATTCCATGGAGGGCCTGGTGTCTGCAAGTTTTTGATTTTTCCTTTCAATCAAGCCCTAGACAACCAGGTGTGTGGCGTTCCTTACTTATTAGTGACCTTAATTCATCAATCAAGTACAAAGGAATAGCAAAAGCATGCAGCCACTCTGCCCTCTGTGGAATAAGTTTGACACCTGTGGTTTAAACCATGGCTTAGATGTGGGTGTGTTTGTTTCTTTAGGAAGCTTTTATTTCCATATTTATCACTGTAAAACATATTTACCACTACATTTTAGACAAAGAGGAGAATTACTAAATTAGCATTATTTAAATCCCCCCTCAAGTTGGAATGTTCTTGCATTTAGGGGAGCTGACGTCTCATTCAGGAGATCTGAGCCCCCCCTGGCTCCCCCCATAATTCGCACCTTGCCTCCCATGTAGTCCCAAATTTAAAGTCCATTCAATTGATTGAAGACGTTACTTAAGAACAAACATCTGAAACATCTGAACTCCACATCAAGCTTTTTCGCTAGATTTATTTTGTCTTTCTTGTCGCGGCAATTGCAGAGAAAAGCAACTATCTCCTCCCTAACCTCACACGGCCTGCTCTCTTGAGAGGTTTATTACCTTTGCTTAGCCATTGAACGTTCTAATGTAAAAGTAGGCTAGATCATGATGCTCAGCAGACTACGAAACAAGCGATGTTGCAGGCTAGATCGGATCGGATAAAGTTGATGAAATCCATAACTCCATGGTGTTAACTCACCGCTGAGTTAAGCGCAAAGCACACTAGTGTATCAATCAGGCAGTGTAGTGATCTCATCTTCCTTAAAAGAGCTTATAGGCGGGTAGACATACCCTGTACCCCTTTAAACAACTCTGATTGGCTGTAACTGGTATGTTGGATGATATAGAGGGGATTCGATTAATCTTGCCCGGGCACCCGTTTAGGCGTGTGTTGCACCGGCTTAAAGTTGATTGCATTCGTCGGCTCAAAACAAAAGTGACATAGGTTAGCACGTGGACTATGAGTAGGATTCCGTGTTTTCACATGGGAAAAGTGATTGCTTTTGATAATATGCCTTCCCAATGGAAACTAGTTTGAAAATTTGAACATATATTTTATGAATGCTGGATCATGCTGCCTTGTTGACAGCATAACAAAGCGGCGCAGATTGCTGTTCAATTTGAGCGGAGCGCTCCTCCCTCAACAACTTCGCCCAGTTACGTGACAGGACAGTTCAACCCGGGCCAGTTTAATAGAAATCTACCATTGATTGACAGCACTTAATGGGCGGGACTACAGGAAAACCGATTATCCCATTGGAGAATATTGAATGAGACTCCTTTTGGCACTAAACGTCAGATAAAAAAAATATGCAAAAAGTATATATGTTTATTTACTGGCTTATTTCTCAAAACAAATTTTCACTTTGTCATTATGGGGTATTGTGTGTAGATCGGTGAGCAAAAAACATATATTTAGTAAATTTTGAATTCAGGCTGTAACAACAAAATGTGGAATAATTATTTCTGAAGGCACTGTATACAGTTGAAGTCGGAAGTTTACATACACCTTATCCAAATACATTTAAACTCAGTTTTCACAATTCCTAACATTTAATCCTAGTAAAAATTCCCTGTCTTAGGTCAGTTGGGATCACCATTTTATTAAAAAAAATTGAAATGCCAGAATAGTAGTAGAGAGAATGATTTATTTCAGCTTTTATTTCTTTCATCACATTCCCAGTGGGTCAGAAGCTTACATACACTCCATTGGTATTTGGTAGCATTGCCTTTAAATTGTTTAACTTGGGTCAAACGTTTCGGGTAGCCTCCCACAAGCTTCCCAGAATAAGTTGGGTGAATTTTGTCCCATTCCTCCTGACAGAGCTGGTGTAACGGAGTCAGGTTTGTAGGCCTCCTTGCTAGCACACGTTTTTTAAGTTCTGCCCACAAATTTTCTATAGGATTGAGGTCAGGGCTTTGTGATGGCCACTCCAATACCTTGACTTTGTTGTCCTTAAGCCATTTTGCCACAACTTTGGAAGTATGCTCGGGGTCATTGTCCATTTGGAGACCCTTTTGCGACCAAGCTTTAACTTCCTGACTGATGTCTTGAGATGTTGCTTCAAAATATCCACATAATTTTCCTACCTCATGATGCCATCTATTTTGTGAATTGCAACAGTCTCTCCTGCAGCAAATCACCGCCACAACATGATGCTTCCACCCCCGTGCTTCACGGTTGGGACGCAGTTCTTCGGCTTGCAAGCCTCCCCCTTTTTCCTCCAAGCATAACTATGGTCATTATGGCCAAACAGTTCTATTTTTGTTTCATCAGACCAGAGGACATTTCTCCAAAAAGTACGATCTTTGTCCCCATGTGCAGTTGCAAACCGTAGTCTGGCTTTTTTATGGTGGTTTTGGAGCAGTGGCTTCTTCCTTGCTGAGCGGCCTTTCAGGTTATGTTGATATAGGACTCGTTTTACGGTGGATATAGATACTTTTGTACCTGTTTCCTCCAGCATCTTCACAAGGTCCTTTGCTGTTGTTCTGGGAATGATTTGCACTTTTCGCACTAAAGTACGTTCATCTCTAGGAGACAGAACGCATCTCCTTTCTGAGTGGTATGACGACTGCGTGGTTCTATGGTGTTTATACTTGCGTACTATTGTTTGTACAGATGAACGTGGTACCTTCAGGCGTTTAGAAATTGCTCCCAAGGATGAACCAGACTTGTGGAGGTCTACAATTTCTTTCTGAGGTCTTGGCTGATTTCCTGAGATTTTTCCATGATGTCAGAGGCACTGAATTTTAAGTTAGGCCTTGAAATACATCCACAGGTACACCTCCAATTGACTCAAATGATGTCAATTAGCATGTCAGAAGCTTCTAAAGCCATGAATATACATTTCTGGAATTTTCCAATCTGTTTAAAGGCACAGTCAACTTAGTGTATGTAAACTTCTGACCCACTGGAATTGTGATACAGTGAATTTTATAAGTGAAATAATCTGTCTGTAAACAATTGTTGGGAAAATGACTTGTGTCATGCACAAAGTAGATGTCCTAACCGACTTGCCAAAACTATAGTTTGTTAACAAGAAATTGTGGAGTGGTTGAAAAACGAGTTTTAATGACTCCAACCTAAGTGTATGTAAACTTCCGACTTCAACTGTATGTACATAGCTACCTCAATTAACTCGGGCCCCCGCTTATATAGCCAATTTATCGTTACTCATTGTGTATTTATTCCTTGTGTTATTATTTCTCAATTATTTATATAGTTTTTCCCTCTGCAGTGTTGGGAAGGGCCTGTAAGTAAGCATTTCACTGTTGGTCTACACCTGTTGTTTACAAGGCATGTGACAAATAACATTTTATTTGATGTACAGTAATGCCGTGGAAGGCTTGCTTACACTAGTCCAGTCATGTCACAATATATTATGTGCTAGCCATAAGACTAAGAAGAGTACGTATTTACATTGCTTGTACATTACTCTTCTTAGTCCTATGGCTAATGATATACATTTTGAGAGTGTTCGAACAGGGTATTGCCTTTGTAATTGTCTCCTCTATCCCTAACTCCATGCAAATGGACATTTGTCTCTCCTGATCTATATTGATGCTTCCTTGACCCAGAATAAATTGGATGGTCAGATATGGTTTTTGACACGCTCACCACAGTTGTCCTCCTTTCAGGCTTACAAGCTGCGAGTGACCCACCTGTACCAGCTCAAGCAGCACAGCATTTTGGTCTCGGTTGGGCAGGACGAGCAAGGAATTAACTTCCCGGTAAGAACATTTGTAGGATGTATTTAATACATACTATCAAAAAAGAGTGTGTTAGTTATTTGTGAACTGTTATTAAAAACCTAGCTGTTTCCCAGGTGAAGGTATGGAATCTGGACAAGCGAGACAGCGGGAATCCTCTGTGTACCAGAATATTCCCAGCTATTAATGGGAACAAGCCAACAGAGGTGTCCTGCCTCACTGTACACGAGAACCTCAACTTTATGACCATTGGTAAGCGGCATTTCTTCAGCGCTACCTATCAGTCGGCTATAGTTTAGATTTGGGTTTGACATTTGTTTTTGCTCCCCATAAATCTATAATCCCCATGTCCTTGCAGGCTTCACAGATGGCAGTGTGGTGTTAACAAAGGGTGACATTACTCGGGACAGGCACAGTAAAACCCTGACACTGCATGAGGGCACCTGTCCAATCACGGGCCTCGCTTTCCGTCAGCAGGGCAAGGTCAATCACCTATTTGTTGCCACTATGGAAAAAGTCCATGTAAGTAATTAGAGTCTTCCAATGCCACTCTAAGTGAAGTCCTTACAATCGCTTTTGAGATCAATTTCAATTCAGGATATTAATGTAAATTACAATAAAGGTGCCACATATTTTTAATGAGGATTTGAATTGATAGATTGGATATGGCATTGACCCCAAGCCTGCCACCATACTACTATTCCCTTGGAGCATAAGCACTAACTTACTTCTGTTTCATTTGGTGTTGTCTTCCCCCCATGACTAGTGCTACACTTTGACGGTGAAAGAGTACCCTAAACTGGAGCTGGACACTCACGGCTGTGCGCTGCGTTGCTCCGCGCTCACAGACCCCTACCAGGACTCCCAGTTCATCGTCGCGGGGGACGAGTGTGTGTACCTTTACCAGCACAACGAACGGGGGCCCTGTTTCGCATTCGACGGGCACAAGCTGTTGGCCTACTCGCACCGGGGATACCTCCTGCTGCTCACCATGAACACCAAGTCTCCCAACAAGTAAGAACACCTCCCTCAGATGCTGGCACAGCAACCATTTCTATTGAGCGGGTCCCCTAAGGTTCAAGGCCAGGGTCAGTCTTTATTTATTGCAACAATGAAACACAACAATTCATTTTATTCTAAATCAATTTATATGGAAGTGGACAAACGCAGAAGGTTGTATTTTCAACCAAACCACCCATGCATATTTGCAGGTGATATAACTATATTAACTCCTTTGACAATGTATTGAATGCAAGTTCTGTACTCAGGTCTGAATTTGGGAGCAGAGAGATGTCTCCGTCGGAGAAGCAAACCTTGCCTATCTACGACCTGGACAACAAGTTCATTGCCTACAGCGCTTCCTTTGACGACATCATCGAAGTTCTGGCCGAATGGGGCTCCTTCTACATCCTGACTCGGGACGGAAAGATGTTTGTGCTGCAGGAGAAAGACACTCAGACCAAGCTAGAGGTGAGGCCAAAGTGCACTGACTGACGTCATGCCTTCTTTTCCCCTCAAACGTATTATGTTAAACTCTGTATCGGATTGAACTGGAAACTGGAGGGCAACAGGTTTTAGATCCCAGGTATCGTTTACTGCCGTTGTGCCATTGAGTAAGGCACTTAACTCTTCAATCTGTCTTTAGATGCTATTCAAGAAGAATCTGTTTGTGATGGCCATAAACTCTGCTAAGAGTCAGCACTTAGACAGGGACGGGCTGTCTGAGATCTTCAGGCAGTATGGTGACCACCTCTACGTGAAGGGGGACCACGACGGCGCCATCCAACAGTACATCCGGTAATGCTCACCCAGGGGTTGATGTATCTAACTTCAACTTCATAATACATAGTTAATAATATTTATATGCAGGATTTAAGTCACTTCAAGCTCATGTCATAGATGCTGATATAGTTCATATTAAACCTGGGATTTTACAGAAAAGTAATCCCATAGAGTTGGGATTGTATAACATCAATAAGGAAATGTAGAATGTATATAAACTCAGCAAAAAAAGAAACTCTTTCAAAGATAATTACAAAAAATCCAAATAATTTCACAGATCTTCATTGTAAAGGGTTTAAACACGGTTTCCCATGCTTGTTCAATGAACCATAAACAATTAATGAACATGCACCTGTGGAATGGTCATTAAGACACTAACAAGACAGCTCTACAGGGAGACAGGACGGACAGCTGATCGTCCTTGCAGTGGCAGACCACGTGTAACAACACCTGCACAGGATCGGTACATCCAAACATCACACCCGCGGGACAGGTACAGGATGGCAACAACAACTGCCCGAGTTACACCAGGAACGCACAATCCCTCCATCAGTGCTCAGACTGTCCACAAAAGGCTGAGAGAGGCAGGACTGAGGGCTTGTAGGCCTGTTGTAAGGCAGGTCCTCAACCAGACATCACCGGCAACAACGTTGCCTATGGGCACAAACCCTCCGTCGCTGGACCAGACAGGACTGGCAAAAAGTGCTCTTCACTGACGAATCGCGGTTTTGTCTCACCAGGGGTGATGGTCAGATTCGTGTTTATCGTCAAAGGAGTGAGCGTTACACCTAGGCCTGTACTCTGGAGCGGGATCGATTTGGAGGTGGAGGGTCCATCATGGTCTGGGGGTGGTTTGTCATAGCATCATCGGACTGAGCTTGTTGTCATTGCAGGCAATCTCAACGCTGTGCATTACAGGGAAGACATCGTCCTCCCTCATATGGTACCCTTCCTACAGGCTCACCCTGACATGACCCTCTAGCATGACAATGCCACCAGCCATACTGCTCGTTTTGTGCATGATTTCCTACAAGACAGGAATGTCAGGGTTCTGCCATGGCCAGCGAAGAGCCCGGATCTCAATCCCATTGAGCACGTCTGGGACCTGTTGGATCGGAGGGTGAAGGCTAGGGCCATTCCCCCCAGAAATGTCCGGGAACTTGCAGGTGCCTTGGTGGAAGAGTGGGGTAACATCTCACAGCAAGAACTGGCAAATCTGGTGCAGTCCATGAGGTGGAGATGCACTGCAGTACTTAATGCAGCTGGTGGCTACTGACTGTTACTTTTGATTTTGACCCCCCCTTTGTTCAGGGACACATTATTCAATTTCTGTTAGTCACATGTCTGTGGAACTTGTTTAGTTTATGTCTCAGTTGTTGAATCTGGTTATGTTCATACAAATATTTACACATGTTAAGTTTGCTGAAAATAAATGCAGTTGACAGTGAGAGGACGTTTCTTTTTTTTGCTGAGTTTATATTCACTTTGTAGTGTCTTTGGTACGCAGAAAAAGTGACCAGTAGTTAATGTTAATTGAAACCACTTGGATTTTGTTTTATGGGTGTTGTGCTTACAGTACTTACAGCTACCGACCCTTGTCTTATCCAATCAAGTCCTGTTGACATGATCAACAAGCAACATTCACTAATTCTTAAGCATTTATGTCATTTGGAATCTTGTTGGTGATATGTGAGAGGAAGTCAGTGTTTCCCCTACCTTTTGTATAGGCATCGTGGGCTCTCCCAACATGTTGGTATCAGAGAAAAACAATGGATAGGAAACCCTAGAGGTGTTTAATTAAGAGAGAGAATGTGTTTTGTGTTCCAACAATGTGAGTAGAGGAGCTGCCTAAAATATGTACTGAATGTGGACAGAAGGCAGCACCAAAAGCCTGTGCCGTTGTCTTCCATCATATGTCTGTTGAAAACACAACTTCTCTGCCCTCTCTCCCTCAGCACGATCGGGAAGCTCGAGCACTCTTACGTGATACGTACGTTTCTGGATGCTCAGCGGATCCACAACCTGACGGCCTACCTGCAGGCTCTGCACCGGAAGTCACTGGCCAATGCCGACCACACCACCCTGCTTCTCAACTGCTACACCAAGCTCAAAAACAGCTTAAGCTTGAAGAGTTCATCAAGGTTAGCATTTAAACAATAAACCAAGGGTTGGTCTCCAACTCCGGTCCAGGGGAGTTAGCTGTGTGTGACGGTTTTCGTTCCGGGCCTTCAGATAATCATGGTCCAGACTAAAGTCTGGGATTAGTTGAGTAGTTGGAGGTGTGTTAGTGATGGCTTGGAACAAAAGCATACACACCCAGTTGCTCTTAAGGACTAGAATCATTGCCCTGAGAAGGATTTTGGGTTAGAAACTGATGATAATAAATATGCCATTTAGCAGACGCTTTTATCCAAAGCGACTTAGTCATGTGTGCATACATTTTTATGTATGAATGGCCCCGAGAATAGACATTGAATCCACAGATATGTACGATATCTTGCTTGTTTGTAAGTGACCAAATACTTATTTTCCACCATAATTTGCTAATAAATTCATTAAAAATCCTACAATGTGATTTTCTGGATTTTTTTTCTCATTTTGTCTGTCATAGTTGAAGTGTACCTATGATGAAAATTACAGGCCCCTCTCATATTTTTAAGTGGGAGAACTTGCACAATTGGTGGCTGACTAAATACTTTTTTGCCCCGCTGTATAGACATCAGGTCCCCCCTAGCTCACATGGCCTATCTGACAGATCTCTTAATCTTGTCCCTGATAAAATACGCTAGGTGAGCTTTGAGTCCATCTCAGGCTGTTGGACAATGTTGAAATGAGCAGCAAGGGGGGCGGGGTAGCCTAGTGGTTAGAGTGTTGGACTAGTAACCGGAAGGTTGCAAGATCAAATCCCCGAGCTGACAAGGTAAAAATCTGTTGTTCTGCCCCTGAACAAGGCAGTTAACCCACTGTTCCTAGGCCATCATTGAAATAAGAATGTGTTCTTAAAACTGACTTGCCTAGTTAAATTACGGTAAAATAAATGTAATTTGATGGTATATAGATAGAAATAAACAATAAATGATGTTGCTATGAATGAAGGCTTCCCCAGGATGTTGCATTACTGAAATTCAGAGTGAAAATCTACATTAAGGATAGTTTTAACATCCTTGAGCAGCAGGGTGTTGTGGTAGGCGTTGGCCAGAGACTTCTGGTGCAGAGCCTGCAGGTTGGCTGTCAGGTTTTAGACCCGCTGAGCATCCAGAAACGTACGTATCTCGTAAGAGGGCTCGAGCTTCCCGATCGTGCTGAGGGAGAGAGGGCAGAGAAGTTGCGTTTTCAACAGACATATGATGGAAGACAACGGCACAGGCTTTTGGTGCTGCCTTCTGTCCACATTCAGTACATATTTTAGGTAGCTCCTCTATGTTCCATACAGAACTACGAGGAGGCCTTGCGCTACATTGAGCGACTTCCCTTCGAGCAGGCAGAGAGCAACATGAAGCGCTACGGCAAGACCCTGATGCACCACGTCCCCGAGGGCACCACGCTGCTCCTCAAGGGCCTGTGTACCAACTACCAGCCCAGCTGGGACACCACGGTCAGAGACAGCCTGGACAGAGGTCCGGTGGCAGCCAACAAGGTCAGCCGGTTAGCCGTTAGCGGTTAACAGCTACATCCCCCGGGCAGCTGATTAGTCTAGCAGCATTAGCACTTTGGATATGAGATCCTTTCCCTAATTAAAATGGCTTTATCAATTTAGTCGAAGACAAGTAATACAGCATAAGGATGGTACTATTTATTATGGTTATAATGATCAACTTATGGTAAAATGCATATTTCATGGTAATAGTAATAACACTACTCATTGTAGTGGTCAGAACCTGGTGATACCAGGATGCAGGATGGGACATAAACCTAACGACTTCAATGATTAATTTCTCTGAACAGGGGAAATATACCATCACCAAATTCACTGATAATACATTACAGAGGATGAAGACACAATACTCTGAGCCGCAGCTCTATACTACTTGTCTGACATAAAGAACTGATATTGTATACTCGTTGCTGGTGTGGGGGGGTCCGTGGGTGGCTTATGACAATTTATTTAGATTCCTTACTCATTGTTAGGAAAAGGTTTGGTCCAAATCGGATGTTAGATACTATATTTATTGAATATCATATGAACCACAAGCATTTCGCTACACTCGCAATAACATCTGCTAACCATGTGTATGTGACCAATAAAATTTGATTTGAATCCTATAAATTAAAATGGCCAATTTGGGTGCAATCAATTAGCTGAATTCTTTTGATTTAATTATATTTCAACAAAATAATGTTGCAGGAATGCTAATCTGATCCATTTCTAACTACATAAATGATTTTAAAACAATCTGAGATGGTGGGTGTCATGGCTTGCTGAAATTGCATGGAACGACCCTGTACCTTTATCTCCCAGGCCAATTCAGAGGAGTTCATCCCTGTGTTCGCTAATAACCCGCGGGAGCTAAGGGCCTTCCTGGAGCACATGATCGAGGTGGAGCCCTTCTCCTCTCAGGGGGTGTACGACACGCTGCTAGAGCTACGGCTGCAGGACTGGGCACATGAACAAGACCCTGAGGTGATGGAAACACACACACACGTGTACTGAAAACCGCCATGTGTTCACACAAACAATCTAAACTTGTATAAATATACATAATGTTACAAATGAAATATTAGATGACGTACCTGCAGCCTAAATGACTTTGAATTAAGATTTCAGAATAAACACATTTCCTCAACTTGTACTGTCACCAATTCATGTTAAACTATTTCTATGTGTTTTGTCTTGAGTATCAAACGTTTTATTTTTGTCCGGTCTGACTGTCTTTCTATTTTTGCTGGTAGAGGAAGAAGGTCCCGCAGGGGGCAGCACTGTCCTTGCTGAGGAGCGACCACACCGTATTTGACAAGGCCCTCGTCCTGTGCCAGATGCACAACTTCAAAGAAGGGGTCCTGTACCTCTATGAGAAGGGCAAGCTGTGAGTCTTCCTGTCTCTGAACCCTTGTAGTCAGAAACACTTCAAATTCCAATATTTCTGCTTCTCCCTGAAGTGTGCATTCGGTGACTCCACCTCGTGGATTTAAAACCATGGAATTGGTGTAGCCGGATTGTCTACCATTTAACACCCAGATCCAATGCTTTAAAATCTGTGATGGAGAGTGAACAAGTGCAGACTATGGGGACATCATTGGTATGTACTGATATAATTATCAATGATGTCATTTGAATGATGTTGTTGATGTCATTCTCTCTCTAGGTACCAGCAGATCATGCACTACCACATGCAGAACGAGGAGTATGGCAAAGTGGTGGAGGCCTGCAAGCGCTACGGTGACCAGGAAGTGTGCCTGTGGGAGCAGGCGCTGGGCTATTTTGCCTGCAAAGAGGAGAACTGCAAGGCCTACATCAGCCAAGTCCTGCAGCACATCGACCAGAACAATCTGATGCCTCCCTTATTGGGTAAGCTGGTGGCCATTTTTCTCAGTATTTCTCCTTCTCTGTAGATGAAGACTCTGGGGCTTTCTGTAGGGATTTCCCTAGTAGTCACTGTCTGAATTCTTTCAGACCTCACCAACTTAAAAGAAACTAAAGTGTTCTTTGCAATTTTCTGCATCCACTTCCTTCCTGTTATTGAATGTCTCACTAGCTAGAGTGTTTCTGTTCTGTTTTGACTGCGTGGCTAACCTCAAATCAATATATGAAAAACGAGTACTGATTTATTTCTGTCATATGCGTACATTCATGATAAACGTGCCAGTTGCTGGGTTAAGTAATCTATAGGTCTTTATAAGTTAATAGGAAAAGTAATCGGAGCATGATAACAGAGTTTGAGAATTTTATTGGGCACTGTTGCTAAGTTTTGTGTGTATGTATGTGCTTGTGTGCTTGTCTATGCGCGTGTTAGTCCACAGTGGTGCAGACGCTGGCACACAACTTCACGGCCACGCTGTCGGTCATCAAGGACTACCTCATCAACAAGCTGCAGAGGGAGACACAGCAGATCGAGGACGACGAGCGCAAGATCCGCCAGTACCGTGAGGAGACGGCCCACCTCCGCACCGAGATCCAGGAGCTCAGAAGCAGGTGAGGGAGAGGAAAATCATAGCCAAAGTCCAGTCCAAAAACAAACCCTATCCCCTAGAGCTGGGTCATGTTCTTTGACATCTATGTGGAGTCGAGGCTAAGGGCAGTTTTAGTCCTGCACACTAAGATACACAAGCACATTCTACATTTGTTTGATGGCTGAACTGATTGATGCATGTTTTTGTTTCTCTCACCACCTCTTTTCTCACAAGTGCAAAGATTTTCCAGAAGACCAAATGCAGCATGTGTAACAGCCCCCTCATGCTGCCCTCTTTTCACTTCCTTTGCATTCCACCAGCACTGCTTTGAAAGCTATGCCGAGAGCTAGCTAGAGTGTTCCACTTGCACACCGGAAAACCGCAAGGTTACGGAAATGCTGTGTGACCAGAAGCGAGACATACACGACCACTTCACCAGACAGGTGGAACACACACACATTTAAATACTATATTTAAATCACAAATCAAATTGACATTAAAAAAGGATCCAAACATTTCAAAGGTCTCTGTATGCATGGCACTCAAGGGTACAGAAAGCACCTCCTTCTCCAAACAGCTAGGCTGTCTACGACAGCTGAAACAGTACAGTACCTAGCCAACTGCTTTGCCCGTAATTACATTTACATTTAAGTCATTTAGCAGACGCTCTTATCCAGAGCGACTTACAAATTGGTGCATTCACCTTATGATATCCAGTGGAACAACCACTTTACAATAGTGCATCTAACTCTTTTAAGGGGGGGGGGGGGGTTAGAAGGATTACTTTATCCTATCCTAGGTATTCCTTAAAGAGGTGGGGTTTCAGGTGTCTCCGGAAGGTGGTGATTGACTCCGCTGTCCTGGCGTCGTGAGGGAGTTTGTTCCACCATTGGGGTGCCAGAGCAGCGAACAGTTTTGACTGGGCTGAGCGGGAACTGTACTTCCTCAGAGGTAGGGAGGCGAGCAGGCCAGAGGTGGATGAACGCAGTGCCCTTGTTTGGGTGTAGGGCCTGATCAGAGCCTGAAGGTACGGAGGTGCCGTTCCCCTCACAGCTCCGTAGGCAAGCACCATGGTCTTGTAGCGGATGCGAGCTTCAACTGGAAGCCAGTGGAGAGAGCGGAGGAGCGGGGTGACGTGAGAGAACTTGGGAAAGTTGAACACCAGACGGGCTGCGGCGTTCTGGATGAGTTCTAGGAGTTTAATGGCACAGGCGGGGAGCCCAGCCAACAGCGAGTTGCAGTAATCCAGACGGGAGATGACAAGTGCCTGGATTAGGACCTGCGCCGCTTCCTGCGTGAGGCAGGGTCGTACTCTGCGAATGTTGTAGAGCATGAACCTACAGGAACGGGTCACCGCCTTGATGTTAGTTGAGAACGACAGGGTGTTGTCCAGGATCACGCCAAGGTTCTTAGCACTCTGGGAGGAGGACACAATGGAGTTGTCAACCGTGATGGCGAGATCATGGAACGGGCAGTCCTTCCCCGGGAGGAAGAGCAGCTCCGTCTTGCCGAGGTTCAGCTTGAGGATTAATCTGTAATCTGTAATCCGTAATCTGGAGGCCACGCACTGTAAGCCTGTGTACGTGGCCGAGACTGTCAAATATCAGCGGCACCAGCTTGCACCTACACCTGAGGTTGTCCAAGCGTGCCATGAGTGGCTGGTATTTAAGAAGCTTGTCGGCAAAGGCTTGCTCCATGTTTTGTATTTGGCACATAGGAAAAAACATCATCAACAACATCAAACCAGCGTCCTCTTACACAAGAATGTTTATGGATATGTGCTGTTGGTGAGACTACCTGTCTCACCTCGCTGGCTATCAGGTTGACAAGGCGGTCATGTCTAGCAATGTGCAAATCACTGTATGGACAGCAATCATTCACAACATGGGTGTCACGTTCCTGACCTGTTTTCTGTTGTTTTGTATGTGTGTGATGGTCAGGGCGTGAGTTTTGGGTGGGCAGTCTATGTTTTCTGTTTCTATGTTGGTTTTGGGTTGCCTGGTATGGCTCTTAATTAGAGGCAGGTGTTTTGCGTTTTCCTCTAATTGAGAGTCATATTAAGGTAGGTTGTTCTCACTGTTTGTTTGTGGGTGATTGTCGCTGTGTCTGTGTTTGTTGCACCACACGGTACTGTCTCGTCTCGTTCTTTCGGTCGTTCCTGTTCAGGTGTTCTTCGTTTCATGTAAGTTCGTAGTTTAGGTCTGTCTTCATCGTTTATTATTTTGTAGGTTATCAAGTGTAGTTTGTTATAGTGTTTTCGTGTTTTTTCCCGTCTTGTTTAATAAAGTCATTATGTATTCACAACCCGCTGCGCCTTGGTCTACTCACTCACCGAAAGAGAGCCGTTACAGAATCACCCACCAAACCCAGATCAAGCAGCGGGTTAACGGACAGCAACGACAGCAGCAGTGGGAAAAGGAGGATTGGACATGGGAAGAGATCCTGGACGGTAAAGGACCCTGGGCACAGCCAGAGGAGTGTCGCCGTTCCAAGGCGGAGCTGGAGGCATCTAAAGCGGAGAGGCGACGTTATGAGGAGGCAGCACGGAAGCAAGGCTGGAAGCCCGCAAGTACTACCCAAAAATGTATTGGGGGGGGCTAAGAGGTAGTGGGCCGAGGGCAGGTAGGAGACCTGCGCCCACTTCCCAGGCTAACCGTGGAGAGCGGGAGTACGGGCAGACACCATGTTACGCAGTAGAGCGCACGGTGTCTCCTGTACGGGTGCATAGCCCAGTGCGGGTTATTCCAACTCCCCGCACTGGTAGGGCTAGATTGGGCATTGAGCCAAATGTCATGAGGCCGGCCCTACATATCTGGCCACCAGTACGTCTCCTTGGGCCGGCTTACATGGCACCAGCCTTACGCATGGTGTCCCCGGTTCGCCAACACAGCCCAGTGCGGGTTATTCCACCTCCCCGCACTGGACGGGCTACGGGGAGCATGCAACCAGGTAAGGTTGGGCAGGCTCAGTGCTCAAGGGAGCCAGTACGCCTACACGGTCCGGTATTTCCGGCGCTACCTCCTCGCCCCAGCCCAGTACCACCAGTGCCTACACCACGCACCAGGCTCCAGTGCGTTTTAAGAGCCCTGTTCCTCCTCCACGCACTCTCCCTATGGTGCGTGTCTCCAGTCCAGTGCCTCCAGTTCCGGCACCACGCACTAAGCCATCTGTGCGTCTCCAGAGCCCTGTACGCACTGTTCCTTCTCCCCGCACTCGCCCTGAGGTGCGTGCCCTCAGCCCGGTACCTCCAGTTCCGGTACCACTCACCAGGCCTATAGTGCGCTTCGAGAGGTCAGTGTGCCCTGTCCCTGCTCCCCGCACTAGCCTTGAAGTGCGTGCCGTCATCCCGGTACCTCCAGTTCCGGCACCACGCACCAGGCCTACTGTGCGCCTCAGCAGGGCAGAGTCGGCCGTCTGCCCAACGCCTTCTGCACTGCCTGTCTGCCCAGCTCCGTCTGAGCCATCTGTCTGCCCAGCTCCGTCTGAGCCATCTGTCTGCCCAGCTCCGTCTGAGCCATCTGTCTGCCCAGCTCCGTCTGAGCCATCTGTCTGCCCAGCGCCGTCTGAGCCATCCGTCTGCCCAGCGCCTTCTGAGCCATCCGTCTGCCCAGCGCCTTCTGAGCCATCCGTCAGCCCAGCGCCTTCTGAGCCATCCGTCTGCCCAACGCCTTCTGAGCCATCTGTCTCTTATGCCCAGCGCCTTCTGAGCCATCCGTCTGCCACGAGCCATTAGAGCCGCCCGTCTGTCCCGAGCCGTTAGAGCCGTCCGTCAGTCAGGAGCCGCTAGAGCCGTCCGTCAGTCAGGAGCCGCCAGAGCCGCCAGCCAGTCAGGAGCTGCCAGAGCCGCCAGCCAGTCAGGAGCTGCCAGAGCCGCCAGCCAGTCAGGAGCTGCCAGAGCCGCCAGCCAGTCAGGAGCTGCCAGAGCCGCCAGCCATTCAGGAGCCGCCAGCCAGTCAGGAGCCGCCCTACAGTCATGAGCCGCCCTACAGTCATGAGCCGCCCTACAGTCATGAGCCGCCCTACAGTCATGAGCTGCCCTACAGTCATGAGCTGCCCTACAGTCATGAGCTGCCCTACAGTCATGAGCTGCCACTCAGCCCGGACCTGCCAGAGCCCCTCAGCCCGGACCTGCCAGAGTCCCTCAGCCCGGACCTGCCAGAGTCCCTCAGCCCGGACCTGCCAGAGTCCCTCAGCCCGGACCTGCCAGAGTCCCTCAGCCCGGACCTGCCAGAGTCCCTCAGCCCGGACCTGCCAGAGCCCCTCAGCCCGGACCTGCCAGAGTCCCTCAGCCCGGACCTGCCAGAGTCCCTCAGCCCGGACCTGCCAGAGCCCCTCAGCCCGGACCTGCCAGAGCCCCTCAGCCCGGACCTGCCAGAGCCCCTCAGCCCGGACCTGCCAGAGCCCCTCAGCCCGGACCTGCCAGAGCCCCTCAGCCCGGACCTGCCAGAGCCCCTCAGCCCGGACCTGCCAGAGTCCCTCAGCCAGGACCTGCCAGAGTCCCTCAGCCAAGACCTGCCGCCCCTTATCCCGGTGCTGCCCCTTATCCCGGTGCTGCCCCTTATCCCGGTGCTGCCCCTTATCCCGGTGCTGCTCCTTATCCCGGTGCTGCCCCTTATCCCGGTGCTGGCCCTTATCCCGGTGCTGCCCCTTCATTTAGGTGGTTTTAGTTGGAGGGTGGTCATTGGGAGGGGGATACAGAAGCGGGGAGTGACTATGGTGGTGTGGGGACAGCGTCCGGAGCCTGAGCCACCACCGTGGTCAGATGCCCACCCAGACCCTCCCCTGGACTTTGTGCTGGTGCGCCCGGCGTTCGCACCTTGAGGGGGGGGGGGGTTCTGTCACGTTCCTGACCTGTTTTCTGTTGTTTTGTATGTGTGTGATGGTCAGGGCGTGAGTTTTGGGTGGGCAGTCTATGTTTTCTGTTTCTATGTTGGTTTTGGGTTGCCTGGTATGGCTCTTAATTAGAGGCAGGTGTTTTGCGTTTTCCTCTAATTGAGAGTCATATTAAGGTAGGTTGTTCTCACTGTTTGTTTGTGGGTGATTGTCGCTGTGTCTGTGTTTGTTGCACCACACGGTACTGTCTCGTCTCGTTCTTTCGGTCGTTCCTGTTCATGTGTTCTTCGTTTCATGTAAGTTCGTAGTTTAGGTCTGTCTTCATCGTTTATTATTTTGTAGGTTATCAAGTTTAGTTTGTTATAGTGTTTTCGTGTTTTTTCCCGTCTTGTTTAATAAAGTCATTATGTATTCACAACCCGCTGCGCCTTGGTCTACTCCCTCACCGAAAGAGAGCCGTTACAATGGGCAGTGTACTCCATTACATTTGACTTCTGTAGAATACATGGTTTGCAGGGTCCCAGAGTGCTAGATTATATACTATGGTGGAAAATTGCAAGGTTATGTTATAATACCTTTATTGCATCAAATGGTTGTTTTTATGCAACAGATGGAGTATTCTTATAACTATTGTGTGGGTGTTCAACTGAGGATGGGTCTCTGGGAGATAACACTGACAGGAGATTTACAATGTCTTTTGGGTGATTAAACCTAGAGAGACCACATTCCAGAGCATGAGTTAATGTTTCTGTTCTATATGGTACCAGGGAGAGATGACCCCAGGCCAGACCCTGGTCTGTACACAAAGATGACTGTTTTTACAGCAGATACTGTCTACCCCCAAACATCAATAATGCCTTTAATACACTTCTCTTCAAGGTGATGGCCTCAAATTTGCAGTTTGTGGTTGGTGTGTAGCGGGGTGCGTAATTGGCGGCAGAGAAGTCAGGCACAGGAGAGAAGAACTAAGTAATAACCAGAGATTTAATAGCAAAACCAACGGCATCCAGAACAACAAGATAAATGGGCACAAAAAGAACCCGTTGTGCGCTCACGGGGAACGTGCACAAGCACTACAATAAACAATCCCACACAAAGACATGGGGGGAACAGAGGGTTAAATACACAACAAGCTAATGAGGGATTTGAAACCAGGTGTGTGGAAAAACAAGACTAAACAAATGGAAAATTAAAAGTGGATCGACGATGGCTCGAACAAGGAGAGGACCCGACTTCAGCGGAAGTCGTGGCAGTGCGCACCGACGCCGGCCTCGGGGACGACCCGGAGGGCGACGCGCAGGGCAATCCGGACGGAGACGGTGGAACTCCCGCAGCATTGAAGGGTCCAACACGTCCTCCACCGGAACCCAGCACCTCTCCTCCGGACCGTACCCCTCCCACTCCACGAGGTACTGAAGGCCCTCGCCCGACGCCTCAAATCCAGTATAGAACGAACGGAGTACGCCGGGGCCCCCTCGATGTCCAGAGGGGGAGCAGGAACCTCCCGCACCTCAGGCTCCTGGAGCGGGCCAACCACCACCGGCCTGAGGAGAGACACATGGAACGAGAGGTTAATACGGTAATCAGGGGGAAGCTGTAACCTATAAGAAACCTTGTTCACTCTCCTCAGGACTTTAAATGGCCTCACAAACAGCGGGCCCAGCTTCCGGCAGGGCAGGCAGAGGGGCAGTTTCCGGGTCGAGAGCCAGACTCGGTCCCCCGGTGCGAACACCGGGGCCTCACTGTGGTGACGGTCTGCGCTGGCTTTCTGGCGCAGCACGGCCCGCTGGAGGTGAACATGGGCGGCGTCCCATGTCTACTCCACGCTCCTGAACCAGTTGTCCACCGCAGGAGCCTCGGTCGGACTCTGATGCCAAGGCGCCAGAACCGGCTGGTACCCCAGTACACACTGGAAGGGGGAGAAGTTAGTGGAGGAGTGGCGGAGTGGCGGAGCGAGTTCTGAGCCATCTCGGCCCAGGGCACGAATGCTGCCCACTCCCCCGGCCGATCCTGGCTATTTGACTGCAGAAACCTGCCCACATCCTGGTTCACTCTCTCCACCTGCCCATTACTCTCGTCATGAAACCCAGAGGTAAGGCTGATCGAGACCCCCAGACGTTCCATGAACGCATTCCAGACCCTCGAAGAGAACTGGGGACCTCGGGCAGACACTATATCCTCAGGCACCCCGTAGTGCCGGAAGACGTGTGTAAACAAGGCCTCCGCAGTCTGTAGGGCCGTAGGGAGACCGGGCAGAGAGAGGAGACGGCAGGACTTAGAGAACCGATCCACAACGACCAGGATCATGGTGTTTCCCTGTGAGGGAGTGAGATCGGTAAGAAAATCCACTGACAGGTGCGATCAAGGCCCCTGTGGAACGGGTAAGGGGTGTAGCTTCCCTCTGGGCAGGTGCCTAGGAGCCTTACACTGAGCGCAGACCGAGCAGGAGGAAACATACAACCCTCACGTCCTTGGCCAAGGTAGGCCACCAGTACTTCCCAACCAAACAGCGCACCGTCCGACCGATCCCAGGATGACCAGAGGAGGGAGACGTGTTGGCCCAATAGATCAACCGGTCACGGACAGCAGACGGAACGTACAGACGCCCAGCTGGACACTGGAGAGGAGCGGGCTCTGCACGTAATGCCTGCTCAATGTCCGCGTCCAGCTCCCACACTACCGGCGCCACCAGGCAGGAGGCCGGGAGTATGGGAGTGGGATCCATGGGCCACTCCTCTGTCATACAGCCGGGACAGTGCGTCTGCCTTCACGTTTTGGGAACCTGGTCTGTAGGAAAGGGAAAAAACAAAACAGGTGAAAAACATGGCCCACCTTGCCTGGCGAGGGTCCAGTCTCCTCGCTGCCCGGATCTACTCCAGATTGCAGTGGTCAGTCCAGATGAGAAAAGGGTGTTTATCCCCCTCAAGCCAATGTCTCCATGCCTTCAGAGCCTTGATGACAGCCAACAGTTCCCGGTCCCCCACATCATAGTTTCGCTCCGCCGGGCTGAGCTTCTTCGAGAAGAAGGCAGAGGGGCGGAGCTTCGGTGGCGTACCCGAGCGCTGAGAGAGCACGGCTCATATCCCAGCCGCGTCCTCCTCCACTATGAACGCCAAAGAGGGATCCGGATGGGCCAGCACGGGAGCCGAGGTAAACAGAGCCCTCAGGTGACCAAAAGCCCTGTCCGCCTCAGCCGACCACTGCAAAAGTACCGTGCCCCCCTTCAGCAGTGAGGTAATGGGAGCCGCTACCTGACCAAATCCCCGGATAAACCTCCGGTAGTAATTGGCAAACCCTAGGAACCGCTGCACTTCCTTTACCGTGGTGGGAGTCGGCCAATTACGCACGGCTGAAATGCGGTCACTCTCCATTTCCACCCCCGAGGTGGAAATGCGATACCCTAGGAAGGAGACGGACTGCTGGAAGAACAGGCATTTCTCAGCCTTGACGTACATCTCATGCTCCAACAGTCAACCAAGCACCCTGCGCACCAGGGACACATGCTCGGCGCGTGTAGTGGAGTATATCAGAATGTCATCAATATATACCACTACACCCTGCCCATGCAGGTCCCTGTAAATCTCATCTACAAAGGCTTGGAAGACTGATGGAGCATTCATCAACCCGTACGGCATGACGGTCGTACTGAACGCCGTCTTCCACTCGTCTCCCTCCCGGATACGCACCAGGTTGTAAGCACTCCTGAGATCTAGTTTGGTGAAGAAGCGCGCCTCGTGCATTGACTCAATCGCCGTGGCGATAAGAGGCAGCGGGTAACTGTACCTCACCGTGATCTGATTTAGGCCTCGGTAGTCAATACACGGGCGCAGACCTCCCTCCTTCTTCACAAAAAAGAAACTCGAGGAGGTGGGTGAAGTGGAGGACCGAATGTACCCCTGACGCAGGGATTTGGAGACATATGTTTCCATAGCCACATTCCCAGACCTCTTTCCATGGTTAAATGCGGTGGATCGCGCTTTCAGTTTTGCGCGAATGCTGCCATCCACCCACGGTTTCTGGTTAGGGTAGGTTTTAATAGTTACAGTGGGTACAACATCTCTAATGCACTTCCTTATAAACTCTCTCACCGAGTCAGCGTATAGATCGATGTTGTTCTCTGAGGCTGACCGGAACATATCCCAGTCCGCGTGATCAAAACAATCTTGAAGCGTGGATTCCGATTGGTCAGACCAGCGTTGAATGGTTCTAGTCACGGGTACATCCAGTTTTGAGTTTCTGCCTATAAGATGGTAAGAGCAAGATGGAGTTGTGGTTGGATTTGCCGAAGGGAGGGCTTTGTATGCATCGTGGAAGTTAGTGGCAGTGATCGAGTGCGTTACCTGCGCAAGTACTGCAATCAATATGTTGATAGAATTTATGTAGCTTTGTTCTCAAATTTGCTTTGTTAAAATCCCCAGCTACAATAAATGCAGCCTCAGAATATATGGTTTCCAGTTTACATAGAGTCCAGTGAAGTTCCTTGAGGGCTGTCGTGGTGTATGCTTGAAGGGGTATATACACAGCTGTGACGATAACTGACGAGAATTCTCTTGGGAGGTAATATGGCCAGCATTTCATTGTAAGGAATTCTAGGTTGGGTAAGCAGAAGGACTTGAGTTCCTGTATGTTGTTATGATTACACCATGAGTCGTTAATCATAAGGCCCTTCTTCCCTGAGAGGTGTTTATCTCTGTCGGTGCGATGAGTTCACCCCATTAGTTTGCACTATATAGATCAATGTTTTTTATGTGATCGAATCAATATTATATCACCCCCTTTTCAATGCAACAAACCAAACCAAATCTAACTTTGCAAGATTGTGTCTGTGATTTTGTTGTAGGCAGAGCCAGAGTTCAACAGAGTAGAATTCTATTGGCGGGGGTTACCCGCGAGCAGTCTTTCAATCACCCGCGAGTGAATACACTTTTCAGATCAGTGCCCGCGTGTGCACATTCGTTGATATTCTTTGCTAGTTAGCGAGTTATTAGCCCAGTTACAGGAAAGTATAGGTCAGCAATGGGGAGTTACTGTTTCCTACAAGAGCACAAAATGTATAGGCTACATTTCAAGCTGTCTTTGAAAAGCCAGTCAGGTAGAAAGCTTATGTCTTAATTAAAGGGGCAGTGTTGTATTTTGAGACAGGCTTGATTATGCAAATAAACCAATATGGGGTAGTCTACATTGTCTAATTCTCTGTATGGTAATAATAATACATTTTATTTTGTAAAGTGGTTTCTTGCATCATACAACACAATACAATGCAATTTACAGTCACCTATTTGGCCCATGGTGTTACAAACCCAGTAAAAAAATTATGAATGTCAAGCCCTTCCTAATGTAAAAAACGTTTTTAAAAGTCATGCCGTGTGGGCCTGCATTGAACACCACATGTAGGCAACTCATTTTTTCAAGCTATTTCCATGTGAAATATTATTGGATTTGCGCTATTGGTTTTGTTGGTAGACCTACATTATGCTCAAATAGCCTATTGGGTACTGTCTAAAACTGTAAGGGTACAGCCGCAGTGTTCACTGTAAACACATGCCGGAAGGTGCACAAAATTTTCACAATGTTGAAGTTTCCGCTAACAAGACCAAACATTTGCTCAGTGCCCAAAAAATAGAGGGAACATTGATTGGGCCCCTTGATAAATGTGGAGCAATGTTTGAATGCCACAGGATATCTGAACATCATTGCCAATCAGGTGCATCCCTTCATGGCAGCAGTGTATCCATCTGCGAATTGATTTTTTCAGCAGCATAATGTTCCATGCGACAACGCTCGGATTGTCCAGGAATGGTTCCACAAACATCACAGTGAATTCAGTTTACTGCAGTGGCCTGCCCAGTCACCAGATCTCAATCCAATTGAGCATCTGTGGGATGAGATGGAACTAGCGATTTGGAGTAGAGATCCACTATCAGCCTACTTGACACAATTGTGGGAAGCATTTTTTGTATTTATTATTATTTCACCTTTATTTAACCAGGTAGGCTAGTTGAGAACAAGTTCTCATTTACAACTGCGACCTGGCCAAGATAAAGCAAAGCAGTGCGACACAAGCAACAATCAAGAGTTACACATGGAATAAACAAACATCCAGTCAATAATACAATAGAAAAAGTATATATACAACGTGTGAAAATGAGGTAGGACAAGGGAGGTAAGGCAATAAATAGGCCATAATAGGCCATAGTGGCGAAATAATTACAATATAGCAATTAAACACTGGAGTGATAGATGAGCAGAAGATGAGTTTGCAAGTAGAGATACTGGGGTGCAAAGGAGCAAAATAAATCAAATAAATAACAGTGTGGGGATGAGGTAGTTGGATGGGCTAAATTATAGATGGGCTATGTACAGGTGCAGTAATCTGTGAGCTGCTCTGACAGCTGGTGCTTAAAAATAGTGAGGGAGATAAGTGTTTCCAGTTTCAGAGATTTTTGTAGTTCATTCCAGTCATTGGCAGCAGAGAACTGGAAGGAGAGGCGGCCAAAGAATTGGTTTTGGGGGTGACCAGAGAGATATACCTGCTGGAGCGCGTGCTACAGGTGGGTGCTGCTATGATGACCAGCGAGCTGAGATAAGGGGGACTACCTAGCAGGGTCTTGTAGATGACCTGGAGCCAGTGGGTTTGGCGACGAGTATGAAGCGAGGGCCAGCCAACGAGAGCGTACAGGTCGCAGTGGTGGGTAGTATATGGGGCTTTGGTGACAAAATGGATGGCACTGTGATAGACTGCATCCAATTTATTGAGTAGGGTATTGGAGGCTATTTTGTAAATGACATCGCCAAAGTCGAGGATCGGTAGGATGGTCAGTTTTACAAGGGTATGTTTGGCAGCATGAGTGAAGGATGCTTTGTTGCGAAATAGGAAGCTAATTCTAGATTTAACTTTGGATTGGAGATGTTTGATGTGAGTCTGGAAGGAGAGTTTACAGTCTAACCAGACACCTAGGTATTTGTAGTTGTCCACATATTCTAAGTCAGAACCGTCCAGAGTAGGGATGTTGGACGGGCGGGCAGCTGCAGGCAGCGATCGGTTGAAGAGCATACATTTAGTTTTACTTGTATTTAAGAGCAATTGGAGGCCACGGAAGGAGAGTTGTGTGACTTTGAAGCACGTCTGGAGGGTTGTTAACACAGTGTCCAGTGTCCACAGTGTCCCCTCACAGTTACTGCCTTTCCATGAGATGTTGTTAAATCTGTTTTTTAAAAGGTAATTTTGGGGTTAGCTTGAATAATTGGAGATTCATGTGTTTAATGCGATCTTGGCTCTGTATAAAACTGTGCGTTGGCGTTAATTTGTTTTGGACTTGGGGACTGTAAAGAGACCCCTGGTGGCATGTCTTGTGGGGTATGTATGGGTGTCTGAGCTGAATGTTTTGTTAACATTATTATGCAGACAATCTGGAATCTTCATCACATTAATATTTATTAGGGATGCATGATATATCGGTGAAGATATCGGAATTGGCCGATATTAGCTAAAAATGACAATGTCTAGTTTAACGCCATTGTGCAAAACCGACGTGCATACCTATATAGCATAGGTACATGACGTAATGACGCCACATAAAATTTTGCGCTATACGTGCAACACAGCATTCCTAAACTAGCCCACAATGTCTGCTGTGTGGATCGAGCAGTCACAAAATTTCCGCGAGACAACTCAAAGGCGAAATCCATTAACGCAAAGATAATGTAATTCATTGCCCTTGACAATCAACCTTTCTTTGTCATGGGTGACGTTGACTTTCGCTGACTGGTCGAGCACCGGTACACACTACCAAGTGCGCTATTTTTCAGATGTTGCCCTACCGGAGTTACACAGTAATACTGCTATTAGCTTCACGACACATACTATGGAACGCTGTTTGGGTCTTTGCATGTCAAAAAAATATACTGCACCACTGTCATGTTGCTGCTACCGTCCCTTATGACCAAAAATTCTTTCTGGACATCAGAACTGGGATTACTCACCACGGACTGGAAGAAGCTTTTTCCTTTAACGAGTCGGACGAGAAAGAAATACTGCTCTCCCGGGAACAGGCCCAGATCCACTTAATTTGCATGAAAAAAAGACGGAGGAAAAGAGGACGCAGATCAGGCTGCCTTTCGAGAATCTGTAGGTGAGCGAATAAACTCCTACTGCCATCCGTTCTACTTGCTAACTTGCAATCATTGGAAAATAAAATGGATGACCTATGATTATCCTACCAACAGGACATTAAGAATTGTAATATCCTATGTTTCACAGAGTCGTGGCTGAACAACGACATGGACAATATAGAGCTGGAGAGATTTTCAATGCATCGGCAGAACAGTGAAGCTACGCCTGGTAAGACGAGGGGTGGGGAGTGTGTGTATTTTTGTCAATAACAGCTGGTGCGCGATGTCTAATATTAAAGAAGTCTTGAGGTATTACTCGCCTGAGGTAGAGTACCTTATGATAAGCTGCAGACCACACTATATACCAAGAGAGTTCTCATCTCTATTATTCGTAGCCGTCTATTTACCGCCACAGACTGATGCTGGCACTAAGACTGCACTCAACCAACTCTATAAGGCCATAAGCAAATAAGAAAATGCTCACCCAGAAGCGGGGCTCCTAGTGGCCGGGGACTTTAAATGCAGGGAAACTTAAATCAGTTTTACCACATTTTTTTAACAGCATGTCACATGTGCAACCAGAGGGAAAAAAACTCTAGACCACCTTTACTCCACACACAGAGATGCATACAAAGCTCTCCCCCGCCCTCCATTTGGGAAATCCGACCATCATTCTATTCTCCTGATTCCTGCTTACAAGCAAAAACTAAAGCAGGAAGTACCAGTGACTCGCTCAATATGAAAGTGGTCAGATGGCGAGGATGCTACGCTACAGGACTGTTCACAGACTGGAATATGTTCCGCGATTCCTCCAATGGCATTGAGGAGTATACAACCTCAGTCATCGGCTTCATTAATAAGTGCATCGACGACGTCGTACCCACAGTGACTGTACGTATATATCCCAACCAGAAGCCATGGATTACAGGCAACATCCGCATCAAGCTAAAGGCTAGAGCTGCCACTTTCAAGGAGCGGGTAACTATTCTGGACACCTATAAGAAATACTGATACGCCCTCAGACGAACCATCAAACAGGCAAAGCGTCAATACAGGATTAAGATTGAATCCTACTACACCGGCTCTGACGTTCGTCGGATGTGGCAGGGCTTGAAAGCTATTACGGACTACAAAGGGAAACCCAGACACAAGCTGCCCATTGACACAAGCCTACCAGATGAGCTAAATGCCTTTTGTGCTCGCTTCGAGGCAAGCAACACTGAAGCATGCACGAGAGCACCAGCTGTTCTGGATGACGGTGTGATAACGCTCTCGGTAACTGATGTGAGCAAGACCGTTAAACAGGTCAACATTCACAAAGCCGCAGGGCCAGATGGATTACCAGGACGTGTACTCAAACTGCGCGGACCAACTGGCAAGCATCTTTACTGACATTTTCAACCTCTCCCTGACCAAGTCTATAATGCCTACATGTTTCAAGCAGACCGCCATAGTCCCTGTGCCCAAGGAAGCGAAGGTAACCTGCCTAAATGATTACCGCCACGTGGCACTCACGTCGGTAGCCATGAAGTGCTTTCAAAGGCAGGTCATGGCTCACATCAACAGCATCCTGCTGGATACCCTAGACCCACTCCAATTCGCATACCGCCCCAACAGATCCACAGATGACGCAATCTCAATCGCACTCCACACTGCCCTTTCTCACCTGGACAAAAGGAACACCTATGTGAGAATGCTGTTCATTGACTACAGCTCAGTGTTCAACACCATAGTGTTCACGAAGCTTATCACTAAGCTAAGGACCCTGGGACTAAACACCTCCCTTTGCAACTGGATCCTGGACTTCCTGACGGGCCGCCCCCAGGTGGTAAGGGTAGGCAACAACACGTCTGCCATGCTGATCCTCAACACTGGGGCCCCTCAGGGGTGTGTACTTAGTCCCCTCCTGTAATCCCTGTTCACCCACGACTGCGTGGCTAAACACAACTCCCAACACCATCATTACGTTTTCTTAACAGTGGTAGGCCTGATCACCGACAACGATTAGACGGCCTTTTGGGAGGAGGTCAGAGAACTGGCAGTGACAACAACCTCTCCCTCAATGCGAGCAAAACAAAGGAGTTGATTGTGGACTACAGGAAAAGGCGGGCCGAACAGGCCCCCATTAACATCAACCTAGCTGTAGTGGAGCATGTCGAGAGTTTCAAGTTCCTTGGTGTCTACATCACCAACGATCTATCATGGTCCTAACACACCAAGACAGTTATAAAGAGGGCACGACAAAACATTTTCCCCCTCAGGAGACTGAAAATATTTGGCATGGGTCCCCAGATCCCCAAAAAGTTATACAGCTGCACATTTGAGAGCATCCTGACCGGTTGTATCACCGCCTGGTATGGCAACTGCTCGTCATCTGACCTTAAGGCGCTACAGAGGGTAGTGCGTACGACCCAGTACATCACTGGGGCCATGCTTCCTGCAATCCAGGACTTATATAATAGGCGGTGTTAGAGGAAAGCCCATAAAATTGTCAGACTCCAGTCACCCAAGTCCGCACAGCAAGCGGTACCGGAGTGCCAAGTCTGAGACCAAAAGGCTCCTTAACAGCTTCTAACCCCAAACCATAAGACTGCTGAACAATTAATCAAATGGCCACCGGACTATTACATTGACCCCCCTACCTCCATTTGTTTTGTACACTGCTGCTACTCACTGTTTATTATCTATGCATAATCACTTCACCCCTACCTACATGTACCAATTACCTCGAACCTGTATCCCTGCACATTGACTCAGTACTGATACCCCCAAATAGCCTCCTTATTGTTATGTTATTGTGTTACTTTTTTATAATTTTTTTACTTTCGATTTATTTGGTAAATATTTTCTTAACTCGTCTTGAACTGCACTGTTGGTTAAGGGCTTGTAAGTAAGCATTTCACGGTAAGGTCTACACTTGCTCTATTCAGCGCATGTGACAAAAAGTTTGATTTGATTTAGATCGCTTCGCAACTCGGGAGCCCCAACGTCTCATTATGTAAAAAAAACAAAACAAGCAAGTATAGTGTAGAGAATCATTGTACCATCTAAACCGCTGTGAAATATATTTTCCATAACCAAAAATATTGTATTTCTGCAAAAACCAAAAGCAATAGATGCAAAAACAAAACTTAAGAACGGGAAGCATAGAAATAGTGCACATATAACATATCTACGACTTCTTAGACTTGCTTTCAATGAGAATTAAATATCTATAACATTTCTATTTTAATTTGGTCAGGTCACCCAAAACGTTGAATTTTACAGTTTTAACAGAGTATGACAACCAAGCAGAGCAAACCCAAGGCCACGCCTGCAACAAGCCACACCTCCAGATCCTCTAGTTGGCTGTCCCCGCTAAAATATGTTAGTTTTATTTTTCAATAATTTGTTATGTTAGAATTTTGCTTCCACTTTGAAATTAGAGTATTTTGTCTAGATCGTTGACCAAAAATGACAATTAAATCCATTTTAATCACACTTGAACAAGAAAATGTGGAAAAAGTTGAGTGGTGTGAATACATTCTGAAGGCACTGTATCGCTGCTTTAAAAAGTGTGATGTGTCTTGCTGTCTTCAGAAGCCAACTCCAATCTCTCTGTGGTTTGTGGGTGGAAAAAGCACATCATGCATTTTTTATGAGCTAGCACTTGTGTGTATGACAGTTCAACTTTTGATCGGTCTGGCAAGCTATGGCATGATGGTAAACTGGCTGATTTTTAAGAGAAATTCAACAGAAAAACTGTTATTCTCAAAATCTCCCCTCCAACTGGTTATTCTCCTATTGACATTGTGCACCACAACAAATTCAGGTAAGTTACTTTGCTTGAAAAAAATGGTCTGCGTCTAATTTGAAAAAATACAGAAGGCAGTGATTTTTGTTGATCAAATTGTTTAATGTAGATCATTATAATGGGTAAATCTCAAACATCAGCATTTGGTCCCCTTTTTCTGTCTTAAAACATTCGGCAACTCTCATCCTATCAGTCTGTCCGTTTATTGGGTATTGGTGAACATGTAATTCATTACATTGTATTTGCTTTTCTGTAACCCTTAAGAGTATTGACGATCTAAGTAACATATAATAAAAAATCCGCATCGAAATCCGTGAGTTTAAAGTAGAGGAAGGTGGAAGGTGACCGAGCTACAGCAGTGTTTGTCAGACCATGAGAAATTCCGAAAATCGTTCTTCTCACGAAAACATCTATAGCATCCGAATGGTTTGGCCTACGAAGTAATCGGGGTTAAAAATGTGTTCAAAAAACCCACACATATTTCCTGAGCTTTCTTATATCTCCTAGATATAGGACAGACACTTCAGAACCTTATTCTTCATGATTTATTGTTTTACTGTCTCCTTTGCCATTTATGTGTTATTAAATGTGTTTCTATAGTAGTAAAGGCCAAATTAAATATTTTATCAAATCATTTGAAATTATTGTTTACACCTAAAGTGGTTCTAAAATGTATAAATCAATACATCAAATTGCTAAATGATCCATGGCATGACCATCTTAAAACAATTCCATATATTAGCTTAGTAGAACTTGCCACACCCATCAACGGCTTGCACTTTTAGAGGTTCTCCATATAAACTCTGATTCACTAGGTCTAGGATATGAGTTGAGGTTTAAACTAAATGGCACTGCATCACTTCATACAGCATGGCAAAGTATATTGGCCATTTTTTTCATATATTTCAAGGGTTGTGTACTGTAGAGTTCAAAAGGTACTCATACTCAAAGCCATGAAAAATAAATAACCCAAGGAGGCCGAGATGCAAAAATAATTCATTTAATCCATGCTCGAAAGAATACAACAAGTGAAAGTGCAAGGTGCATGGATTCAATTAATTATATTATTTTTGCATCTTGCCCTCCTTGGGTTATTTATTTTCTATGGTTTTGAGTGTGAGTACCTTTTGAACTCTACAGATATTTTCTTTTCCCCGCACCGGCCGCATTTCATTCTAGCCTGAGCGCAAACCCTCATACTGGCTTTCTAAGGATGGTGTAGCTACTACCATATTTTCTGTCTAACAAATAACCCCCCATTCCATTCATTAATTGTAGGACATTGAGTTTTTACTGGAAAAGAAACATAAAATCTAATTTTATTAGTCACATGCGCCGAATACAACAGGTGAAATGCTTACTTACGAGCATCTAACCAACAATGCAGTTTTAAAAAATACAAATAATAATAAGAGATAAAATTAACAAGTAATTAAAGAGCAGCAGTGAAATAACAATAGCAAGACTATATACAGGGGGGTACCGATACAGAGTCAATGTGCGGGGGCACTGGTTATTTGTGGTAGTATGTACATGTAGGTTGGGTTATTAAAGTGACTATGCATAGATGACAACAGCGTAGCAGTGGTGTAAAGAGGGGGGGGGGGGGTACTGCAAATAGTCTGGGTAGCCATTTCATTAGGTGTTCTGGAGTTTTATGGCTTGGGGGTAGAAGCTGTTTGGAAGCCTCTTGGACCTAGACTTGGCTCTCCGGTACCGCTTGCCGTGCAGTAGCAGAGAGAGCAGTCTACAACTAGGGTGGCTGGAGTCTTTGACCATTTTTAGGGCCTTCCTCTGACCCTGCCTAGTATAGAGGTCCTGGATGGAAAGAAGCTTGGCCCCAGTGATGTACTGGGCCGTTCGCACTACCCTCTGTAGTGCCTTGCCGTCGGAGGCCGAGTAGTTGCCATACCAGGCAGTGATGCAACCAGTCAGGATGCTCTCAATGGTGCAGCTGTAGAACCTTTTGAGGATCTGAGGACCCATGTCAAATCTTTTCAGTCTCCTGAGGAGGAATAGGTTTTGTCGTGCCCTCTTCACGACTGTCTTGGTGTGGATGGACCATGTTAGTTTGTTGATGATGTGGACACCAAGGAACTTGAAGCTCTCAACCTGCTCCACTGCAGCCCCGTCGATGAGAATGGGGGCGTGCTCAGTCCTCTTTTTCCTGTAGTCCACAATCATCTCCTTTGTCTTGATCACATTGAGGGAGAGGTTGTTGTCCTGGCACCACACAGCTAGGTCTCTGACCTCCCAATAGGCTGTCTTGTCGTTGTCTGTGATCAGGCCTACCACTGTTGTGTCATCGGCAAATGTAATGATGGTGTTGGAGTCGTGCCTGGCCGTGCAGCCAAGAGTGAACAGGGAGTACAGGAGGGGATTGAGCACGCACCCCTGAGGGGCCCCTGTGTTGAGGATCAGCGTGGCGGATGTGTTGTTACCTACCCTTACCACTTGGGGGGCGGCCCGTCAGCAAGTTCAGGATCCAGTTGCAGAGGGAGGTGTTTAGTCCCAGGGTCTTTAGCTTATTGATAGGCTTTGAGGGCACTATGGTGTTGAACGCTGAGCTGTAGTCAATGAATAGCATTCTCACATAGGTGTTCCTTTTGTTCAGGTGGGAAACGGCAGTGTGGAGTGCAATGGAGATTGTATCATCTGTGGATCTGTTGGGGCAGAATGCAAATCGGAGTGGGTCTGGGGTTTCTTGGATGATGGTGTTGATGTGAGCCATGGCCAGCCTTTCAAGGCACTTTATGGCTACAGACGTGAGTGCTACGGATCGGTAGTTGTTTAGCCAGGTTATCTTACTGTTCTTGGGCACAGGGACTATGGTGGTCTGCTTAAAACATGTTCGTATTACAGACTCGTACAGGGAAAGGTTGAAAATGTCAGTGAAGACACTTGTCAGTTAGTCAGCGCATGCTCGCAGTACACGTCCTGGTAGTCCGTCTGACCCTGTGGCCTTTTGAATGTTGACCTGTTTAAAGGTCTTACTCACATCGGCTGTGGAGAGCGTGATCACAGTCTTCCGGAACAGCTGGTGCGAGCATAGAAGTAGTTTAGCTCATCTGGTAAGCTCGTGTCACTGGGCAGCTCTCGGCTGTGCTTCCCCTTGTAGTCTGTAATGGTTTGCAAGCTCTGCCACATCCGACGAGCGTCAGAGCCGGTGTTGTACGATTCGATCTTAGTCCTGTATTGATGCTTTGCCTGTTTGATGGTTCGTCGGAGGGCATAGCGGGATTTCTTATAAGCTTCCGGGTTAGAGTCACGCTCCTTGAAAGCGGCAGCTCTAGCCTTTAGCTCAGTGTGGATGCTCCCTGTAATCCTTGGCTTCTGTTTGGTGTATGTACGTATGGCCACTGTGGGGACGATGTCATTGATGTACTTATTGATGAAGCCAATGACTGACGTGGTGTACTCCTCAATGGCATCGGAGGAATCCTGGAACATATTCCAGTCTGTGATAGCAAAACAGTCCTGTAGCTTAGCAACTGCTTCATCTGACCACTTTTTTATTGATCTAGTAACTGCTGCTTCCTGATTTTAATTTTTGCTTGTAAGCAGGAATCAGGAGGATAGAATTATGGTCAGATTTGCCAAAAGGAGGGCGGGGGAGAGCTTTGTATGCATCTCTGTGTGTGGAATATAGGTGGTCCAGAGTTCTTTTTCCTCTGGTTGCACATTTAACATGCTGATAGAAATTTGGTAAAACAAATTTAAGTTTCCCTGCATTAAAGTCCCCGGCTACTAGGAGCGCCACCTGTGGGTGAGCGTTTTCTTGTTTGCTTATGGCAGAATACAGCTCATTCAATGCTGTCTTAGTGCCGGCCTCTGACTGTGGTGGTATGTAAACAGCTACAAAGAATACAGATAAAAACTCTCTCGGTAGGTTGTGTGGTCTACAGCTTATCATGAGATACTCTACCTAAGGCGAGCAATAGCTCGAGACTTCCGTAGATATCGTGCACCAGCTGTTGTTTACAAAAATACATAGACCGCCGCCCCTTGTCTTACCAGACGCCACTGTTCTATCTTGCCGGTACATTGTATAACCAGCCAGCTGTATGTTGATGTTGTCGTCGTTCAGCCACGACTCCGTGAAGCAGTTTTTAATGTCCCGTTGGTAGTTTAATCTGCAGCGTAACCCGTCGAGTTTATTGTCCAAAGATTGCACTTTTGTTAGCAGAATGGAGGGAAGTGGGGGTTTATTCGATAGCCTGCAAATTCTCAGAAGGCAGCCGGACCTTCGGCCCTCTTTCTCCACCTCACGCACATCGGGGCCTGTTCCCGAGGAAGCAGTGTATCCTTCACGTCGGGCTCGTCAGAGTCGTGAAAGGAAAAAGAGGATTCTGCTAGTCCTTGGTGAGTAAACGCAGTCCTGATGTCTAGAAGTTATTTTCGGTCATAAGAGACGGTAGCGGCAACATTATGTACAAAATAAGTTACAAACAACAAAATAAGCGAACAAATAAACACAATCGGCTGGGGTGACGTAAAATGTCTGCCTTCTTCTCCGGCGCCATCTTAATGGTCATCATAACATGGTCATCATTACCTGATTGCCAGTCTGTTTCTGCTTGACAATGGAGTAGGCAAGAGCACTAACTGATCTGGGACCATGCTAACCAATGTGGTCTCATGACAGCCCAGTTAGTATGATATGTAATGTTGTGTTCAGTGGCATAGCCAGACATTCTTTGGTGGGTGGGCTGGCAGAAATAAAGATTAAAATGTGCTGTTTTGAACATTTAGAATTTTTAAAGCTAATTAAAGCTCAAATATACACTAAGAGGCCAGTTTATTGGGCCTAGCTCGAGCCTGGGGAGCCATGACGAATTGGATGAAGTAATTGATTATATATCGCGGACGTAAGGTATTGCATGTCTTTATCTGAGACCAGGTTGCTTGTTGTGCAGTAAGAAGGAAGGAACATTTTACATTGGCGGTTAGAATTAAAACGACAAAGGAGAACATCGTTCTGAGAGAAGCCTTACTTGACATACAGACTAGATCCATGAGAGAGAATCTGGTACTTACAGGTATCCAAGAGACAGAAGGAGAAGTTCCTGAATCTGTTGTTAGACAGTTCCTCCTTACAGCGCTTCAGATTCCACCCGAAACTATCGACAAAATCCAACTCGAACATGTACACCGCTTCGGACAGAGAGGGCAGAGGTATGAACACCCAATCGTTGCAAAATGTGCTTTCCTTAAGATAAAATACTGGTTAAAAGCCTGGGTGAAAGACTTGCTTGCACGAAAATAGGCATGAATGACCAGTTCCCGAAGGAAATTGCAGAACGGCGTAAAGTTTTGTTTTCAACTGTCAAGGAAAATAGATTGCAAAGGAAACGCGTAGCTCTCGTCGTCGATAAACTGTATATTGATAACCAGTTGTTCAGAGACACAAAGACTACTCAATGGCTATTTTCAAAATTACAAAGTTGTCATAGAGGAGGCAAATAAGGAAACACTAGCCCGGTTATGGATTGTAATAATACAGCAAAAAAATATAGCTTTTCTATCTATCTTCAAATACAACTAATTGGAACACTAAAGCACTAATTCAACATGGTGGAGATAAAAACTCAGTAAACAGAAGGCACAGTATGGATGGATGGATGGTGTGGTGTGTGTTTTTTGGTGTTTGGGAAAGTGTGGCGTTGAGTGAGAAAGGAAATGGTTGCATTTCCCAGAACCAATGTATTGCTGTGAGCAGGGGTTGTGAGAGAGCTTTCAATGTTGTTCAGATGAGGGACATACATTTTATAATGAATTATACATCATATTTATTTATTGTCCTATCATGGTTGAACAGCGTTTTAAAATAAATTATACATATAATGTATTTATCGTCCTATCATGGGGATCCCGGTGGGCTGCCCGCACCCAGGCAGTGGCAGTGCTGGCAACACTAGCTGCAATAACCCATGGGGAGGGGGTCACACTCGGATATTCAGAGAGGGGGCATATTATTGTGGCACAAAATCAAAGGTCTGACTGCACGGAGATGCTTGGGAATATGGTCAATACGGAGGACCATGTTGTGGGTGTTTCATGTGAAGGGGGTATATCTGATCTCCATCATCTGGGACATGACAACGGTAAATCAAATCTCCCCATTTCTGCCCATTTCTTTGGCACAGTTTTACAGGCCTTCTCATACAGCTGCAACTGTATATGCATTCATAAATCAAGACCTTTCTTGAGTTGGGCTCTGAGATGGTGCAAATGTTGAGAATTTGAGTCTATGGTTGTTGTGGGGGAAAGGGGTTGAGTGTGTGGGTGGGTGTGTATCCCACAACTGTTGTGAGGGAGTAAAAGATGTTAGGGACAATATAGGATGATTCAAAATAATTGTTTGCTAATATAATAATTGCTTGCCATAATGTAATTTTGGTAATGGCGAGACTGGTGAGAGGTACAAATCCTTAGCATAAATTGCCAACATTACTACAAATATCAATAGCTAATTATGGAAAATAAGAAACAGGATTTTTTAAATGTATATACAGTTGAAGAGGAAGTTTACAAACACCTTATCCAAATACATTTAAACTCAGTTTTTCACAATTCCTGACATTTAATCCTAGTAATAATTCCCTGTCTTAGGTCAGTTAGGATCACCACTTTATTTTAAGAATGTGAAATGTCAGAATAATAGTAGAGATTGATTTATTTCAGCTTTTCTTTTTTTCATCACATTCCCAGTGGGTCAGAAGTTTACATACACTCAATTAGTATTTGGTAGCATTGCCTTTAAATTGTTGAACTTGGGTCAAACAATTCGGGTAGCCTTTCACAAGCTTCCCACAATAAGTTGGGTGAATTTTGTCCCATTCCTCCTGACAGAGCTGGTGTAACTGAGTCAGGTTTGTAGGCCTCCTTGCTCGCACATGCTTTTTCAGTCCTGCCCACACATTTTCTATAGGATTGAGGTCAGGGCTTTGTGATGGCCACTCCAATACCTTGACTTTGTTGTCCTTAAGCCATTTTGCCACAACTTTGGAAGTATGCTTGGGGTCATTGTCCATTTGGAAGACCCATTTGCGACCAAGCTTTAACTTCCTGACTGATGTCTTGAGATGTTGCTTCAATATATCCACATAATTTTCCATCCTCATGATGCCATCTATTTTGTGAAGTGCACCAGTCCCTCTTGCAGCAAAGCACCCCCACAGCATGATGCTGCCACCCCCGTGCTTCACGGTTGGGATGGTGTTCTTCAACTTGCAAGCGTCCCCCTTTTTCCTCCAAACATAACGATGGTCATTATGGCCAAACAGTTCTATTTTTGTTTCATCAGCAGATGACATTTCTCCAAAAAGTACGATCTTTGTCACCATGTGCAGTTGCAAACCTTAGTCTTGCTTTTTGATGGCGGTTTTGGAGCAGTGGCTTCTTCCTTGCCGAGCAGCCTTTCAGGTTATGTCGATATAGGACTCGTTTTACTGTGGATATAGATACTTTTGTACCTGTTTCCTCCAGCATCTTCATAAGGTCCTTTGCTGTTGTTCTGGGATTGATTTGCACTTTTTGCAAAAGTACGTTCATCTCTAGGAGACAGAACACTTCTCCTTCCTGAGCAGTATGACGGCTGCGTGGTCACATGGTGTTTATACTTGCGTACTATTGTTTGTACAGATGAACGTGGTACCTTCAGGCGTTTGGAAATTGCTCTCAAGGATGAACCAGACTTGTGTATTTTTATTTTCTGAGGTCTTGGCTGATTTCTTCTGATTTTCCCATGATGTCAAGCAAAGAGGCACTGAGTTTAAAGGTAGGCCTTGAAATACATCCACAGGTACACCTCCAATTGACTCAAATGATGTCAATTAGCCTATCAGAAGCTTCTAAAGCCATTACATCATTTTCTGGAATTTTTCAAGCTGTTTAAAGGCACAGTCATCTTAATGCATGCAAACTTCTGACCCACTGGAATTGTGATATAGTGAATTATAAGTGAAATAATCTGTCTGTAAAAAATTGTTGGAAAAATGAATTGTGTCATGCACCAAGTGTTCTATGGGTGGCACTGTGTGCTCTTTTCGAAGGATGGGTCCCGGGTCTCTCCGGGGCTATGGGGTCGGGGGTGTCGGGCATTGGGATGACAACTCAACTCGGGATGAGGAGGGCTTTTAGCGGGTGGAATAATGGGGATGAATTGGAGGTTTACTTAGTAGCAATGCAGATATCATTGTACAGCTATATAGACACTTACTTTTTAATGGTATGTTTACAAACATATATTTTGATAAATAGAATTGAAACTTGTCTCATTATGGTAAGTGGTGAAATAAGTATAGCCAGCTATAATTGTAATGGCTTAGCAGAAAATAAGAAAAGATTATCAGTATTTACCTGGCTGACAGAGAAGGCATATAATATCTATTGTTTACAGGAAACTCATTCAACAATTTTAGATGAAGTTTTGTGGAAAAAGGACTGGGGGAGGGAAATATATTTCTCCCATGGGCAAAGAAATTCAAAAGGGGTGATGATATTAATTAACAGTAATTTTGATCCAAATGTGTAAATTGTCCAAACAGATCATCAAGGTAGATGGATTATTTTAAATATGTTATTGGACAATAAACAGATTTGGCTTATTAACCTATACGGTTCAAATTATGATCCAAGCTTCTTTGAAAATATATATAAGAATTTATCAAGTCTACAAGCAACACTAGACTATTATTATGGTGGGAGATTTTAATACGGTTTTAAATACCTCTACGGACCGGAAAGGAAATCACACTACAAACTATCACCCTCAGGCACTTAAGGAGATCATGAATGTCATGGATATATTGGAATTAGTGGATATATGGAGGCTTAAATACCCTGACCTAGTGAGATATACATGGCGAAGGCTTAATCAAGCTAGTCATCTTGATTACTTTCTTATGTCATTCTCTCTGGCACCAAAAGTTAAAATACTGTTGATAGTGGACAGAATGTGGTAGGATCATCACATAATTGGCATATATATTACTCTTACAGAATTTCCACGTGGGCGAGGATATTGGAAATGTAATCAAAGCCTAATGGATGATAAATTGTTTAGAACTAGGACAGAAGAATTTATAACAGACTTTTTCAGACATAACATAGGTACAGCAGATCCCCTTATTGTATGGGACACTTTTAAATGTGCCTTTAGAGGCCATGCAATTCAGTACTCATCTATAAAACAAAGCAATTTAGATCAAAAGAGTCCATATTAACAAAGAAAATTGAAGGACTAACAGTACAGTTAGATAGCAATAAAAACGATACCATAGAGGTACAGAATGAGATGGAGGAACTTATTCAAGAAAGATCCAGTGTAATATTATACAAATAAAGCGAACTGGATGGAATATGGGGAAAAATGCACCAAATTATTTTTCAATCTTCAACATAGAAATGCTACCAAAAATAATGTATTGAAACTTGTTACACATGGAGTCACGCATGATTCCCCGAATGATATTTTGAAAGAGGAAGTAAAGTACTTTAAGAATATGTTTTCGTTTGCCTCCTCCATCTCCACTAACCGAATCTAATTGTATGGATTCTCTTCCTATTAATAATGTAAAATTAACATCTGTACAGAAAGACTCATGTGAAGGCCAAATTACAGAAGAGGAACTTCTTGATGCAATTAAAGCCTTTAAGTCTGGGAAAACTCCAGGGCTGGATGGCATAGCAGTGGAAGTATACCAAACTTTTGATGTACTCAGAGCACCATTATTATCATGTTTTAACCACTCCTATATAAATGGTAGATTATCGGACATGCAACAAGAAGGTCTGATTTTATTATTACTGAAACAGGATCCAAGTGGTACATTTAAAGATCAAGTCCATTTAAACAAATTGGAGGCCTCTTACACTTCAGTGTTGTTGTAAGGCCTGGGTGTCGGAGTGCGAAGTCAAGCGCAGGAAACAGCAGGTGCAATAACAAATGTTCTTTAATGAACACGGAGAAACTAGGCCACCCGACTAACACACTGGGTGTACTCCTCAAACAACCCCAGACACGGGGGAAACGAACACAGTCCAGTAAACACGTAGAACGAAACAAACACCACTCTTACTAACAAACAATCCCGCACAAAGAAACGTGCGGGCCGGCTGACTAATAAGCCCAACTAATTACACCCTAATACAAAACAGGTGAACCCAATAAACACATAGGGAGGGGAAGAAAAGGATCAGTGTCAGCTAATAGGCCGGTGACGACGACCGCCGAGCGCCACCCGAACGGGAAGGAGAGCCTGCCTCGGTCGAAGTCGTGACAGTTGTCATGCAAAAATTCTAGCTAAATGCTTGGCGCATAGAATTAAAAAGGTGTTGTTAGATATTATTCATCCTAATCAGACAGATTTTTTACATGGACGATACATTGGAGATAATATAAGACAAGTACTGGAAACAATATAATACTATGAAATATCAGGGACACCAGGCCTGGTTTTCATAGCTGATTTTGAAAAGGCTTTTGATAAAGTACGACTGGAGTTTATATATAAATGCCTAGAATATTTCAATTTTGGAGAATCTCTGATAAAATGGGTTCAAGTTATGTATTGTAACCCTAGGTGTAAAATAGTAAATAATGGCTACATCTCAAGAAGTTTTAAACTGTCAAGAGGAGTAAAACAAGGTTGTTCACTATTGGCATATCTATTTATTATTGCCATCGAAATGTTAGCTGTTAAAATTAGATCCAACCATCATATTAAGGGATTCGAAATCCGTGGCTTAAAAACTAAGGTGGCATTGTACGCTGATGATTCATGTTTTCTTTTAAAACCACAATTAGAATCCCTCCACAGCCTCATAGAGGATATAGATACTTTTGCTAACCTCTCTGGATTAAAACCAAATGATTATAAGTGTAGTATATTACGTATTGGATCACAAAAAAATGACACTTTTACATTACTGTGTAGTTTGCCAATAAAATTTGACGGGGATGTGGACATACTCTGTATACAAATCTCGAAAGAAAGAAATGATCTTACGCCAATACATTTTTAGGGAAAGTTAGCAAAAATAGATCTTGCTACCATGGAAAGGAAAATACCTGTCTATTTGTGGAAAAATCTCCCTGATCTTTAGTCATATCACAGTTTACCTATTTGCTTATGGTTTTGCTTAAACCTAGTGACCTGCTTTTTAAATTATATGAACAAATATTCAATTTTATTTGGAATGGCAAGCCAGACAAAATTAAAAGGGCTTAATTATATAATGAATATGAATTCAGAGGGCAGAAATGATTAAATATTAAAACATTAGACCTCTCACTAAAGGCATCAGTCATACAAAAGTTATACTTAAATCCGAAATGGATCTCTAGTAAATTGGTAGGAATGTCTCACCCCATGTTCAAGAATGGCCTTTTTCCCTTTATTCAGATTACAACTGCTCACTTTCGGTTGTTTGAAAACAAAATAATCTCCAAAATATCATTCATTTTTTTAACAAGCTTTAGAAAGTTGGTTGCAATTTCAGTTTAATCCACCTGAAAAGACAGAACAAATAATACAACAAATATTGTGGTTAAACTCAAATATACTAATTGATAAAAAAAACAACATTTTTTGATAACATCATAAAAAAAGGTATAATTTTTGTAAATTATATCATAAATAGGACTGGTGGAGTTATGTCACACATGCAACTAACACAGACATATGGAAATTACTGCTCTACCCAAAAGTACAATTGCAACTAATTGCAGCATTACCACAAAAATGGAAGAGGCAAGTAGAAGGGGGAAAATGTAAGGAACTTGTCTGTTGGCCCTGCATTAAAGACCATAAATGGTTGAAGAAAATTGTGATAAATAAAAACATATACCAATTTCATTTCAGGACCAAAAAATTGACAGCTGTGCCATATAAATTGCTAAATAGTTGGGAAGAGATTTTCGATGTACCCATTCCATGACACATGGTTTATGAATTGACACGCAAAACAACGCCCGATTCAAAACTTCAAATTTTTCTATTTAAATTATTATACTAAATTCTTGCAACCAATAGAATGTAATATATATGGGGATACAATCTTCCTACATCTGCAGATTTTGCTGTGAGGAGGCAGAGTCATTAGATCATTTATTTTGGTACTGTCCATATGTAGCTTGTTTTTGGTCACAGATCCAGGAATGGCTGAAGAATTGCAACATTTACCTAGAACTAACGCTGCAGATAGCAATACTGGGTGATTTGAAAAGTCATAATCAATCAATAATTTTATAATTATTTTAGCAAAAATTTGTATCTTTAATTTACAATCTGTAGAAGCTATGAGAATAGAAAGGTTCAGTACTTTTGTGAAGCATCACAGCACAGTTGAAAAATATGTCAAATAGAAATCCAAAATGGATGGTGTTAAGAGATAGGTGGAAGGGGTTGAATGGGGCTGAAGGGTGGGACTAATAACAAGATAACAAATGTAAAACATACGGGGTCTGTAAAATGTATATAGGTTCAGCAGTTTTGTGAAATGGCACAGTTACAAATAGAAATCAAACTGGATGGACATCAGAAATAGAGGAAGGACTAAAAACAAACAAAATATAACTATTGTAAAATAGATTGTCTGTAAAATGTGTATAATATATATAAACTGAAGGTAGAAGCCTAAGTGGTATTGTTTATTAGTTTACTCCAATTGGGGAAGGGGTGGTATGGTTTGCGGGGAATAATAAAGGTGTCACGTTCTGACCATAGTTCCTTTTTTATGTCTTTATTTTGGTTTGGTCAGGGTGTGAGTTGGGGTGGGCATTCTGTTGTTTTTCTATGTTTTCCATTTCTGTGTTTGGCCTGGTATGGTTCTCAATCAGAGGCAGCTGTCGATCGTTGTCTCTGATTGAGAATCATACTTAGGTAGCCTGTTTTCCTCATTTTGGTTGTGGGTGATTGTTTTCTGTTTTGTGCGTATTCCTTACAGAACTGTTTCGTTTTCGCTCTTTATTATTTTTGTCATTTTAGTGTTCAGTTTATTTTGTTTATTAAAATGAACACTTTCCACGCTGCACCTTGGTCCTCTTCTCCTTCACCAGACGAAAGCCGTTACAAAAGGTATATTCTAAAAACAGTATATATGTGTATTAGAAGTCGACCGATTATGATTTTTCAACGCCGATACCGATTATTGGAGGACCTTAAAAGCCGATACCGATTAATCGGACGATTTTGAAAAATATATTTGTAATAATGACAATTACAACAGTACTGAATTAACACTTATTTTAACTTAATATAATACATCAATAAAATCAATTTAGCCTCAAATAAATAATGAAACATGTTTAAATAATGCAAAACCTGCCTCCCGGGTGGCGCAGTGGTCTAGAGCACTGCGTCGCAGTCTCTGAGTTCTGAGTCTCTGAGTTCGCGCCCAGGCTCTGTTGCAGCCGGCCGCGACCGGGAGGTCCGTGGGGCGACGCACAATTGGCCTAGCGTCGTCCGGGTTAGGCCGGTAGGGATATCCTTGTCTCATCGCGCTCCAGCGACTCCTGTGGCGGGCCGGGCGCAGTGCGCGCTAACCGAGGGGGGCGGGTGCACGGTGTTTCCTCCGACACATTGGTGCGGCTGGCTTCCGGGTTGGAGGCGCGCTGTGTTAAGAAGCAGTGCGGCTTGGTTGGGTTGTGCTTCGGAGGACGCATGGCTTTCAACCTTCGTCTTTCCCGAGCCCGTACGGGAGTTGTAGCGATGAGACAAGATAGTAATTACTAGCGATTGGATACCACGAAAATTGGGGAGAAAAGGGGATAAAATGTATTTAAAAAATGATACAAAAATGGGCTCGAACCAGGAATATAGGCGGAGGTAGCGGTCCTGCTGCTGGGTTGTTGCCCTCCTACGGCCTCCTCCACGTCTCCTGATGTACTGGCCTGTCTCCTGGTAGCGCCTCCATGCTCTGGCAGACACAGCAAACCTTCTTGCCACAGCTCGCATTGATGTGCCATCCTGGATGAGCTGCACTACCTGAGCCACTTGTGTGGGTTGTAGACTCCGTCTCATGCTACCACTAGAGTGAAAGCACCGCCAGCATTCAAAAGTGACCAAAACATCAGCCAGGAAACATAGGAACTGAGAAGTGGTCTGTGGTCACCACCTGCAGAATCACTCCTTTTTTGGGGGTGTCTTGCTAATTGCCTATAATTTCCACCTTTTGTCTATTCCATTTGCACAACAGCATGTGAAATTTATTGTCAATCAGTGTTGCTTCCTAAGTGGACAGTTTGATTTCACAGAAGTGTGATTGACTTGGAGTTACATTGTGTTGTTTAAGTGTTCCCTTTATTTTTTTGAGCAGTGTATATGGATATATGTATGTATATGGGTATATATATATTTACCCCAAAAATATGGGGGATTGGAATTGATGCAGACAATTACATTGATGGAAGCAACAATCTTTCCTCAATGTTTAAGCTGATCCACCCCTAAAAAAATAAAATAAAAAAAGACAAATGTTAGGTGAATTTACATAGCAGGTTAGGTGAATTGAGTTAAGTTTAGAACAAGGGTTAGAGTTTGCAAAAATGCTACAGTTGTCCCCGACATGACCAGAACATGCACATTTTGGATTGCTAGACTATAGCGGATTATGCACACCCATCCTTTCCGACAAACCTCCCTAAGGTTGCTTCTGTCTCAAGTAACTAGACCATTTGTAGGTATCATACTTCTTGGAGGTGCTCAGAAATATGTAAAGTAGATTTTGTATTGCTCTATAGCTAGGCTGTGCTAACAGGGCCATGATGTAAGTCTCTCACTCTTCCTCTCTCTTACAGGTGTGCCCAAAGTCCCAGGAGAAAGTATATGGGCTATATTAAACAAACCCATACAGTTTTCTGGATCCAGTATACCTTTGAAACTAATCAAAACAGTGGAATGGCGTCACAAAAGTGGAAACTCACAGACATTCTGTCTTCTTCATAAAATGGATGGGAACATCACCAACATATACCCTGCATGCAATGGCACTGCACGCTTCCTTTCCCACAATAAAACCTTTGTTCTATACTCAGTGAGGGCAGAGAATGAAGGTGTCTATGAAGAAAGAGTGATTTATAAGAATAACACTATGATCACATTAAATATATCACTGTCAATCATTTGTAAGTACAGCATATTACCCTAACCCATTTTTATCTGTCTGTCTTTCTACACAGTAATGCCAACTGTGCTTCAAATTCAGTGGAAATCCATACATAGATATATGGAAATCACTAATGGATAAATCTAAGATTGTATTCATGGAGAGCACATGTCCATATAATGGAAGTCACAAAAGTTTACCAGAATAAAAAAAAAAGTCAGACACATTACCTATTGGATTCAAATTCAGAGATTCACAACTGATGAATGTTTTGGTCTCTTTAGCTCCTCCCTCCACCCTGCACATCAGCGTAAACTTCTCCCACACGCTGCTAACAATGACCTGTGAGGTCAAGGGGTCAAACCTCTCCTATTGGTGGCTGAAGGATGACCAGCCCTTCCTCACGGATTCCAGATGGTTATTGGGTGAGAGAAACCAAACCTTACAGGTGAACAACCTGACCAAGGCTGACTGTGGGAAATACACCTGCTTGGTGGCCAACAAGGCAGGCCAGTCACAGGGCCACTTCCAACTCCCAGGTGAGAGCAACATAAAACTATTCCCTAAACTTAACCTTTGCCTATGTCCATCATAGGAACATACGGGCAGTGTTCCAAGCTGACCACGTTGCAGTCGCCTGCCAGATCTTACAATGCCCAGATAGGTGTTACACATGTCAGCCAACCACATTATATGATATAGCAATCTGATGCCTGACTGCGAAGTCAATGGCGGTGCACGCAGCCATTGGTTGATACGTGCAACACAACTGCAATATAGTCGTTCTGGAACGTAACCTAAACTGAAACAAAACCTCTGTCCAGCAAAGGAACAAAATGACACATAATAATAATTCATATTGCCATTACTAATTGTGGATGATCAGTATCCAAATGCCAGTTTGTTCTAACATGATCTGTTCTATTTGTATTTGTGGGCAGATAACCAATCCTCTGTGTGTAATGATGGAATTGTCCGAGCCACACTGCTGATAGGCCAGAGAGAAGTTATAATCATGGTAATATTGGGCATCTGCATATTTGGCCTGCTCATCATCATTGCCTGCATCAGGAGATATCACCAGGGTAAATAGTGTCATTTACCGCAGTAATTAAAAGTCTGTTTAGTAATGGCTGTTATGGTGGTTTCATGAAATTAAAAACAATATTTCTGTTTTTTGGCAAGGTAGAAATACAGAAGCATCTGGCAGGTATGGTTTTAGCCCCTTTCTCAAGATTGTTTGGTAACACTTAACAATTATAAGCCTGTCATACAAATAGGCTTATAATGTGATGTCTATGTATCTGTCTCAAATGGCTGTTTATTAATCAGGGTCATGCATTTTATGACAAGTTCTACAATGTATTATACCTGAAAAGTGTTATCCATTGTTTTTATACTTCTATACACACATCTATGGATAAAAGACCATCCTTTCTGTTATTTCATTTTCCTGTCATATTGTATTTGGACAGGACTTTGCAACAAGGAGCAGCATCCTGTCAGAAACAGGAGAGGTACAAACAGCATAACTTAAAGAAAGCATCTGTTTTAGGAATGATCAAATATCATCACTATATTATACTACTATTGTAATAATGCTGAAATAAAAAATGCATAATTAATGAAGGGCCTAATGTTAGATTAAAACCGATAAATTGTTTTTAGGAAGGAGAAGAGACACCCCCGTGTCCAAAAATCATGTGTATGATGAGATTGGAGATGAACAGGTAAAAAAATACAATGACATTAACAAAGGGTTATTATTTGGTCACTCAATGAAGCAGTGTGGACCATTGTTAAAATGCCTTAGCTCAGTGCATTCTTGCGTATGTGTGTCACCTCTAGGAGCAGCTTGAACAAGAGGTGGTGATCCCATTGCCATACGTCTACACAGACTTCCTTCCAAACAGAAAACAAGCAGATCCCCAAAAGGACTTTGGGTACTCCACCATCGGGCCAGCTAGCCTAAGCGGAGTCACAGTGATCGAGGCAAGCGAACAAGGTCTTGAATGTAGGTTCCTAGTGGAGACAGCGTAGCATACTAAAAATATCTAATAAAATTGTATTTGTCACATGCGCCAAATACAATAGGTGTAGACTTTACCATGGGATGCTTAGTTACGAGTCCTTTCCCAACAATGCAGAGTTAAAAAGTAAGACAAATCTGCTAAAAAAAAGTAAATAGTAACAAAATAAAGACTATATACAAGGACAACCGGTACCGAGTCAATGTGCAAGGGTATGAGGTAGAGGTATTTGAGTTAATATGTACATGTAGGTAGAGGTAAAAGTGACTAGGCAATCAGGATAGATAATACACAGAGTAGTAGCAGCGTATGTGAAGACTGTGAAAGAGTGTCTGTTCAGGAAGCCTTTTGGTCCCAGACTTGGTGCTCCGGTACTGCTTGCCATGTTCCAAGTCTATGATTTGGGTGGCTGGAGTTTTTGACAATTTTTAGGGCCTCCTTCTGACACCGCCTGGTATAGAGGTCCTGGGTGGCAGGGAGCTTGGCCCCAGTGATGTACTGGGCAATATGCACTACTCTCTGTACATTTACATTTAAGTAATTTAGCAGACGCTCTTATCCAGAGTGACTTACAAATTGGAAGTAAACCTGGAGAGGTTTGGGGAGTAACGGATTATAAATAAAACTATAATCCGTTACCAGCAAATATATTGTAATCAGATTACAGATCATTTTTAAGAACTAGAGGATTACTTTCAAATTCAGAAAGGATGTTTGCGCAATAAAATCATTGACACTTCTGTTTTCTCAATGACATTCAAATCAGCACTGAAAAAAGGTGCAAGTTTAAGTTTGTTCCACCTGAGCGAGTCTGACCACAAGTCAGGGTCCACTATGATGACACACCAAATGTGTTTGAGATAAAAGATATAGGATATCACTTATTATTGAAATCTACATAGTGCATTGATGTGAATCACACTGCTGCTCTCTCATTTAGCAATTCTTCAAGAATCAATGGATATATAATTTATAATCCAAAAATGGATGTAGCAACTACACTATACGACTTAAAGGGGCAATCAAAAGTGTGCGAGTTTGAGCATGTTAGCAAAGTTTTCAGTATAATTTACCTTTTACGCTCAATAACTGGTTGTGCCACCTTTAGCTGCAATGACTGCAACAAAACACTTAATGTAGTTGTGGATGAGTCATATCTCTGTGGAGACATTTTGGGAACTGGCTTTAACTCGGCGGCATTTGTGGTCTTTCAGGTCCTGGTTTTAGGCCTGAACTGTGACTAGGCCATTCCAGAACTTTACATTTGTTGCCTTTCAGCCATTCGTGTGTGTTTTGGATCTTTGTCTTGCTGAATGACCTAGCTGTGCTTCAGCTCACAGAAAAATGACCTGACATTCTCCTTTAGAATGATCTAAAACAGAGAATTATTCATGGTTCCTTCAATGATGGCAAGTGGTTCAAGTCTTGAGGCAGCAAAGCATCCCCAAACCATTACACTACAACCAACATGCTTGACTGTTGGTTTAAGGTTCTTACTGTGGAATGCAGAGTTTGGTTTCCATCAGACCTAATATGACACGTCTTCCAAAAAGTTCCCCTTTTGACTCATCTGTCCATAGAACATTCTTCCAGGAGTCTTGATGATCATCCAGGTGCTTTTTGGCAAAATTGAGTCAACTTTTTGGATGAATTGGGTCCCGATATGTCTGGCGAAAACCAAAACACTTCATTCCACAGTAAGAACCTCATACCAACGGTCAAGCATGGTGATCGCTGAGTTAAAGCAGTTCTACATGGAAGTGGGCCAAAATTCCTCCACAGGGATGTGAGAGACTAACAACTACAGGAAGTGTTTGGTTATAGTCATTGAGTGTAAGGGGGAAATAACTTTTTCACACAGGGGCATTGGGTGTTGTATAACTTTGTTAATTAAATTAAAGAATGATCAACATTGTGTTATGTTCCCTTTATCTAATATTAGATTTTGATCTGAGAACATTCAGTGTCAGAAATATGCAAAAATAGAGAAAATCAGAATGGGGTCAAATACTTATGGCACTGAGGTTGGAGATTACGCTATAGCAGCGGTAGGCAACCCTGTTCCTGGAGTGCCACGGGTACTACAGACCCAGGGTTGCCTGTGCTTTAGGGTTCTCCAATTTGGCCAGATTGCGGTCCAAAGCATTTTCAAATAGATGATGCCGTGCTGCAATAGAATGCTTATGGTTACATTAGGAATTGTTCAACAGAATCCAGAAATCACATTTTGATGTTGAAGAGACTTTGCTGACGTACAAAAGGTTTAATATAGGTTACTTTAATAGGTGTTCAAGGAATAATAGTTGCGTCAGAAGACAGTGTTATGACATACGACTCAGTGAAAGGGGCTGCGGGCGATGGCTAAGGGATCCCTCACTAAGCAGGTGCTCCAGTAAGGCAAGGCTGCATTGAACAACTGGGCTGTAACAATCAAGTCCATACATGTCATGATACAGTACTATTGACATAAATAAGATCGAGCACACATTGTACAAACTATCAGAGGAAACATACTTAAGATCTGGCGTCACCTCTTCACAAGAACAAAAGGGGAGGCTGTAATCTACATTCCTGTAAAGGGAGAACGTTTATATAGTCTTTTTTTTTTTATCTGGGTGCATATTCAGTTTTTCTATTTTTGTAACTAAAGGAACAACTATAAAAAGGAAATTGTAATAAATAAACTTGAATACAGAGGATTTGGCAATTGTTCTTTGTAATTGCGTGAGTGTCCCTGGTTTCACCCTTTCCTGAAGTGAGAGCCTAATTGAACTGCAGAGAACATAAAACCATCTGGGGTGACACTGTCCCTCACAATTATAAAAACAAACTCTCTCATATCACTAACAGACATTTGCAGGTAAGTCATAATTACTTACAACCAATGATTTATATATAATCTAGATGACTGACACGGGGAACTGTTTTGAAGCCACTGCGCCTCCATGGCACTCCCTCACCATTGTAAAAAATATTTTGGAAGCTAATGAAATGCATTTATTAATGTCTACATTCGTTTGACCCGTTTATTCTATTCAGACACATGAATGCATACTTTTAAATTCAATTGTGAGAAACATCCTTAAAGTACAATTCTTTGAAAGTATTAATGTTACTGTTCCCACTACAACAAAAGGCCATGTAATTTTGTCCTTTAAATATTGTAGAATTCCATTCATTCCTATGGAGTACTGCTTTTCTGAGGAGTGCCAATATGGCTGACTGGTGGCTTCAAAACCTCTCATTGGCCAATCCATAGCATCAACAATCCAGGGTTTATATATATGGTTGATTACACCTCCACAGAGTTCCCAGCACAGCAGCTGACTCACTTAATGAGGCCCATAGGTTGTAACAAACTATTCACCTGTGAAAACAGTCCACCATCGCATACATACACAGTAGAGTCAAGACTTGAATTGGAATTATAAAAATACAGGTACAAAATCGATTACATTCAGGACACAGTACCAGCACAAAGGGGTATGGTCTATATTTATTTTGATAACTAATCATATAGGAAATGTATTGAGGCATCTTCTAGATGTGGACCCCAGGAAGAGTAGGTGCTGTTTTAGCAGTAGCTAATGGGAATCCTAATAAAATACTAAATACTAGTTAGAAAAGGCTGAGGGTGATACATAATGGCTGATTTTGAAGGGGTTTGTTTTCAACTTGATTCTAAAATGGTCAAATTAGTTAAAGAATACTTCACTGCATAATTTCACAAGATAGACATGAATACCTGTGTAATCGTTTACATTTACCTCATGATATGGAGGAAGGCTAAACACTCTTGAAAGGAGAGTTATGTGAAATGGGGGATAAATTAAAATCATCATGATATCATTTTGGTTTGGGTCATAAGGTGCAAATATTGTCTATTAAAAGAGGCATTGAAAGGTATCAGTACAGTGTACACCATTCCCACGTGGGGTTTAAGTCTTAGGAAACCCATCAGATATATAGGATTAGTTGTGCTGATATAATACATTTGTTACCTGAAAATCTATACACCATGAAAATGCAGTGCAACTGCAATGCTAACCTTCGTTTTCAATAGAATTGTCATTTAAAGACAACTTTCCCCTTTCTTTGGCAAATGTCTGAAAACCACTTGTTATAAGCATGTACATCTCTGCTCTTTTTGGGGAAGGCAATGTCTTAATTTCTGTGAAATAACAACACTGATGTCCATCAGTGGAATAACTATGTGTAGTTTACTGCTTGGACGATTTTAGTCAGCCTTGAATTTATTCTCTCAAAACTGGAAAGTCTTACATTTTTGTTTCAAAGCTTTGTTGAAGTTTCCTTTTGAGTTCGAAAGTCATGTTTTAGGTCTGCCCGTTCACAGTCCTTTTGTCAGCGTTTAGGGATGAATTAACAAATACAGCGAAGAGAGTCAGCATTGCGCATATCCCTCTACAAGTCAGCCCAATCCTGGAGGGATTATTCAATATATTTTCAATTTATTCTACTTTGTGGCATTATAATCTCTTAGCGAAGACTAAATACCTCCATTTACAATAAGAAGGTAGAGCCAATAGCCTCTAAAGTTCATGCTGTGCCAACAGCACACATCATTCAGACGTAGCCCAGAAATGGCAATGCAGTTGCTTTAAGAATACGAACTCAAAAAGTTGAAAACTACCTTTCTAGAAGTAATGCACCTCATCTCAGTACACATTTGTTTAACAGGTACAGTAGGCATATATGCATCACTTTGTGTATGAGATTTTTCACAACAGTCTTAATCCAGTTAACTAGGCCTCAGGAAAGACCGCTGAGGTTGGGAACACAAGATAAAGGAGAAATACAAAATCTAGTTCAACAGCATCATAATGCACACAACTCTTAAGTGAAGGAGAAGGCTCCAATGTAATAAGAGAAACTCGAAGAGAAAAAGACAAGGAGAGAAGTGTGATTTACTGCACAAACTAAGAAAAAGAGCATTGGTCAACTTGGAAACAAAAGAGTAATAATAATATAGTATGATGGTAACTTCATGGAGGACATATCGGTGGGGAGTTGCAATGTGAGTTCGTCATACACTACTTGTATAAGCTTGACACAGCTTTCTCCATCTGATTAGCTTACACCCAGAGCATATGTCAAGAGTCCCCCACTACAGCTCACACACTGTAAACAGAAGAATGGACACAAGGATCTGCTATCTGGATATGGAATGGATGCTAGCCTGTTCTACCTTGGTTAGAACATGCAATAACATTTTTTTTGTTGTTGAAACAATACGTTAAAAGCAACGACCATTGTCTTGTTATTGAAATACGTTCAAAAACAAAACCTTGATTATTCTGATTGCCTAAGAGTGGACCATTACTTGGCATAAGAAAATCTCAAAAGGCCAATAGGAAAAACAAAACGAGGGAAAACACATCGCCCTACTAAGAAAAAGTTACATCTTAAAAGAGTCTCCTACGTTAAGCTCAAAATTTGTGCAGCGTCTGTTAAAAAACTCTTAGGAAACTAGTAGCACACATTTGGATTAGCCTTGAAGATGCTACGCAGACTGCAATAAGATCAAGTATTGACACAAAATGCATTTTCATCATTCAAGTATATTCAAACGGATGTAAGAATTGTGTGAATGGTTGCGTGGTGGATGGGATGGTAGTCAGAAATAAGGAGCAGAGGTTGTGGTTGTGGTACGGTTAGGGTCATGATGAGAGAGTTAAGGCCATGGAGAACCATCCATTCTGTTAGTAACTTTGCTTGTCATCACATTGAGCCCCACTGTAGAGGGCTGAATACCAGGTAAACAGGCAGATAAAGACTGAAAATATGCTAACCAAAGGCCTCCCATCTAAACTTAAACGCAAGCTTAAGTTTAAATGCAAGAGCCTCAATGTGTTGAGTTCAAACTGACCACCGTAGTAGCAGTTGCTAAGCTGGCGTGAAGGCTAGGGATAGATCAGTATTGAATACATGACAATGGCATCTTAATGGTTGACAGTGGTTACAACGTGCATGGGCGGCATGTAGCCTAGCGGTTAAGAGCTTTGGGCCAGTAACCGCAAGGTTGCTGGTTCAAATCCCCAAGCTGACTAGGTGAAAAATGGATGGGCCGTTGAGCAAGGCACTTAATCCCAATTGCTCCTGTAAGTTGCTCTGGATAAGAGTGTATGCTAAATGGCTTAAAAGCTAATGAACTGGAAGGTTAAGAGGTCTGTTGTATCTATAGACCACACTAAATCGGCAAATTTAAAATTAAGGTACACAAGTAAGGTCTGTGTATCTTGGAACCCTTTCAGTCACGAGGACTATCTACTCAGGCTGTGTTAGTTTAAGTTCAAGCATGAAGGCGTGCGGGAAACCACAATATCTGACTCATCCTACGTCGAGGTATGCTAGGTGGAGTCTTTGCGAAACTGTGGTTGAAATGGGAAAATGTTATCGTAGGTTTCCTTTCTTTTTTTAAATGCAATTTTTGTTAGCAAAACTTGACCTTTAAAATGGCGTAATATCAGACAAAGGTTACACGTTAACACAACTACCTCTAACGGAGAAGGAAGCCATGCTCTCAGGGACTGGTCTTCCTCTTCCACAGGGTCCTCTAGGCAGGAGTGTCTGGGAAGAGGGGCGATGTGATCTCCTACTGCCAAGGGAAGGGTTCAGGAGAACACTGAGAAGGTGAGTTCACCCACTCTTTCCCCCTCAGACCAGAGCTCTAGAGCTAATTCACCACAGAGGGGTCCATCCACGAGTCACGTTCCGTCTCTTTCCTTCCTTCCAGGACAGGATGAGGAGTTGGAGGTTAAAAAGTTTAAACGAACAAGCGAGCATCTATTTTGTTTTGCCGGAGGCAAGAGGCTCCTCCACTTCATTGGTCAGCGCAGGAGATGAGCACAGGGGTCTTGGCCATGTCCTTCTTCTGGCTGTCACTAATCACATGCTGGCCTCTGAGATAGGAGGAAGAGAATAAGGTAAAGGTTAACAAATCAAGGTATGTACTTTTTGTTCTTGGCAAAGACTTGTGGTGTGGCATTTGTGTTGGGCCAATGGTTTGTGGTCTGGTTAGTGAAGACGTGTCAAACTCAATTCCTGGAGGCCCGTGTGTCTTCAGGCTCTGGCTCCTCCGTTGTACTTGATTGGTAAATTAAGGTAATTGATTAGTTCGGAACTCTGCACCTGATTATCTTGGTTATAATTGCACACAAATTGAAAGGTAATAATTCTATTTATTTAACCTTTATTTAACTAGGCAAATCAGTTAAGAACAAATTCTTATTTACAATGACGGCCTACCCCGGCCAAACCCTAACCCGGACGACGCTGGGCCAATTGTGCGCAGCCCTATGGGACTCCCAATCACGGCCGGTTGTGACACAGCCTGGAATCGAATCAGCGTCTGTAGTGATGCCTCTAGCACTGAGATGCTGCGCTACTTGGGAGCCCTAATAAAACATGGCACATTCACATTCAAAGTGTACAAAGAAAATTTTAAACACAGGGGGTTTCAAAAAGCATAAGCTACCTTGAAGCAAAGGTGCATCCCATGTCATATATTTCTGTCTGCCTACCTGTGAATGTTCTCCATGGCTGCCACCTCTGCAAGGGCAGCCAGGCTAAAGAAGGCAGGCAGGTCTTCAGGTGCACTGCTCCTGTCCGCCTCCTCTTGCTTGGATGCGCTGTAACACCCTGTTTCATTGCATAAAGTATCTTGGGATAATGGCTTGTCATCCTGCTCCGGGGTCAGGTCCCTGGCTTTGTCCTCTGTGTTAAAATGGACCAAAGAAGATGCCATGAAGCTATTGCCGGTCATTCAAAATGGCCTCTCAAAATGGTATGGACAGAACAACCCTCGTTGCTACCTCGTTTCTGTAAATTGTAATGGTTAAAAAAAAACATTTGGCATTTTCCAGCTCACATATTTACTTACATCCAATGTATTTAATAATGTGCAGAATAAACTATTAGGAAAGACCACTCACCTTCGGCTGGGGACACCCTGCCATCGGCCGAGCGCACCAGGTGTGTGATCTTGCTCTTCCTGGCCTTCCTTTTCTGGCTGCCCACTGGCACGCTAGGGCTAGTTCCCATGGCTTCTGGGTTCAGCGTGGCGGTGGTACAGGGGGCTGGGCTCGGCTTTGCCTTTGTGGCCTTGGCAGCCGAGTCTAACATGGGGGAGTCACTACGCATCGCTATGTCTGAGAAGAGAGGGGAAACATGGGGCACATTTATTTTAAAGAGCCATTCTTTTTCAAGAAGGATTTTAGAATTCTTCCACTCAAATTCTAACTTGAGATCTGGGCACCAAACATCAAAGTAAATCATGAATTGACTGAAAAAATGGTTCTGCTAGATGGCATGCATAGGATATTACTTTTTCATTTACGCTAACAACTAAAGAAAGAATGTTTTAAATGTGTCTAAAATCAAAGTGTCTAGATTTACTGTGTCTAGGCGTCTTTTTAAAATAATGGCTTTTGTTATCAGGTAAGCATATGGTCGCAGGGGTCATAATGCAATATAAGCGTATGGTACTTACATGGTCCATTTTTACATTGAGTAATGTATCCATTGTCTCCAACTATATGTAAATATCATGCCAAGAACATTCACAACTGGATTAAATAGTGCACACACATATTACATTATGCTCTAATTCACCTTTGTCCAAAGTATTGGGCTTCTCCTTTTTCTCCTTGTATTTGCTAACAATCTTGTGGAATAAAGTATTTTTCTGAGATGGAGATGGACCTGATATAACAAAAAAGAAACAAAAAGAGACCAGAGAATGACATGCAATGTTAAATGGTAACAAGGTATTTTTTTTGTCATGAGAGAGTGGTCAAGTTTCTGAAAGTGAGGAGAAACATGAGCGGTATGGGGTATGGATGGGAATGGGGAGAGACGGCTTCTGTTAAAACATTTTGAAACTTTTGGTGAACATTCTGGTGACATTTTCTGCTCACCCATGGCAGGTTTTGGAGGTTGTTCCTCCAGGGCGGTGTTAATGTCAGTTTTCTTCTTGGTGACGACAGTGCTCTTTTTGTCGAATGTCAGAGGGCTGTACTGCGGCAGGCTGTTGAACTTCTTCTCAAACTCCTCCTCTAGTTTCCCCAAACTGCAAAGTTGATACATGTTGATTAGATACATGTTGTTGATTAGATACAGGTGGAACATGCCCACAGCCATTTTCCAGGCCTTCATCATGCGGAAACACAATGTCATTTGTTTGTACCTGTTGATTTTTATATTTTTATAGAAATGCCAACACAATAATAGCTTTTTTCCAAGTTCCCTCTTGCGTGTTTCAAGAGTGCTTTGATCAGATAAGTAAGCTCCACTGTTGCTATGTTTCTCAATTACTGAGTGGTGGCAACTTTTTTTTTTTTTGTCTACTTTTCTTAAACCGAAGAGGAAACAAAAACAGAAGATTGGTTCATCAGCTTAAAAAGTGGCTCATTATCTAAGAAGGGCTTAAATTAAAAAATGACTTTTGGGAACCCCTAAAACTATTAATGCACTGAACCAATCTTAATATTCTTAATGCTTATAGATGTGCCAAAATGAAAAATATCAAACAGTTATGGGGTGCCCATAACTTAACCTGGGCGGCTATTTGCTCTCTCTTCAGGGGTTCCTCACAGGAAGATGTTAACTTCGACACAGAGGACCCCATCACACCACAAAGAAAGTGGAGCTAGTGATGAAATAGACACATTATTATTTCAGTATTTGTCATCATCCAATAATTCACTAATAGAACAGACTTGCAGCGTAAATTCAATGAGCAACAAGCCCCGAGCGCACAAAGCCAATCTTCCATCACTCACTTCAATAACAACAAATGTGAATCCTTGCATGACGAATGTGCCCCTTGAGAAATGGGATTATTGTCTGTTCACTATATTCTGCTCCCACTAGTGATCTTTCAGTGATAAAACCGAGGACTTTTGGGGTAAATTGGTCTTGGACAGACAACTCACCCTGGCGCGATCTCGTCTTTAGATTTGGACTTCTTAAGCTTCTTGAAATTACTGGGTCCCATCTGTGAGAAAGCCCAGGTCTCGTCAGTCCAGCCTCCTTCATCAGATGCACTTCGAAAAGAACCTCTTTTGCCTAACACACACACACACACACACACACACACACACACACACACACACACACACACACACACACACACACACACACTTTAGAGTAGCCACCAGTAAAAATTAAGTTAAAACCCTGGGTCTTGCTCAGAATGGGCGTAAATCAGCAGCATATTAAGATAGTAATTGTGGAGACAGGGTAGGGGGGGTTACTAATGCGTACCTCTGTCCACGTTGGCCCTCAGTGAGGTCAGCATCCCTTCCGAAACCAGGGTCTTGTACAGCGCCCCCTTGCAGCTTCTCTCAGACTTTCTGGATCCACACCCCTCTGCGTTGGCCTCCAGTTCCCTCTCCCCGACTTTGTGCTTGATGCGCGGGGGGCTGGGAGGGGAGGTGGGCTCCTCCGTGCTGCTGCTAATATTGGCCTCCTTAGCCTCTGTCTTGGGGCTTGCTGGATTCACCACCGTCTCCACTGTCAATGGAAGCTCTATGCATCCGTCGTCCTCTTTGTCCTTCACATTTCTCTCATCTTCCTTAGCCTTCAGGGGCCTCTTGGCTTTGGGCTTGGCCCTCTTTTTGGGTGAGCTGGACTCTACCAGAATGGTAACGGCGGCAGTGCGAGCCTTCTTCTTGGGCATATCCTCCTCGGCGTCGCCCCAGGCCCCTTTAGCCACGGCTTCGATAGTGTAGAAGAGGCTCTCCAACTCCGACTCGGATGACGGTCGCTTCTTGAGGGTCTTTTTGGGCGAGCCGGGACCAGGGCTCTTGTCTTTGTCCACCACTTTGGCCGGCTCTCTGGTGCTGGCGTCTTTTTTCTTTTTGATTATGGCCGCTTGGCCGCTGAGCAGCAGGAGACTAGCATCGGTCGGCATGGAGGAGGAAGACGGGGGAAAGGAGAGAGGAAGATCAGGGGTGTTGTCCCTAGCCTCCTCGACCACCATCTCAGTTTTGATGTGTGGGGTGCAGGTATCGTCCTGTGTCTCCATCTTCCCTGCCTCGGAGGCCAAGCACATCTACACAAAAGAAAACAGTTCACATGCAATCTTTGGACAATAAAATCGACGAGTTGCGCGGAACATTAAACTACCAACGGGACATTAAAAACGAACATCTTATGCTTCACGGAGTCGTGGCTGAACGACAACAGCATACAGCTGGCTGGTTATATGATGTACCGGCAGGATAGAACAGTGGCGTCTGGTAAGACAAGGGGCGGCAGTCTATGTATTTTTGTATACAACAGCTGGTGCACGATAACTAAGGAAGTCTCGAGCTATTGCTCGCCTGAGGTAGAGTATCTCATGATAAGCTGTAGACGACACTACCTACCGAGAGAGTTTATCTGTATTCTTTGTAGCTGTTTACATACCACCACAGTCAGTGGCTGGCACTAAGACAGATTTGAATGAGCTGTATTCCTCCATAAGCAAATAATAAAAACGCTCACCCAGAGGCGGTGCTCCTAGTAGCGAGGGACTTTAATACAGGGAAACTTAAATCCGTTTTACCACATTTCTATCAGCATGTTAAATGTGCAACCAGAGGGAAAATAACAAGAGGCTTCTAAAAAGCTTCTACCCCCAAGCCATAAGACTCCTGAACATCTAGTCAAATGGCTACCCAGACTATTTGCAGTGCTCCCCCCCCCCCCCCCCCCACCACTACTACTCTGTTGTCATCTATGCATAGTCACTTTAATAACTCTACCTACATGTACATAATACCTCAAATAACCGGTGCCCTCGCACATTGACTTTGTATCAGTACCCCCCTGTATATAGTATTGCTATTGTTATTTTACTGCTGCTTTTTAATTACTTGTTACTTTTATTTCTTATTCTTATCCGTATTTTTTGAAACTGCATTGTTAGTTAGCTACACCTGTTGTATTCGGCGCATGTGACTAATAAAATTTGATATGAAACTAACATTTCAGTAGTCACATCGATGTGAAAGTGCTGGAGCTAACTATGAATAATTTTCACTGTAGGGTATTTCAAGAGTTCAAAAATATCAAAATGGACTTAAATAGACCCTTAATGAGGGAGGGCCTGCAGTACCTCAGCAAGCTGGAAGAGAGCGGACTGGCCACACTGCTTTCCCTCTGGTGCAGTCGACTGGCTCGAATCAGAGGAGATCTGCTTTGATACACAACAAAGGAGAATTAGACAATACATCATAAAGACAATACAACAGCATTATAGAGTATGTAGTAGTGTGGAGTGGCAGACTTGAGACAGTGTAATGACTGTACCTCTCCCAGTTGAAAAAGAGGGGACTTGACATTGGCAGTGGGTACGTCAGGCTTTCCCAGCTGTGAGGTTCCAGACCACATCTGAGGAAAAAGGTGAATGAGAAAATGGATAAGATCCTGGGCTTATGCATGTTCATATTTGTAACTTGTGTATATTTGTACTAAACAGTATAGTATGGTTAATAGAGAGTAAATGCTATCATTTGTGCCCTCCCTTAAGGCATACCCGCACTGAGAAGAGCCAATAATGGCAGTATTTTAATTTTGTTGTTGTGGATTTCAGTTAGCAGGAAGATATCCCACTCAGTTTAAAAACAAACTACTTAAGAGTGCATTACAATAGCATGTAGAATTATTAAAGTCCATACATATGCAGTATGCAAGTATGCTTAGCAGTTGGCAGATCGCCTATAAAAATGTTACAGGCCAATATCATTGAGCCAAATCATGTGTAGACAAGCCTTTTCCTGAGAATACCCACTTCAGCCTGGTTCCCCCAACTCAAGGGCTTCCCTTTGCCAGCGGTGTCCATTAAACTGGGCTGACGCGTGCTGGAAGAGATCTGAAAAGGGACACAATTGAGGGTTGGCTGACCCAGTTAAACAGGAATGAGCCTCACTTCCTTGTGCCACCATTTTAGGGAATGGTATAATTTTATGTGATGTGTTGGGTACTGTAAGAGCAAACCAAACCATGTATATGCAAATAGACAATCCATCTAATGTAGGCTATTTTCGATACACGTGCACATATTGGCAAATCTATAAACTGTTGTGTCAGAGCGTATTTGCCGTGGAAGTCCTATGTAATAGTTACAAGTTAAAGAGAAAACCTTCCCATTTCAGGTGGTTTTACCTCAGCAAGTTGGAATAGGGAGGATTTATCAGGGTACTTAGTGACATCTGTGGCTCCAGATTGTGATGAGCTGGAGGAAATCTGTGGAGGTTCAATTCACACATTCAGCATAAACATTTGAATAATGTGATCTTCAAATTTGTATCTCACAGTGCTTTTCCAACAAATGTGAGAATGACTTAAGTGCCTCAGATATAGTTCCACTAAAACTATGATTTCTAGATTAAAATTGTGCAACAACAACAAGAATAAACTCAGTTCGACGAGTTGAAGATAACACTAGACTGGGCCTTTTCATAAATTGTCTCAAAGACCCTTAGATAACCCTCTGAAGTCCTCCGGTGGTTAATTTTAGCACTACAGTCCATGATTTAGTGGATATGACATGGCATACCTCTCTGGCAGTAAGGGCATGCTCCCCAGCCAACAGTAGCATGCTTAGGCCACCCATCTTCGTGGGATCTGGGAAGGAACAAAATATATTTTTACAAATTTGACATTCATTTAGTGGCAGCTATGCCGAGACATGACACGTATTTTATTAGCCTTTTTCCCAGAAATGGAAACTTGACGCACCTGCCATGGCGAAGTTAAGCTGTGGTGTGCTGTCAGTCTTGGGCACTTTCTTGGCAGTGGCACAACCCTTAGGGGAGTTGGAAGGGAAGGACCACACTTTATTGCGGGTGTTGCTAACAGTGTGGCAGGGGCTCTTGACTGGCTTGTTGGTGGCAGGGCACCACTTGTAGCCCGGGTTAGCCTTCATGAAGGCATCTTTGTACTGGAAAACGACAATGCGAGAAAGGTTATCAGCAAAAGCACACAGGAAATACATACTATAGCAAAATGCAGCATATACTGAAAAACACAGTGGAGGCTCAAAGAAGGATGGGGAGGACCTTCCTACACAGTGAATTTGATAAAAAAATAGTGAAACATAGATTAAACTATAATAATAAAATATGCAACAATATTATATGTCACACATACATATATACACGTCACCAAATAATCAATTAAAAAAACACTGTTTTGCAATAAAGGTCTACATTAGCCTTAACAGCACCTTCTAGGGTAGCCGGAGGGGAGCAATTTTCCAACCTCATCTGGGTACATTGAATCCAATACAAAACCTAGGAGGCTCATGGTTCTCACCCCCTTCCATAGACTTACATTCCTCATGAAGCTGGTTGAGAGAATGCCAAGAGTGTACAAAGCTGTCATCAAGGAAAAGAGTGACTACTTCGAAGAACACTTTTTTGGTTGCTACATGATTCCATGTGTTATTTCATAGTTTTGATGTCTTCACTATTATTCTACAATGTAGAAAATAGTAAAAAATAAAGAAAAACCCTTGAATGAGTAGGTGTGTCCAAACTTTTGACTGGTCCTATATACACACTGACTGTACAGAACATTAGGAACACCTTACTAATATTGAGTTGCATCCCCTTTTGACCTCAGAACATCCTCAATTTGTCAGGGCATGGACTCTACAAGGGGTCGAAAGCGTTCCACAGGGATGATGGTCCATGTTGAGGCAAATGCTTCCCAAAGTTGTGTCAAGTTGGCTGAATGTCCTTTGGGTGGAGGACCATTCTTGATACACATGGGAAACTGTTGAGCATGAAAAACACAGCAGCGTTGCAGTTCTTGACACAAACCGGTGTGCCCGACACCTACTACCATACCCTGTTCAAAGGCACTTCAATCTTTTGTCTTGCCCATTCACCATGTCTAAATTGACTCAAGGCTTAAAAATCTTTCTTTAACCAGTCTCATCTGCTTCATCTACACTGATTGTAGTGGATTTAACAAGTGACATCAATAAGGGATCATATCTTTCACCTGGATTAACCTGGTCAATCTATGTCATGGAAAGTAATGTTTTGTAGACTCAGTGTATAATGGTGTGTATCGACAGTATGGACAGTATATTCATAGAAAAGGTGTGTACAGCAGTAGTTATATAGGATGAGCCATGACTAGAATACAGTTTATACTGTACATAAAGTGGGTAAACAGTATGTAAACATTATTAAAGTGACCAGTGTTCAATGAGTATATACATTGGGAAGGGTAGATTACCGGGTGGTAGCCGGCTATTAACAGTAACTTAGGTTCAGGGCAGGGTACTGAGCGGAGGCTGGCTATTGATAACTGTTTAACAGTCTGATGTCCAGGAGATAAAAGCTGTTTTTCAGTCTCTTGGCCCCAGCTTTGATACACCTGTACTGCCTCCGCCTTCTAGATGGTACCTGGATGAACAGGCCGTGGCTTGGGTGGCTGAGGTTCTTGATGATCTTCATGGCCATCCTGTGACACCGGGTGCTGTAGATGTCCTGGAGGGCAGGCAATGTGCCCCCGGTGATGTGTTAAGCTGACTACACCACCGTCTGGAGAGCCCTGCGGTTGCAGGCGGTGCAGTTGCCGTACAAAGCGGTGATACAACCAGACAGAAAGTTCATGAAGGTCTTAGGGGCCAAGCTGAATTTTTCAGCCTCCTGAGGTTGAAGACACGTTGTTGCACCTTCTTCACCACGCTGTCGGTGTGTAAGCTTTTTACCCTTACCACTGTGGCCCTGTCAATGTGGATGGGGGTGGGCTCTCTGCTGCCTCCTGTATTCCACGATCAGCTCCTTTGTTTAGTTGACGTTGAGGGAGAGGTTATTTTCCAGCACCACTCAGCCAGGGCTCTCACCTCCTCCCTGTCTCATCGTTGGTAATCAGACCCATAACAGTCGTGTCAGCAAACTTGATGATTGAGTTGGAGAAGTGCATGGCCACACAGTCATAGGTGAACAGGGAGTACAAGAGGGGGCTGAGCAGGCACCCCTGTGGGGCCCCTGTGTTGAGGATCAGTGTGGCAGAGGAGTTGTTGCCTACTTTTACCACCTGGGGTCGGCCCGTCAGGAAGTCTAGACTTACACTGCTACTACTCGCTATTTTTTTTCCATCTATGCATAGTCTTTACAAATTACCTTGACTAACCTGTAGCCTCGCACATTGACTCAGTACCTGTACCCCCTGTATATAACCTCATTGTATTGTGTTACTATTTATTTTATTTTTTACTTTATTTAGTAAATATTTTCTTAACTCTATTTCTTGAACTGCATTGCTGGTTAAGGGCTCGTAAGTAAGCATTTCACCGTAAGGTCTACTACACCTGTTATATTCGGCGCATGTTACAAATATAATTTGATTTGAATTGCACAGGGCGGGGTTCAGACCCAGTGCCCCGAGCTTGGTGATGAGCTTGTAGTGCACTATGGTGTTAAAGGCTGAGCTGTAGTCGAGGAACAGCATTCTTACATAGGTCATTCTCTTATCCAGGTGGGATAGGGCAGTGTGCAGTGAAATGGTGGTTGCGTTGTCCGTGGATCTGTTGGGGCGGTATGCAAATTCAATCAAATTTATTTCAAATATATTTATAAAGCCCTTCTTACATCAGCTGATGTCACAAAGTGCTGTACAGAAACTCAGCCTAAAACCCCAAACAGCAAGCAATGCAGGTGTAGTGTAGAAGCACGGTGGCTAGGAAAAACTCCCTAGAAAGGCCAGAACCTAGGAAGAAACCTAGAGAGGAACCAGGCTATGAGGGGTGGCCAGTCCTCTTCTGGCTGTGCCAGGTGGAGATTATAACAGAACATGGCCAAGATGTTCAAATGTTCATAGAGACCAGCAGGGTCAAATAATAATAAAAATTGTTGTAGGTCTAGGGTGTCAGGTAAGATGGAGGTGATTTTATGATCCTTAATTGGCCTTTCAAAGCACTTCATGATGACAGAAGTGAGTCCTAAAACTTTGTTTTAGAGAATTTGACGTTATCCCGAGGTCCATTGTCATGCTATTCATCTGCCGCCATCACCTCGTGTTTCAGCATGATACTGCATGGCCCAATGTCGTAAGGATCTGTAAACAATTCCTGGAAGCTTAAAATGTTACAGTTCTTCCAAGGCCTGCATACTAACCAGACATATCACCCATTGTGCATGTTTGGGAATCCAGGTTCCGCCAACTTCGCACAGCAATTGAAGAGGAGTGGGACAACATTCCACAGGCCACAATCAACAGCCTGATCAACTCTATGTGAAGGAGATGTGTCGCACTGCATGAGGCAAATGGTGGGCACACCAGATACTGGACTGGTTTTCTGATCCACGCCCCTACTTTATTTATTAAGGTATCTGACCAACAGATGCATATCTGTATTCCCAGTCATGTGAAATACATAGATTAGGGCCTAATGAATTTATTACAATTGACTGATTTCCTGATAGGAACTGTAACTCAGTAAAATCGTTATTCGTTCTATTTCTGTTCAGTGTAGTTCAGTTACCGTCACTTTCTTGGGTACAGGAACAATGGTGGACATATTGAAGCAAATGGGGACAACAGACTGGGATAAGGAGACATTTTATATGCCCATAAACACTCCAGACAGCTGGTCTGAACATGCTCTGAGGACACGGCTTGGGATGCCGGCAGCCATACGAGAGGGTTAACACACTTAAATGTCTTACTGACGGTGGCCACGGAGAATGAGAACGCACAGTCTGGCAGCTCTATGTTTTCCTCAAAGTGGGTGTAGAAGGTGTTTAGCTTGTCCAGGAGCGAGGCGTCGGTATCCGCGACAAGGCTGGCTCTCCCTTTATAATCTGTGATTATCTGGAGTCCCTGCCACATATGTCTCTTGTCTGAGCTGTTGAATAGCAACTACATTTTTAGCCCTGTACTGTCGTTTTTCCTCTTTGATTGCCTTACAGAGGTCATAGCTGGTCTGTACACGTCCATGTTCCCAGTCATATTGCCGTGATTAAATGTGGTGGTTCGGTAGTTGACTCAAAGAGAGAGAAAGACAATAGTTGAACAGTTTTGAATTTATCCCTTCCTTCAAAAAATGTTGAAGCAGCTGAGAGAGAGCTAGCTAATATTTCATTGTATTTTTCTTCTTCATATTTTACCTTTCATTTACTGAGTTAATGCAGTTAATTTAGCCTAATGTTACTCAACAACCTGACTCACACAGAGAGAAATTATATTTATGTTAGCTAGTTGGCTTAGACTGTCCAACATCTTTGGTTTTGTACATTTATTGCCACCGGGCCCACCGGTGTAACTACTAAATGTACACTCACTGTACTGTGTGATTGTGCACATGGATTGGATGTTTACGAACACGATAGTTAAACTTTGTTGACTATAACGTTATGGTGACAAAAATGTAGGCTGTGTAGCGGTTATGGTATGAAGGTTTGGCTTGGGGAAGTTTTTGTGACTGGTCACAGACAGTTGTTGTGTTGTGCACTGAAGTCCACAAGTGATGGGAAAAGGTAAGAGGAGAAGAGTGTATAATTCCTTTTCGCATCTATGCAATGAGCTAAGTGATGATGCTGTATGTGGCTGCTATGAAAGTGAACTGTGTGTGGAGGTGATCAGGGATGTATTCATTCTAACGATTCTGTTGGAAAATATGGAAGCAAATGGAATGAAACGTGGAGGGACCTACCTGAATTTGTTTTAGTTCCAAAACGTAACTGGTTGGACTAACGATTACACCCCAGAACAGCCAAGAGTGTGAAAGGCGGTATTAAATGTGTCACTGTCTGTCACCTTAATTACTCCAATTTGTCTCTCGACCTGTGTACCTGTTATAAATGTTCCTTTGTAGGCTAGCTTGTAGCAACCTCATGATGGGTATAGGGCAAATTTGAGTATCATGTAATAGCCTAAACCTATCGATGTTACATTGAGCTGGGTGAATGGAATATAAATGCAAGTCATCCAATATGCTGTAATAGAAATAAGATCATGCTCATAAAAAAAAACAATCGTCCTCCCTAATCTTAAAAAAGTCACCGACCGCCACTGCTGAAGAAGTGTTACATAACAGAACTTTCATATTTTGCTGGACTTCATTTGCATAGAGACAATCCAAAACAAGCTACGGTAGACTCATTGTAGTGTGCATACATTGTCGCTTTAGATAGTTTCATGGCCTATAAAGGTACTAGAAAGATAGATAATGCATGTCTTACATGTCTTAGTATGGCTACGACACTACAGTTTCAAATGAGTTTGATTGTGATCCTGTGTTGTAACTCTTGATCAGCTTCAGGGTTCATTCTATCTGAATTCTAAATCAAATGATATTGTTGGCTTAAAGAAACAGTAAGGGGTGAACCCTAACATGCTGACCACACCGCTCATGTCATGATTGCAGGGCCTCCCGAGTGGCGCAGTGGTCTAAGGCACTGCATCGCAGCGCTAGCTGTGCCACTAGAGATTCTGGGTTTGAGTCCAGGCTCTGTCGCAGCCGTCCGCGACCGGGAGGCCCATGGGGCGGCGCACAATTGGCCCAGCGTCGTCCGGGTTAGGGAGGGTTTGGCCGGCAGGGATATCCTTGTCTCATCGCGCACTAGCGACTCCTGTGGCGGGCCGGGCGCAGTGCACGCTGACACGGTCGCCAGGTGTATGTGTTTCCTCCGACACATTGGTGCGGCTGGATTCCGGGTTGGATGGGAATTGTGTCAAGAAGCAGTGTGGCTTGGTTGGGTTGTGTTTCGGAGGACGCAAGGCTCTCGAACCTTCACCTCTCCCGAGTCTGTACGGGAGTTGCAGCAATGAGACAAGACTGTAACTACTACCAATTGGATACCACGAAATTGGGGAGAAAAAAAAAGGTGTGAAAAATACAACAAAAATACAAACAAAATAAATCTGGGTTGCCAACCGCCATATAAAGTCCAAAGAAGAAGAAGCCTGAAGAAGGAAAGATTACTAGAAACAAACTCGGTTTACCCTTTTATCTGTGGATTAATTGTCAGAGTAGAGGACCTTGTGCATTTCATGTAAAATAACAACCCACTGTTTAAATCCAAGGACAAACTAGCTAGCAACAGCAAGCTAGCTAGCTAAATCGCCATAAATGTTTAATGCTTTTCGACTCGTCTCCAACATTAATATAGTTGTGTGTCCTGATCGCATCTGGTGTGGGTGGACAAAATCAACATATGTGCAATGGTGCGCGAGCGGTCTGGTCTGAAAATGTTCACTTTTGTCATCATGCATTGATGTCACTGGGAGACTAAGTGAACATTTTAATTAATTGGATGTTAGAATTCGCCCCTAAGAGAAGTGTGACAATTCCAGAGCGGGATTTTGGTGATGCTCACCTCCTTGGCCATGTCGGTGTACTTCTGTTTCTCTTTGGGCTCCAGCACGGCCCACCAGTCAGCCAAGATCTTGGTGGCACCACGGTTGTCCAGTCGAGGGTGTTCCTGCCTCACCAGCGACCGGTGGCGCTTGCAGAAAAGCAGGAAGGCATTCATGGGCCGGCGGGCCCGCTGCTCTGAAGAGTCCTCTTCCCCCTCCATGGGCCCCCCGCATGGCACCTTCGGCCCCCGGGTCTCCCTGACCAACAATGGCTCCTGTGGACAGACGCATCAGTGATAGATGTTTTAATCTTCATCATCACTACCCCCACCACCACTATTATCATAACAATGGTTAGGCTCTATTTTATAGTACGGATTCAGTTGATATCTCTTTGGAAATAATTCAGAAATGTGTTTTATACTGAACAAAAATAAAAAACATTTTTTTACTGAGCTACAGTTCATTTAAGTAAATCAGTCAATTAGATTAAGGCATTAGGCCTTAATCTATGGATTTCACATGACTGGGCAGGGGTGCAGCCATAGCTGGGCATAGGCCCACCCACTGGGGAGCCAGGCCCAGCCAATCGGAATTCATTTTTTCCCCTCAAAAGGGCATCATTACAGACAGAAATACTCCTCAGCATCCCCCCAACCCCCCCTCAGACGATCCCACAGGTAAACAACCTGGATGTGGAGGTCCTGGGCTGGCATGGTTACATGTGGTCTGCGGTTGCAAGGCCGGTTAGGTGTACTGCCAAATACTCTAAAACCACATTGGAGGCAGCTTATGGTAGAGAAATTAACATTAAATTCTCTGGCAACAGCTCTGGTGGACATTTCTGCAGTCAGCATGCCAATTGCACGCTCCCTCAAATCTTGAGACATCTGTGGCATTGTGTTGTGTGGCATACTCCACATTTTAAAGTGCATTGTCCCCACCACAAGGTGCACTTGTGTAATAAGCATGCGGTTTAATCAGCTTCTTCATATGCCATACCTGTCACAGGGATGTAAACACATTTGTGCACACCATTTGAGAAAAACAATTTTTTGTGCATATGGAACATTTCTTGGAGGTTTTAGTTCAGCTCATGAAACATGGGACCAACACTTTACATGTTACGTTTATATTTTTGTTCAGTTTATTTTTTTTATATCATAGAATATGAAAGTGAATACTTCTACACTACATGCTTCGTTATCAAAATGATGTGTGTTTTAGAAATTCAAATGTTTCAATCATATTTTAGACATGGTATTTCTGCCCCCACAGCCAGCCAGGGAGAGATACTACATAGAGGGGGTAAAGTGCCCTTGGCTGGTGGTTCTATACTGGAGTGAGAGGTCACTGCATAATATACAGTGAACTAACAATAGACTGTCGTAAATGTATCATGGGGCAATAGGCAAGTGGGAATGCGGCAAGAGATGTCCAGAGTTATGCTCAGTAGGTCCGAAACAATCCATCTGAACTTGCCCAATAAGAAATGTTCGTTCATTTCAAAACGTACATACTGAACGTGACACCTGCAAAAGAGGACAGTCACCTTCTCTAGTTCTTCTTCGTCCTCCTCTTCCTCCTCTGAAAAGTCCAGGGCCTTCTTGGAGAGTAGCGGGTGCCATTGCAGACACTTGCGCTTGGGCCGCTTGCAGCTCACCTCCACCGGAGGCTCCTTACCTCTTCCTCCACCTTTCATGGCGCTGCCAAGCCTGGAGAGGGAGAAAGAGAGTTTCCTCAGAAACATCTAGACGCTGATCTTTTTTGCTTTTCCCCCAGCAGCACTATACAAATACATTGGATTGATTACTGACTGAATTCTTTAGTGTCTTGAGCAACTGCTGGTGGTAGGGATGGCGGTAGCGGAGAGTAAAGGTTAAAGGTCATGAAAAGTGATTAGAATACAAGACAGAAGCTAACCTCAAGTACTTCTACAGAAGCAGATGACTCACTGAAGTGTTGCATACATAGTAGCACTGAAAACTCAGTAGCGCTATTTTTAAATGACAAGGTAATTACTAAGAAAATATCGTTTCAGCAATAACCTAAGAATTACTAGTTGTTACACACAAACACACTAGTGATGCACACCCATAACCCACAGTCCCGTGGTTATATACACGGGTTGGGCAGGTTAAATAAAAGAGGAAAACAATATATTTAAACCAATTCTTGTGCAATTTATATTGATAGGCTAACATTGAGGTTTCTCTTTCATTATTTTTAGGCTGTCTGGCATTAGTGCGAAAGCTTTCCTAAACTTTACGCGCGCCAAATAGCCTAAACGGCGAAACGCTTTTGGGAACGGGAAAAATTACGATGTCAGAGTTTAATTCAATAAGAAAATAGCTGCAAAATGGAGAGTTGAAAATAAAGAGCCAGAAAAGTCATGTTTGGGAAAGATTTGGTGGTGGCAAAAGAGGATGATGGCAGTGCATATGTTATGTGTGATTGTGAGGTGCTATACAAATTCGACAGTCACCAGGCGATGACTTCAAATAAGCCTATGGCACATCAAGGGTACTGTAGCCTACTGTTCAGATGGGTTAAATAGAAACTGAAATCTGGACACTGACTGTAGGTCTATAACCTCTCACACAGTCTTAATATTAACTCCTGCAGAATTAAGCATTTCTTGCAGTAAAATTCGACACCAAAATGTACATTTTGACTAGAGGAGTGGAGATTTGAGTTTTCTTTCAGGATCTTGAGATAATGTGAATGCGCAGTTAGATACTGTCTGTAGAGGTGCTATCTTTACCAGCATCATAAAAGCTGATAGTAGCCTATTTCCACATCATCAATGCATGCAAGACGAACTGATATCTTATCAGAATGTTGGGTCACAGCTTTCTATTTCTTTACAACCGGTCAAATGATGTCATTTGGAAAATGTATGAAAATGTATGCACTCTCTACTGCAAGTCACTCTGGATAAGAGTGTCTGCTAAATGACTAAAATGCTCTACCAACTTAGCCACACGGGACTTCTTCTAGAGCATCATATGACAGAAGAGAAGCTGCATGTATCTAATTATAGGAAATTGATAAACAAATATCCTACCAAAATGTCAGAAATAAGCAGAAACATACAGGACCGGTCAAAAGTTAGGACACACCTACTAATTGTTCTTTATTTTTCCATTGTAGAATAATAGTGAAGACATCAAAACTATGAAATAACACATATGGAATCATGTAGTAACCAACAACTTGAAATATATTGTATACTTGAGATTCTTCATAGTAGCCACCCTTTGCCTTGATGACAGCTTTGCATTCTCTCAACCAGCTTCATAAGGTAGTCACCTGGAATGCATTTCAATTAACAGGTGTGCCTTGTTAAAAGATCATTTGTGGAATTTCTGTTATTAAATGTGTTCAAATAAGCAAAGAGAAACGAAAGTCCATCATTACTTTAAGACATGAAGGTCAGTCAATCCGGAACATTTCAAGAACTTTGAGTTTCTCAAATGTAGTCGCAAAAACCATCAAGCGTTATGACGAAACTGGCTCTCATGAGGACCGCCACAGGAAAGGAAGACTCAAGAGTTCTCTGCTGCAGAGGATAAGTTCATTAGAATTACCAGCCTCAGAAATCTGCACCTCATATTGCAGCCCAAATAAATGCTTAACAAAGTTCAAGCAACAGACACATCAACATCAACTGTTCAGAGGAGACTGCGTGAATCAGGCATTCATGGTCGAATTGCTGCAAAGAAACCACTACTAAAGGACACCAATAAGAATAAAGAGACTTACTTGGGCCAAGAAACATGAGCAATGGATGGAAATCTGTCCTTCGGTCTGATGAGTCCAAATTTGAGATGTTTGGTTCCAACCACCGTGTCTTTGTGACGCAAAGTTGGTGAAAGGATGATCTCCGCATGGGTTGTTCCCACCGTGAAGAATGAAGGAGGTGGTGTGATGGTGCTTTGCTGGTGACACTGTCTGTGATTTATTTAGAATTCAAGGCACACAACCAGCAAGGCTACCACAGCATTCTGCAGCGATGAGCCATCCCATCTGGTTTGCGGTTAGTGGGACTATCAATTGTTTTTCAACAGGACAAAGACCTAAAACATACCTCCAGGCTGTGTAGGGACTATTTGACCAAGAAGGAGAGCGATGGGGTGCTGCATCAGATTACCTGGCCTCCACAATCACCCAACCTCAACCCAATTGAGATGGTTTGGGATGAGTTGGACTACAGAGTGAAGGAAAAGCAGCCAGCAAGTGCTCAGAATATGTGGGAAGTCCTTCAAGACTGCTGGAAAAGCATTCCAGGTGACTACCTCATGAAGCTGGTTGAGAGAATGCCAAGAGTGTGCAAAGCTGTCATCAAGGCGAAGGGTGGCTACTTTGAAGAATCTAAAATATGTTGTTTTGTTAAACACCTTTTTGGTTACTACATGATTCCCTGTGTTATTTCAGTTTATTTTCACTATTTTTCTACAATGTAGAAAATAGTCAAATAAAGACAAACCCTGAAATGAGTATGTGTCCAAACTTTTGACTGGTACTGTATCTAAATCAGGCAACAAAAAAATCCTGTACCACCTGTCAAAATATTGTTCCCCCATCTCTGACTGTAGCCTACAGTGCATGGTCTATATTTGCAGGTTAGGGTCAAGTGCTGGATTTTCACTTTATCACATATAGTCGGGTGGTTGCGGATGGGTTAATAGCAATTGCGGGCGGGTACCGGGTGAACAAACAGCTGACCGAACCACCACTAACGCACACACACACGCACTTCATTGCCAAGTGGCACTGTGAGAACTAAGACAGCAGTTTGTGCATCTGCTTGGTTGAGGGCAAACAATTACCTGAAACACCCATTTCAGACATCAATCCAATGACATTAAATATGAAAGAATGCTACTGTATGCAAACTCTCATGGGAATCTCATTTTGGTTCACATTCTGTAGCAAAAAAACTTCACCTAAGCATGAAAATGTATTCACTAGAAGGTGCTATATTTAACAATTCCTCCTGCAGGGCTGTAGTAGTAGATGGATCAAACTTCATAAGTAAAACAAGTAGCGTTTTTTGAATGATTGGTTAACATTCTCAGAGGTTGAAAACATGAATTATATAATACTACCTAATTAACCTGCAACAAAATAATTTTGGGGGGGTTTGATACTTTATCTTACTGTATCTTACTAAACTGTTGCAGGTATTTGTAAGTCATAATCTTAAAAAACAAGAGGAAATCAAAATGTTTATTAAATTGTTACATGTGGGGCCTCCCGGGTGGGGCAGTGGTCTAGGGCACTGCATCGCAGTGCTAACTGCGCCACCAGAGTCTCTGGGTTCGCCCCAGGCTCTGTCGCAGCCGGCCGCGACCGGGAGGTCCGTGGGGCGACGCACAATTGGGCTAGCGTCGTCCGGGTTAGGGAGGGTTTGGCCGGTAGGGATTTCCTTGTCTCATCGCGCTCCAGCGACTCCTGTGGCGGGCTGGGCGCAGTGCGCGCTAACCAAGGGGGCCAGGTGCACGGTGTTTCCTCCGACACATTGGTGCGGCTGGCTTCCGGGTTGGAGGCGCGCTGTGTTAAAGAAGCAGTGCGGCTTGGTTGGGTTGTGCCTCGGAGGACACATGGTTTTCGACCTTCGTCTCTCCCGAGGCCGTACGGGAGTTGTAGCGATGAGACAAGATAGTAATTACTAGCGATTGGATACCACGAAAATTGGGGAGAAAAGGGGAGAAAAAAAATAAATAAATAAAAATTTGTTACATGTGCAGTGCCTTCAGAAAGTATTCCCACCCCTTGACTTTTTCCACATTTTGTTGTGTTACAGCCTGAACTTAAACATGAGCAAGTAGATATTTTTTGTACACACAATACCCCTAATGTCAAAGTGGAATTATGTTTTCAGATTTTGGGGTGAATTATTTAAAAATTAAAAGCCGAAATGTCAATAAAATTTAACCCCTTTGTTATGACAAGCCTAAATTAGTTCAGGAGTAAAAAGGTGCTTAACAAGTGAAATAATAGGTTGCATGGTCTCACTCTGTGTGCAATAATAGTGTTTAACATGATTTTTTAATGACTACCTCATTCATCTCTGTACCCCACACACAATTATCTGTAAGGTACCGGAGTCGAGCAGTGAATTTCAAACACAGATTCAACCACAAAGATCAGGGAAGTTTACCAATGCCTCACCAAGAAAGGCACATGGGTAAAAAAAAAAAAAAAGCAAGCATACATTGAATATCCTTTTGAGCATGGTAAAGTTAATTACATCATTAGTTAAATATTATCATTAATTACATTTTATATCAATACACCCATTCACTACAAAGATACAGGCGTCCTTCCTAACTCAGTTGCCAGAGAGGAAGGAAACCGCTCAGGGATTTCACCATGAGGCCAATGGTGACTAAAACAGTTAGTGTTTAATGGCTGTGATGGGAGATAACTGAGGATGGATCAACAACATTGTAGTTACTCCACAATACTAACCTTAATGACAGAGTGAAAAGAAGGAAGCCTATACAGAATAAAACATATTCCAAAACATGCATCCTGTTTGCAATAAGGCACTAAGGTAAAACTGCAAAAAGCATACAGAGCATTGTGTGTGTGGCAAATAAAACATCACTAAGTATCACTTCATATTTTCAAGCATGGTGGTAGCTGTATCATGCAATTTGGATATGCTTGTCATCAGCAAGAACTGGGGAGTTTTTTAGGATAAAAATAAACTGAAAATCCTAGAGGAAAACCTGGTTCAGTCTGCTTTCCAAAAGACACCGGAAGACAAATTCCCCTTTCAGCAGGACAATAACCTAAAACACAAGGCCAAATATACACTGGAGTTGCTTACCAAGATGACACTGAATGTTCCTCAGTGGCCTAGTTACAGTTTTGACCTAATTAAGCTTGAAAAATCGATGGAAAGATTTGAAAATGTTTGTCTAGCGATGATCAACAACCACCTTGACAGAGCTGGAAGATTTCTTTAAAGAATAAATTAGCAAATATTGTACAATCCAGGTGTGCAAAGCTCTTAGAGATTTACCCAGAAACATAGAAATCAGAATGTTTCAGATTTAAAATAACATACTGAACAATATGTGTTATTAAATGTACTAACTATAAGCTTCTGCTGCACTATACTACAATTGTGCAGATTCTAGTTTCCACCTTCATCCTTTGCCTATACTAACAGTATTGGTTCCTAATGTTAACAAAATCTGTCTGTGTCATGAGATTTTTATGATGCTTTATTATAAATAACTACACAATTGGTGACTTATTTTTTAATATTTGGTATTGTGGTCAGTTTTAATTTAGAAATTACCAATGATCAATATTTCAGATTAAATAATTTATTACCAATTCTTATAAACAAGTCTAACCCTCTTCTTCCCTATGCATAATTCCTAAATATATGCCTAAATAACATAACCAAAATAAAAATACATCCTGAACTATGTGGACTGCAGGAATAAATGTGGTACCTACAGAGAACAAGCATCTGTGAAAATGCAACTGTAGTGTCAAGACATTACGTGGGCATTCCTGAGTAAGTTCAACAGCAGATAAACCATAGAAGATAATACTCTGAAACAGTATTTTGCCCATCCCCGGGCAGGCTTGGGTAGAACAGGCATTTGTCCTTGTGTTTGTTCCCTGTAAACAAAAAATGTAGAGGTTGCACTGCACCAAGAGTCCAGCGTCAAGCCTTCTTGTGAGCAAACTCATTTATAATGTCTTTAGAGATTAATTTTCTAGCTAACTTGTTTTCAATTGAAAGGATGGCAAGGCTGTTCAACCTGTCTTGGCACATTGTAGATCTTAGATAGTTCTTCATAAGTTTCAGCTTACTGAAGGCATGCTCACCTCCAGCAACTGTTACAGGCATTGTACAGAAGATTCGCAGTGCAATGCACACCTCTCCAAAAATTCTCTGTAGCTGCATTTTGTGGATGGCATTTAGGGAGCTCTACAGGAGGAAGACCATCTGAAAAAGTGGCACCATATAATGTCTTTAGATGTCACACTTCATTTTCAAATCCATCTGTGAGATATTTGGAGTACTTGTTTCTCAATTTGTGGCAAGATACAAATTTGGTTTTCAGTCATTTTCCTAAATGTTAGTATTGGTGAAAACTCCTCGCATGTAGCTGCAATCGTGTGGAACCGCATGTCCAAATGACTGATTATACTATCCAGAGCCACATAAAACAGTACGTTGCAAAATCTAGTGTCTGACTTCTGTTCATTTGCTATGTCATCTTCAGTCTCATCAGGGAAACGTTTTATTTTTTTCTGGTGGTTCCTCTGTTCACTGTGAAACTGAGTAGTTACACCCATTTCATTTGCCACCATGGAGGCTTCTGCCAGAACAGTGTCCCATTGATTACGCAGAGCCTGTATTTCTTCCTGTAGTGCCTTAATGTGAGCTGCTTCAGTGTCCAGAGAAATATTTCCTGACTGAAGAATTAGGCTTCTATTCTTAATATGTTGCAAAACTTTTACCCAGAAAGTGAGCAGGAAGTTTGCCTTGAAAGACGAAGTAGCTTTTCAGACCTTTTGCATCGTTTGTCAGGCTGCAGGTAGCAAGAAGCATGTCTAGGGCCTTGATGATTGACACTAAATGAGTTGCCACTAGTTGGACCACAGCAATACGCACACTCCATTGTGTGTCTGAAAGGCGGTTAAGACAGCAGCCAGTATTTTCCTTGAGAAGGGCCCATCGCTCTGGGCTGGCACCGAACAGATTGTGAAGATGATTCACACAGCCAAAAAAAGTTGATACTTCTGGGCACAACTGAGCTGCATGTACACCCACAAGATTAAGAGTATGCGAGGCACAAGGTGAGTATGTGGCCAGTGGATTATTTTGCAGTATGTGTGCTTGAACTCCCTTCACTTTCCCTGACATATTTGCACCATAATCATAGCAGATTGCCGTGGTCAAGGCTGTTAATGCCATGCCCTTCCAATGCACTCAAAATCATTTCAGAAATTTCACTGCCTGTCTTTCTAGCAAAGTCTTCAAATTCAAGAAAAGGCTCAATTATTTCCCATTTACCTGTTCCCTGAACTTTATCTTTGTGTACATGTCTCACCAATAATACATTTTGCTCAGTATGGGAAATGTCTGGAGTTGCATCACATATAACCGAGTAATAGTTTGCATCTTCTCTTTCATAAAGTTTTGTTTTCAAAACCCTTTGACCACATATTCCTCTCGTTTTGCCTCTCAGGGCTGAGGTAATGAGTCAGTCGTGCTCCTTTCTTTTTGTCCCTGACTTCCTGTAAGTGCTAAGGTAATAGCGTGTCATAATTTGACAACAGTTCAAGTAAGCCTAGGTAATGTCCATTATGCACATCAAGATTGAGTGATTTCCCCCGTAATGGCAGATTCCTAGATGCTAAGTACAGTATCACATTCAAAATAATTTCTAGAAGTCTCTGTTTTTATACATTTCTGACTAGATTTGTTTCTGCAGCTGACTGTCTATACCTCTAGCTGTTGTTATGGTATGCTGCAGATTTTTCAATTTCTAGTACAGTTCATGCTCTGGTAGTTTGCCATACATTCTCCTCCATTTCACTTATTATATCTGATAGCCATCCTTAATATTCAGAGAACTGGGTGATGGTTTACTTTGCTCATGAGAAAAAAGAACACATGAAATGAAATATGCCTTTACACTCTTACTATAAATAAGGCAGTCTCTCTGCAACATCTCTTCCGTTTTCTGACTTACTGTACTGTAAATAGTTGGGGAATGGCTTGCCTTCAGAGTCTGGGGGTATGGTTTTATACAGTTCTGTCTCCTCACCACACCTCTTGGCTAGCCTGCGAACAATAGCTTCTCTTTCATGGTCTTGTACTTTCTCTGGCCACAGTGCTGGATATTCTAAAACCTCATCTTCATCACTTTGAATTTGTCCACTCTTCCTTTCCCTTATTACTTGCTTGTTCAATCTCTTCTGTCACTCCTTCACTGGCACTGCTGCTACTCGAACTCCTCTTACTCCTCTCCTCTGCATCTGAGTCTGTCTGACAGCTTTCTGCTGAGATTCGCCTACCTGGGGCTCTCTAGGCACTAGGAAGTGAGTAAACAAAGGGAATTTCAGGTTTAATGTTTGCTCCTACAAAAGGTTACCATACTAAAACATCTATTACTGAAGGAAAAAAACGTTTTTATAGTGTGTGTAATTTATATAAAAGAGAATACGTATTTAAGTGTGTCTAAGTCATCATGTGTCTAACTTTACAATTTAAAAATGGTCTAGTTATGCTGCTGCTACAAAACAACTGCCTCATCTCCAAGGTTCGCTGTTTCAACTTCATGTAGTAGACACACGCTGGGATCTTTGTCTACAGCAGGAGTAGTAGGAGCAGCATCTACAGTATGGATAGGTAGGCTACATGTTAGCCATAGCTGGTAGTGGTAGCTCATCATCATGTTAATAATTACTGCTCTGACCGAGCCGAGTGAGTCCACGGGGGGCAGCTACCTGTAGCTTGCACGCTATCAAGCTAGCTATATTGGCTAGCTAGGCTACTCAGTTCGGCAGGCCATCTGCACTGACTTACCACTCGAATCGTTCTCGTTTTTCCCCCTGAAAGACAGCTGCATCTTTCCTTGGAAACCCAAATTTTTTTTGAGGGGGGCATAGTGGTCATCTCTCGTGAATGCTTAGGCTACATGCCGGAGCAACTGTCTGATCAGCTGTATTTTTTTTCTCCTTGTGGAGAATGGACCAAACATGTACTTTATGGGGGGGACAAACGAGATGGTTGGGTAGAGATGCCTGATCCGATTATGGTTATATGTTTTAATTTATCATAGATTTTTTTGTCTATCATTTTTTTTAAATGATAAATCATTTTCTAAACATTTAGTGGCCGCTACCAGGCTAGGGCCCCATGAATCTTTCATGTTTTCCCCCTTAACGACGCCCTTGGCTGTAATCATCCCTGCCAGAGGTGATTTTAACATGTCCAAATTCCAGCCATAAATGTGTATTCACAACGTTTGTTTTCAACAGAGAACTCATAGATTTTGGTTTTAGTTGAATCCACAGTTTAGCTAGCAAGAGCAATATGGAAAGCTTGCATCAATGTAGCTCTAGAAGTGTTTTCATGTTTGATTGTTGGGATTGTTGTTTTAGTCCGACAATCGGGATGCAAGGGGCTTATGTTAATTTTTCAATGTTATATGTCGTTTCCATCCTAAAGAGACAAAGGTCACTTCAGTGTTCAAGTGAAAGTTGAAACTAGGGATGCACGATATATCAGTGAACATATCGGAATCGGACCATATTAGCTAAAAATGCCAGCATTGGTATCGGCCGATGTCTAGTTTAACACTGATGTGAAAAACCGATGTCAAAGCTGACGTGCATACCTATATAAACGTAGGTATATAACGTAATGACGCCACGTAAAATGTTGCACTACACGTGCAACACAGCATTCCTAACCTAGAGCCCACAATGTCTGCTGTGTAGATCGAGCAGTCAACAAGTTGAGCAGTCATTTGAAAGAGTAAGAACATTTCAGCGTGACAACTCAAAGGCGAAATCCATTAACGGCAGGATAATGGAATTCATTGCCCTTGACAATCAACCGTTCTCTGTCGTGGGTGATGTTGGCTTTCGCGACTGTTCGAACACCGGTACACACTAACGTTACCAAGTGCGCTATTGTTCAGATGTTGCCCTACCGGAGTTACACAGTAATAGCATAACTGCTATTAGCTCACAACATACTATGGAACGCGGTTTGGGTCTTCGTGTGTCAAAAAAGATACACGTCAAATAACACTTTCACAATAACACTATTTGACACGTTAAATAACACAGTTCTATTATAGAATGTTGTGTGTTCTGAATTTGCACGTGCAAGCCAAGCGCCACCACTACTATTAGTAACACTGTCAAAGCTCTACAAAAAAAGTCTGCAAACACCGGCCACAAATGATGTGTATACAATGCCGCGATGGTAATAAAGCATTATTTGTTCGACCGCAACTTCTGGGGTAGCTAGCTAGCTTTATCTTGGTACCTAGCTAGCACCAATACATCCAGCCTGAAAACAATGACAAGTATAAACTGCAGTCATTTTCCCTATTCTTAGCAATGATTTAGGAATCCTTGTAAGTATTAGCTAGGTAGCTACTTGTTATTCGCCTATTGAAATTGAACTTCAGTTCATGAAAATAAATAGCTAGCCAGCTACTTAACCCTGTTGCCTAAAGCTAACGTTATACGCAGCCAGCTGGCTTCATCTGGCTAGTGAGGCTCGACCGGACCGAGTTGTGTTGTGAAGCTAGCCACAATAGTGGAATTTGTGGTTTGCCTTCAAAATAAAAGTACCTCTTTGAAAGTGATGCAGAAGGTTACAATTGGTGGAATCATGCCATATTTAGACTAGATAATGTTAAACAAGGTTGGAATGTGAAGTAAAATGGGGTATCAGTCTACTCGGTGACACACACAGAACACAAATGTTTAGAGTTTATGCAAATATTAGCATTGGAGCTCTTATCGCGGGACTGTGATGGTGGGAAATGACCTCCCCAGTCAGCCTATTGTGTGTCTTGACATTCATATTGCACTGTACAGCTTTACCTAAGGATTGGGGATCAATAAAATGTGGTATCAGTTTACTCAATACCCAAGATATTTTTTCCCAATGTCCTCCTCAGAGTTATCAGACTCGAAAACATCTACGTAGTATTGTTTTTCCTTGGGAATAGTGTTCAATAAACATAGGTTGCCAATAAATGTGGCTCAATTCAGTTGTTTCAGAGTCTCACAATAAGAGCTACGACGCTAATGTTCTCTGGGTGTCACTGAATAGACTGATAACCCATGCCATTGATCCACAATCCATAGGTAAGGATGTACAGTGAAATAATTATGCCCCCAATGCAATTCTAAAGTATAATACATCCAGTGTGATTTCAACAGATCTTTGGAAAAGTAACTTCTTACGGCTGAAATCCCGTTAACGGGATCGATATGACAACAGCCAGTGAAAGTGCAGGGCACCAAATTCAAACAACAGAAATCTCATAATTAAAATTCCTCAAAACATACAAGTATTATACACCATTTTAAAGATAAACTTGTTGTTAATCCCACCACAGTGTCCGATTTCAAAAAGGCTTTACGACGAAAGCATAACATGCGATTATGTTAGGTCAGCACCTAGTCACAGAAAAACACAGCCATTTTTCCAGCCAAAGAGAGGAGTCACAAAAAGCAGAAAGAGATAAAATGAATCACTAACCTTAGATGATCTTCATCAGATGACACTCATAGGACTTCATGTTACACAATACATGTATGTTTTGTTCGATAAAGTTCATATTTATATATGAAAATCCAAAAATCTTAGTTTACATTGGCGCGTTATGTTCAGTAATGTTTTGCTTCTAAAACCTCCGGTGATTTTGCAGAGAGCCAATTTACAGAAATACTCATAATAAACATTGATAAAATATACAAGTGTTATGCATGGAATTATAGATAAACTTCTCCTTAATGCAACCACTGTGTCAGATTTCAAAAAAGCTTTACGGAAAAAGCACACCATGCAATAATCTGAGTACAGCGCTCAGAGACCAAAACAAGCCATACAGATACCCACCATGTTGTGGAGTCAGAAGTCAGAAATAGCATTATAAATATTCACTTACCTTTGATGATCTTCATTAGAATGCACTCCCAGGAATCCCAGTTCCACAATAAATGTTTGTTTTGTTCGATAAAGTCCATCATTTATGTCCAAATACCTCCTTTTTGTTTGCGCGTTTAGTTCACAAATCCAAATTCATGAGGCGCAGGCCAGACAAAAAGTCAAAAGGTTCCATTACAGTTCGTAGAAAAATGTCAACTGATGTATAGAATCAATCTTTAGGATGTGTTTATCATAAATCTTCAATAATATTCCAACCGGACAATTCCTTTGTCTTTAGAAATGAAAAGGAACGCAGCTACCTCTCACGGGCGCACGCCTGACTGAGCTCATAGCCTTCTGCCAGACCCCTTAGTCAAACAGCTCTTATTCTCTCCCCATTCACAGTAGAAGCCTGGAACAATGTTCTAAAGACTGTTGACATCTAGTGGAAGCCTTAGGAAGTGTGACCCCATAGACACTGTATATTGGATAGGCAAAGACTTGAAAACCTACAAACCTCAGATTTCTCACTTCCTGGTTGGATTTTTCTCAGGTTTTTGCCTGCCATATGAGTTCTGTTATACTCACAGACATCATTCAAACAGTTTTAGAAACTTCAGTGTTTTCTATCCAAATCTAATAATAATATGCATATCATAGCTTCTGGCAGTTTACTCTGGGCACCTTATTCATCCAAGCTACTCAATACTGCCCCCAGCCATAAGAAGTTAACAAAATTGTATTTTGCGGATTTAATATAACAACATTCCAACCTCGTTTAGCATGATCTATTCAATTATGGCATAATTCTACTATTTCTATTAATTTGCATACTGTAAATGACAAACTTTTATTTTAAAGGCTAACCGCAAAGTCCACTATTGTGACTAATCCTTATTGTGGCTAGCTTCACATAGATGGGTACGACCACCATTAATCAAATAAGAACGTCTTATAAATGAGGGTCATTTTAGATGATGACACCTAGCTATATAGCTAGCTAACTATAGCTACTGAAACAGATTATGTCATTCTGCTATGTTTTTGGGGAAGAACATTGTTTGCAACCATGAGCTAGCTTGCTTTTTTTTAATGACCAGCACCGTAGGTGCGCGAGACAACTTTACCAGCATCATAGCAGACGTATCAATGAATCGTTGTGACATATGAAATACGAGTGATAGTGTAATCAATGTCTAATAACTACGTAGAAAAACTATGAACATGTTCAATTATGTGACGTGCAGTCATATTCAGGTCCTGATTGGTCAACAAGCTTATTTGACACGTCAAATAGTGTTATTTGACGCGCAAAGACCCAAACGGTGTTCCATAGTATGAGAAATCATGGTTGAGAATGAAACGACTGAACGACGAAACAGCACAGTAAGTGAAAGAAATAGGTTTTGATTATGTTTTACTGGTAATGTGAACATGCGTGAATGCCAACAAAATAACTTTTTGGTCAGTGTGGTGTGTGTGTAACCTTTATTTAACTAGGCAAGTCAGTTAAGAACAAATTCTTATTTACAATGACGGCCTACCCCGGACAATGCTGGGCCAATTGTGCGCCGCCCTAAGCGACACCCAAAAATGGCCGGATGTGATACAGCCTGGATTCGACCAGGGACTGTAGTGACATCTTGCACTGAGATGCAGTGCCTTAGACCGTTGCGTCCATGTGTGTGTGTTAACTATTTAACTGCACTAGAATGCTTAAAAGGCTGCTAAAATTAAAAATATCGGTTATCATTAAAAAAATTATAATAATTAACAAGGAAAATGGATATCGGTATCGGCCAAAAATGTCATATCACTAGCATCACTATTTGAAACATTACCAGATTTTTTTCAAATTAACGATTACAATTCTGTTATTACATTTGAAACCCAACCCACGCTTAATCCACTAAAATATGACACATTCAATTTAAAAAAGGTCTTAACAGCCTGGTTAAGAGGAAAAGAGTCTATACATACCTAAAGAAATTAAAGGCTGCCATTGTGTTCTTACAAGAAACACAACTTACAGCAAGTAAACATTAGAAATTAAAGAGGAAATGGGTGGGACAACTTTTTGCATCCTCTCAATTTTGATGAATAGACATCCTTTTGTATCAGCAGGTTTGTTTTGGTGCAGGAGCATATATATTTGGAGTCTTGGACCCAATTGAATATTTATGCTCCTAACTTCGATGACCATATGTTTATTCAGAATGTATTCCTTCAGATTGCTCAAGCACCACCAGGCTGGCTACTGGCTACTGGCTGGAGGAGAAGTAAATGTTTGTTTAGATACAGTTCTTGATAGGTACTTCGATAACCCCTCTCCTCTTACCAAAGCCGCCAAGCTCACCCTGTCATTCATAAAGGATCTCAATTCACTAGACGTCTGGAGACAGATGCATCCACAGGATAGGGACGCCTCTTTTCATTAACACCCACACATGCATAGAAACTTTTTTGCAATCAAAAACTTTTTCATTAAGATACCGATTAGATACCGATTAGATACCGATTATCTCCCCAGATTGCTTAGTAACCATTCTCCTCTGGTATTATCAATCTCCATCCCTACCAAGGTAAATGGAGCATATAGATGGAAACTAAATGCTTCTCTCCTGAAGCAACCTGCATTTTGTACATTCAAAGAGCAGATCAATATTTTTACTTTGACAAACAAACACTCCGCTCCTGAGAGTTTCGTTCTTTGAGATGCATTGAAAGCCTATCTGAGGGGATAAATCATTGCCTATACTAAAGGGTTGAAGACAAAATAAGGGGCCGAACTAAAATGTCCTTGAATCTTAAAATGCTATACATTTTTAAAATCTTTTTTCACACAGGCTCTTGGTAAATAAAAAAACAAACATAATACCTGGAACACGTATAAAGCTGAGAGGGTCATTACTAAATCAAAACAGCGTTGCTACGAATTTGGAGAGAAAGCACACAAAGTATTGGCATAGCAACTGAAAGCAGAGGAAAGTAAGAGGACAATTAATGCTATGGAAACTCTTACTGAACTCTAATTCTTTCAACCCTACTGAAATGAATGATACTTTTAAGAAATACTACGAGCACCTCTATACTTCCCAATCAAGCGATGATCTATCGGGGATTGACTCTTTTCTCTCCTCTCTCAACCTCCCATGCCTATCAGAGGAGGACAGAGAATGCCTGAGTGAACAGTTCTCAGTCCCTGAATTGTTGGAGGCCTTTAAATCTTTACCTTTTAATACATCTCCTGGGGAGGATGCCTTCCCCCCCAGAGTTCTATAAAGAATTTAAAGGACCTGTTGGTACCCTACCTTATGGAAGTACTTTAAAAAAGCTGGGGAGGACAACTGCTTTCCAGAGTCTCTCTCAAAAGCTGTGATTACAGTAATTCACAAGAAAGGGGAAAACTTGCTAAAGTGCGTCTCCTATAGACCACTCTCTCTCCTTAATACAGACTGTAAACTGGTCACCACGATGCTATCTTAAAGACTGGAGTCATTGCTCCCTCTGCTGGCCAACCCAGATCAGACTGGCTTCATAATCCCAGAAGGTTCTTTGATATAATTCACCTTGCTAACAAAACCAAAATACCTAGTGTCGCCATCTCCCTCAACGCTGAAAAGGCCTTTGATAGGGTTAAATGTCCATATCGCTTTCGCATTTTGGAAAAGTTCAGTTTAGGAACCATGTTTGTAAATTAGATAAAAATCACTCTGCAAAATGTCCTGAAGCTAGGATTGCTACCAACAGGATTACATCCTCCTCTCTATAGGGGGAACAGACAGGGGTGCCCTGTTAGCCCCCACCTCTTCGACCCTCGCCATCAAACCGTTGCCTGAAGCCATTAGAACACAAGTTCAACCCTGGTATCTCTTCCCTATGTTTTAGATGTGGCTCAGATGAAGGAACCTCCCTCCTTTCCACTTGTCAGTGTTCAAAGCTACACAGTTTCTGGGAAGGGGTATCCGATATCATATCTTCAATTCATGGGGCTGCATTCCCTATAGACCCCGGAGGTCTGTCTACTGGGTAACTTTACTAATTCCAATCTTAGGCAAAACCAATGCTATAAAGCTAACAGAAATCTTACTAGCGATTGCCAAGAAAAGTATTGCCTTGAAATTGAAATCAGATCGCCACATTGCATTTAGCAGGGGGATAGCTGAAGTTAATAGTCGTACCCAATTTGTAAGTCGCTCTGGATAAGAGCGTCTGCTAAATGACTTAAATGTAATGTAAATGTATCCCACTGGAGAAAATTACTTACTGCTTTATGAGACATTTTACAGAATTTTGGCAACCCTTTATTGATTATATGGGGAATCTCCCCTCACATCATATTGATTGCATCTCTGTATAATCCTCATGTAATGTTTCACACTTAATGTATATTATGTAGCCTACTGCACGTGATCATATGATCCAATGTCTCATATTTTTTTATTCATTTTAATTTGTCTGTTGTCTTGTAAGGTTAATGTCACTTTGTTATATTGTTGTCTAATGTATATTTTTTGGTTTAGGAAAAAAAGTGAAAAAGTATATAAAATAAACTGCATGATCAATTACACAGGCGCACCTTCTGCTGGGGACAACACAAGTCCACTCAAATGTGCAGTTGTCACACAATACAATGCCAAAGATGTCTCAAGTTGAGGTAGCGTGCAATTGTCATGCTGACTGCAGGAATGTCCAGATCACAACCGCAGACCATGTGTAACCACGCCAGCCCAGGACCTCAAAATCCGGCTTCTTCACCTGCGGGATCGTCTGAGACCAGCCACCTGGACAGCTGATGAAACTGTGGGTTTGCACAACTGAAGAATTTCTGCACAAACTGTCAGACAGTCTCAGGGAAGCTCATCTGCGTGCTCGTCATTCTAACCAGGATCTTGACCTGACTGCAGTTCGGCGTCGTAACTGACTTCAGTGGACAAATGCTCACCTTCGATGGCCACTGGCACGCTGGAGAAGTGTGCTCATCACAGATGAATCCCGGTTTCAACTGTACCGGGCAGATGGCAAACAGCATGTATGGCTTCGTGTGGGCGAGCGGCTTGCTGATGTCAACGTTGTGAACAGAGTGCGCAATGGTGGCGGTGGGGTTATGGTATGGGCAGGCATAAGCTACAGACAACGAACACAATTGCATTTTATCAATGGCAGTTTAAATGCACAGAGATACTGTGACGAGATGCTGAGGCCCATTGTCGTGCCATTCATCCGCCACCATCACTTTATGTTTCAGCAAAATAATGCATGCCCCCTTGTCACAAGGATCTGTACATAATTCCTGGAAGCTGAAAATGTCCCAATTCTTCTGTGGCCTGCATACTCACTAGACATTGTGCATGTTTGGGATGCTCTGGATTGACGTATACAACAGCGTGTTCCAGTTCCCGCAACTTTGCACAGCCATTGAAAAAGAGTGGGTCAGCATTCCACAGGCCACAATCAACAGCCTGATCAACTCTGTGAAGGAAATGTTTTGCACTGCTTGATGCAAATTGTGGTCACACCAAATACTGTCTGGTTTTCTGATCCACTCCCCTACTTTTTTCCTAAGAAATAAAACACGTTCCTTCTTCAGAAGTTCCAGCTAGGCAGGCTAACATTAGTTAGCTAATTAATTGTCTAGCTATCATACAGTAGGCGTATATTAATAGTTAATATAAGTAGACATGCAATCATAATTGACTGTAGAGCATATAAAGCACCCACAAGCTAACGGTGAGTGAAAACACAATCAGAGGGATGACGAATTTCCAGCCAAGGGCAGTCCATTTAAAAATCATTCCTTCCTCCCTCGCCCTGCAAGTGTATACCCGTCAGACGTCATGATACGTCATCAGAAGTGTCCACTTAATTTGAGGGCTGTGGGGAGAGGGTGTGTCTGTTAAGTGTTTGGAAGGCAGCCAAAGTCTTCACTATATTCCTTAAACAATGTAAACTAAGCTTTGGTTCTATTATTGCTCACATTATTTCTATTTGGCACAGAATTGAAAAACAATTTAACTGGGAATCAAAATGGCATGCCTTACGAACTGGAGGGTGGCTTTTTACAACCCCCAATTGTCGATATATCATGGCCAGTAATGGTTGGAGAAAATTCCAAAATTTGAAAGGTAAAGTGCTTTCGGAAAGTGTTCAGACCCCTTCACTTTTTCCACATTGTGTTATGTTACAGCCATTCCTTCGACCTCATGGCTTGGTTTTTGCTCTGATATGCACGGTCAACTGTGGGACCTTATATAGACAGATGTGTGACTTTCCAAAGCATGTTCAATCAATTGAATTTATTCAAAAATTGATTTAATTGTTTTTTTACCCCCCCTCAATCTACGTACAATACCACCATAATGATGAAGCAAATAGTTTTTTTTTTAGTTTGCAAATGTATTGAATATAACTATATAACTAACATCAAGGCGGTGACCCGTTCCTGTAGGTTCATGCTCTACAACATTCGCAGAGTACGACCCTGCCTCACACAGGAAGCGGCGCAGGTCCTAATCCAGGCACTTGTCATCTCCCGTCTGGATAACTACAACTCGCTGTTGGCTGGGCTCCCTGCCTGTGCCATTAAACCCCTACAACTCATCCAGAATGCCGCAGCCCGTCTGGTGTTCAACCTTCCCAAGTTCTCTCACGTCACCCCGCTCCTCCGCTCTCTCCACTGGCTTCCAGTTGAAGCTCGCATCCGCTACAAGACCATGGTGCTTGCCTACGGAGCTGTGAGGGGAACGGCACCTCCGTACCTTCAGGCTCTGATCAGGCCCTACACCCAAACAAGGGCACTGCATTCATCCACCTCTGGCCTGCTCGCCTCCCTACCTCTGAGGAAGTACAGTTCCCGCTCAGCCCAGTCGAAACTGTTCACTGCTCTGGCACCCCAATGGTGGAACAAACTCCCTCACGACGCCAGGTCAGCGGAGTCAATCACCACCTTCCGGAGACACCTGAAACCCCACCTCTTTAAGGAATACCTAGGATAGGATAAAGTAATCCTTCTAACCCCCCCTTAAACGATTTAGATGCACTATTGTAAAGTGGTTGTTCCACTGGATATCATAAGGTGAATGCACCAATTTGTAAGTCGCTCTGGATAAGAGCGTCTGCTAAATGACTTAAATGTAATGAATATAAAACAGAAATATCACATTAACATAAGTATTCAGACCCTTCGCTCAGTACTTTGTTGAAGCACCTTTTGTAGCGATTACAGCCTAGATTCTTCTTGGGTATGACACTACAGCCTTCTCCTATTCTTCTCTGCAGATCCTTTCAAGCTCTGTCAGGTTGGATGGGGAGGGTCGCTGCACAGCTATTTACCGGTCTCTCCAGAGATGTTCAGGTTCAAGTCCGGGCTCTGGCTGGGCCACTCAAGGACATTCAGAGACTTGTTCCGAAGCCACTACTGCATTATCTTGCCCCAGTCTGAGGTCCTGAGCGCTCTGGAGCAGGTTACCATCAAGGATCTCTCTGTACTTTTCTCCATTCATCTTTCCCTCGATCCTGATTAGTCTCCCAGTCCCTGCCACTGAGAAACATCCCCCCAGCATGATGCTGCCACCACCATGCTTCACAATATGGATGGTGCCAGGTTTCCTCCAGACATGACGCTTGACATTCAGGCCTAAGGTGTTCAATCTTGGTTTCATCAGACCAGAGAATCTTGATTCTCATGGTCAGAGTCCTTTAGGTGCCTTTTGCAAACTTCAAGCGGGCTGTCATGTTCCTTTTACTGAGGAGTGGCTTTCATCTGGCCACAAAGTCCTGATTGATGGAGTGCTGCAGAGATGGTTGTCCTTCTGGAAAGTTCTATCTTCACAGAGGAACTCAGGTGCTACGTCAGAGTGACCATCGGGTTTTTGGTCACCTCCCTGATCAAGGCCCTTCTCCCCCGATTGCTCAGTTTGGCCAGGCGGCCAGCTCTAGGAAATGTCTTGGGGGCTCCAAACTTCTTCCATTTAAGAATGATGGAGGCCACTGTGTTCTCGGGGACCTTCAATGCTGCAGACATTTTTGGTACCCTTCCCCAGATCTGTGCCTCGACACAATCCTGTCTTGGAGCTCTATGGACAATTCCTTCGACCTCACGGCTTGGTTTTTGCTCTGATATGCACGGTCAACTGTGGGACCTTATATAGACAGGTGTGTGACTTTCCAAAGCATGTTCAATCAATTGAATTTACCACAGGTGGACTCCAAGTTGTAGAAACATCAAGGATGATCAATGGAAACAGGATGCACCTGAGCTCAATTTCAAGTCTCATAGGAAAGGGTCTGAATTGTTTTTTTTATCTTTAATAGATTTGCAAACATTTCTAAAAACATGTTTTCGCCTTGCAATTATGGGGTATTGTGTGTAGATTGATGAGAAATGTTTTATTTAATACATTTTAGAATAGGTCTAACTTAACAAAATGTGGAGAAAGTGAAGTGGTCTGAATACTTTCTCAATGCACTGTACATGCAACTCCTTTTTTTATACTGTATTTTCTCACCGCCCTTACATATTTTATTAATCACATGTTCTTGTGTTAAACAAAGCGATTTGAGTGGAAAAAAATTCACACAAAAAACAACAATACTAGTAATGAAAAAGAAAGCACTTCTAATAATCTAATTCACACCATAGTATGAAATTGCAGGATAACCTTTCTTTCACATTGATTTCGAAAAAAAATGTAATGGATTGGTGTTTCAGCAGACTCACTGAAGAGTTCGTTGTTCGCTGGGATATCCACCTGTGACATGCACACAGTTACAAGCCTGGCTTGAGTTAACAGCAGGTACAGGGTCAATATTCAACTCCCTAAAATGGATGAAGCCTGAGTTGGAATGTGAAGCTAACTAAAGCTGGCTAGCTTTAGAAAATCCTGCATAGATTTAGCTAGCGTCGTAGTATACCCCTCAGGTCTTTGATAGCACCTTGATTAATTTCTTGGACATCATGAACTGTGATGCGAGTGGTGTAACAAGGTGATAAAATAAACAAATAAATGACATTTGCCATTAACAAAAATTATTTATAGAGCGCTAGTAAGTCAGACAGACAAAATTGTCTTAATGTGCAATATTATCAGGCGGAAATATGACATGTACCATCTTTAACTTTGTCAAGAAAAACTCAGAGGGGTGTGGGGGGTGTGCTATGGGGAAGGCATGCATAGCGTGCATACACACCTGACACCGAGTCATAGTTTCTCCATTGGTGAAACAGCTAGCTAGTGTGCACATGTTATGCAACTAAGAATCACTCAAATAAAGTAATTAATTCATTTTGAAACGTATCCTAATCATTTTAATTAAAAGGGTATATCTCAGTCACTGATACAAATATCTACATAAAACCATAGAAATGGTTATTGTGCTTTTGCTCGATGCTATCAAATCAGGGATGGCAATCAATGATGTAATGTATGTATCATGAGAGCTAGGCTTGTTAATGTAAGGATATAATATCATGGGGCTTCATGGCATATCAATGAGTGGATACCATGGGTCATTAATAACAAAAACTGGTCAACAAAATACAATAATCCTTGACTTTAAAAATATGGGATGGATTGCAGGCATACTTACTTAGGTACAGACTATGGAAATGCTGTATCTGAAAGATGAAGATGAATCTGTCAGTCAGGCTTTTTCATGCGATGATGATGACCTATAAAATACAAGACACTTCTCTCAGTCAAGCGATTCATTTGCAATGCTTGGTTAATGCACCAAACAACCACAGAGGCTAGCGTTCTAGTTTTATTCTTCAGCAGGCATAGTAAACATGCTTATTAATCATCCCTGTGACAATAACTTAAAACGTGTGTATAGTCAAGTCTTCGATATGTGATAAAGCTTCAAACTATGGTGGGACATTATTTGTTGTTGATGAAGTAGTGTCGATCCTAAATTCGTGCAGCCTATCGGACATAAATGCACTTCCAGCAACGTTGACAACTATGGAGTAATTAACGTTCAGTACACAATAAAATACGCAATATCTGGTAGATATAGATCAGTAGAGATTATATACTACAGTATTGCAGCGTTTGTTTTCAGGTAAAACCGGTGCTGCCTGCAAACCCGATTAGGCTGTCACGGAATCAATAAAAGTGTACCCACAGTAAACATTCTATGAACATCAGTTTATACTTATTGATTAATCATATTTTGTTGATCGAGCCCAACGTTCTTTATATTAAGCTCAAATGTGCATATTCGTGCAAAATGTCGATCTAGGGTCTGACATGACAGACAAGCGAATGAGAGTCCATCTTGCTTTGGTGAAAATGAAAATATCACTCCTGTCAAACTCATATGCATTAATTGAAAAAGGTATTCCATGTACAAATCATCACCTTCCATTACTTAAACTAGGGATTTTCCGTCCAGAAAATTGCGGCAACCCGTTTGATGTGCATGGTCTCCATTTCCTACCAGTTACTATGAATAAAAGTAGCTTGTTAGCTTGCTAGCTCTCAAACGCGAATTGCTCCAGTCCGTCCGCTGAACGTGTCATTATGCAAAACATGCAATGGGTCCAAAAGCCCACGAGCCACTAAGTGACAAGCATCCATGGAATTGTAAGCAAACTTCACTCAGTTGATGGTTTTCACGTATTCGAACACTGCCATCATTCGCTTAGTAACAATGTAGCCGTGCATTTCATGGGGGAAGTGCTCCAGCTTAGCCATGTCGTACATGTTGTCTCAGGCTTTTGCATAGTCGTTTTTTTTTGTTTTACAGAACAGTGACTTAAAATGTACACCAAACGCCTTCGATGAATGGAATTCACGATTAAAACAACAACTTTATAAATGAAAGCCCCTATTAGACATACAATATTTCACGAAAAACAAAAAAGCACCACGCTGACCACTTCCAGAGCCGCGATAACCAGCACAGATCTCACACTGGATGACTGAGTCATTTTGGGGAAAACGACAGGGATATTTATAAGGGATAAAATACCAACACGTTCTCTGTCATGACGGCATATAAATATTAAAACATACCTCTGATACCCAGCTCGAATACAAGGGCCCTCTCATCCCCATCAGCGTCCTTCTTAAAACTTATTGACACATAACAGTTCGGCACTGGCTGTACAATAACACAAATAGGAACACCGGATGAACGCTACAGTCAGCGCGAGGCTCAACACAACATTCCGAAATCACCAAACTAACAGTGACAATTCTAGAATTCTATCTAAATAAGCTAAATTATCATTTTCATTAGGTCGCAGTACTTTCGTTTTCCTCGGACAAATTTATACTCGTGTCTAATCTACCCCCCCCCCCCCCCCCGTTCGCAAAGTATTCTTGCGAAGCCTTGTGCAGTAGGCTATGATGTTCATAGCCAGTACTGACTGGCCTAGCCATTTCATCATAAACTATTCAGATTCTGGCCTTACAGCACACATATTTTAAAAAAAACTTTGTTATTGCAACATTTTTGAAACAGGTCACTTAAAAGATGTGACTGGAGAGAAACTGATGACTGTTTAAGCAGAAAGCCATGCCTGTGTCTCAGTCGTGTGTGACTACTTAATAATTAGCTTCCTGGGTGTTGCGTTACTGTAGGGATCGGAGTGTTGGGAAAATAAAGTGTAACAGTAAAAGTATGCCAGCACTCACCCGCAACAGGCCACCAGAATGTAAAGCAAGCTAAATAAGTAAATGGTGGTGCTCCAACTGAGCCGTTGTCCACCTCATTCACCCTCTCTTAGTTTGCTTCTTTGATCAGAACAGTTTTTGCAACACACAGTACTGTACATGCAGAGTGAAAATATCCTTACCATGTAAGGCTGGTCGTGATTGGACGATAGTTTGAACGACCGCCGAAACAACCACACAGAGAGAACATTACAGTTGTGTATTGAAACAACCACACAGAGAGAACATTACAGTTGTGTATTGTTCTGAGACAGCAAGAGTAATATAACGTCTTCATAATGTTCAGGACATGTACAGTTACACTGCATAACCAGGTACTGTAGAGCGATAAAACAAAATGCACAGAAGGCCATACTTTTAAATGCAGATGTAATCAGATTGTAAATTAAATGTACACCGTATAAGCATGAATAACGGCACATACAAATTGACAGTATAGGCAGCTATTATGTCATGGAATAAGCCTTTCAAGTCACATGTTTAATTACAATCATTAATTTAATGAAACATATCAAAGTTTCCTTTTCAGACATGAATTCTCCATGCAGTGCTTTCAGAAAGAATTCACACCCATTTACTTTTTACACATTTTTTTGTGTTACAAGATGGTATTAACATGGATTCAATTATAATTTATTTGTCAACGATCTACACAAAATACTCTGTAATTTCTAAGTGGATGAAAAATTCTATCATTTGTAAAAAAGTAATGAAAAATATAACACTATATCTTGATTAAATGTTAGAATGACCTTTGGCAGCAATTACCACTGTGAGTCTTTCTGGGAAAGTCTCTGAGCTTTACACACCTGGATTGTACGATATTTTCAAATTATTCTTTTAAAAGTCTTCAAGCTCTGTCAAGTTGGTTGTTGATCATTGCTAGACAGACATTTTCAAGTCTTGATTTTCAAGCCAATTTAAGTCAAAACTGTAACTAAGGCCAGTCGGAAAATTCCATTTTGTCTTGGTAAGCAACTCCAGTGTATATTTGTCCTTGTGTTTTAAGTTATTGTCCTGCTAAAAGGTGAATTTTTCTCTCAGTGTCTTTTGGAAAGCATACTGAAACAGGTTTTCCTCTAGGATTTTGCCTTTGCTTTGCTCTATTCTGTTTCTTTTTATCCCCCCCAAAATCCCTAGTCCATGGCGATGACAAGCATACATGATGCAACCACCACCAATACAAATACAAAACCAGTTATTGAGTGTAAGGGGGCAATAACTTTTTCACACAGGGGCATTTGGTGTTGCATAACATTGTTAATTATATAAATGAAATAAGTATCAATATGTTCTGTTATTTGTTCACTCAGGTTCCCTTTATCTAATATTTGGCACAGCAGTGGAGAAGGTGGAAAGTTTTAAGTTCCTCTGTGTACACATCACGGACAAACTGAAATGGTCCACCCAAACAGACAGTGTGGTGAAGAAGGCGCAACAGCACCTCTTCAACCTCAGGAGGCTGAAGAGATTTGTCTTGTCACCTAAAACCCTCACAAACTTTTACAGATGCACAATTGAGAGCATCCTGTCGGACTGTATCCCCGCCTGGTATGGCAACTGCACTGCCCACAACACAAGGCTCTCCAGAGGGTGGTGCGGTCTGCACAATGCATCACCGGGGGCAAACTACCTGACCTCCAGGATATCTACAGCACCCGATGTCACAGGAAGGACAAAAAGATAATCAAGGACAAAAATCAACCAAGCCATTGCCTGTTCACCCCGCTACAATCCAGAAGGCGAGGTCAGTACAGGTGCATCAAAGCTGGGACCGAGAGACTGAAAAACAACTTCTATCTCAAGGCCATCAAACAGCCATCACTAACACAGAGAGGCTGCTGACTACATACAGACTCAAAATCATTGGCCACTTTAATAAATGGATCACTAGTCACTTTAATAATGCCACTTTAATAATGTTTACATATCTTACATACTCATCTCATATGTCTATACTATATTTTATACTTATCTCATATGTCTATACTATATTTTATACTATCTATTGCATCTTGCCTATGCCGCTCGGTCATCACTCATCCATATATTTATATGTATATATTCTTATTCCATCCCTTTAGATTTGTGTGTATTAGGTAGTCATTGACGGAATTGTTAGAGTACTTGTTAGATATTACTGCACCGTCGGAACTAGAAGCAAGGGCATTTTGCTACACTCGCATTAACTTCTGCTAACCATGTGTATGTGACCAATACAATTTGATTTGATTTTGAATAATATGATTAAATTCTATCTTTACATTATAAACCAAAGTCTATCAGAATTCCAGACATTCCAATAAATGTTATAGCCCTTTGTCTTCAAGAATAGGGCTTGGAAATATGGAAGTAGAGATTAGCCAAATTGTTTTACCTGAGCATGACCACAAAACTAAGGACTTATTAGCCAGCCCTACACTGTTATTTATGATTTTGTTGTCATGGAAAACTGACTGGGCTCATTGATTCGAGTTGAAAAATAAATGCTGCTCTCATAGACTGGCATGCTTTGAGCACTACTGGAAAGTCCTATTTACAAGTGATAAATTAATGCCATATGCTGCATTTGCTATAGGCCTATTATTGACCTTTTTGTTGGTGACACTTTGATATCTTCACAATATGCAGCTGTTTAAAGGTCAAATCCACAGATGAAACAATAACACAATGGACACCCTGCCTCTGTTTTGGTAAAAAGCTGTGGGATGGGCCTGAAGAAATGTAACCACTCTCAGATTAATAGACAGAGCAATGGATGCAAGGACTGACCATCCATGATATAAAAATTATTGTTTTAACCATGTCATGAGGCTGTGTTTGTTTACATTTACAATGTTTACAAACATTGGAGTAAAACAAGTTTATATTTTGGGTTCTCATGGAGTGTGACAGTTGAACTAGAATCAATATACAGTATATATATCATTTATAAGTCCAAAAACGGATGTAGCAACTGGAGATTGCACCTTTTAAGTCTATCAAAAGTGTGCAAGTTTGAGCACGTGTCCATTGGCCTATGGATTTTTTTTAGCAGCATGAATTAGATTGAGCAATTAAAGCTCCACTTTTATTCCATAGTCTTGGATCCGCACTATGCAGCTATTGCAAGAGCGCATTCTTCACTGTATGTTCACAGGTTTCAAAAACAATGATTGATAGGCAGCTTAAACTTTTTGAATTCAACCATTATTGGGTTCAAATACACATTTAGATTTGTGAGCAGCCATCCACAACAACCAGTATCCGTAAGGTGCAAATAGCTAAATGAGAGAGCAGCAGTGTGATTCACATCAATGCGCTATGTAGATAGTGGGGCAAAAAAGTATTTAGTCAGCCACCAATTGTGCAAGTTCTCCCACTTAAAAAGATGAGGCCTGTAATTTTCATCATCGGTACACTTCAACTATGACAGTTGAACTTTGTCTATGACAGAGAAAAAAAAATCCAGAAAATCACATTGTAGGATTTTTAATGAATTTATTTGGAAATTATGGTGGAAAATAAGTATTTGGTCAATAACAAAAGTTTCTCAATACTTTGTTATATACCCTTTGTTGGCAATGACAGAGGTCAAACGTTTTCTGTAAGTCTTCACAAGGTTTTCACACACTGTTGCTGGTATTTTGGCCCATTCCTCCATGCAGATCTCCTCTAGAGCAGTGATGTTTTGGGGCTGTTGCTGGGCAACACGGACTTTCAACTCCCTCCTAAGATTTTCTATGGGGTTGAGATCTGGAGACTGGCTAGGCCACTCCAGGACCTTGAAATGCTTCTTACGAAGCCACTCCTTCGTTGCCTGGGCGGTGTGTTTGGGATCATTGTCATGCTGAAAGACCCAGCCACGTTTCATCTTCAATGCCCTTGCTGATGGAAGGAGGTTTTCACTCAAAATCTCACGATACATGGCCCCATTCATTCTTTCCTTTACACGGATCAGTCGTCCTGGTCCCTTTGCAGAAAAACAGCCCCAAAGCATGATGTTTCCACCCCCATGCTTCACAGTAGGTATGGTGTTCTTTGGATGCAACTCGGCATTCTTTGTCCTCCAAACACAACGAGTTGAGTTTTTACCAAAAAGTTATATTTTGGTTTCATCTGACCATATGACATTCTCCCAATCTTCTTCTGGATCATCCAAATGCTCTCTAGCAAACTTCAGACGGGCCTGGACATGTACTGGCTTAAGCAGGGGGACACGTCTGGCACTGCAGGATTTGAGTCCCTGGCGGCGTAGTGTGTTACTGATGGTAGGCTTTGTTACTTTGGTCCCAGCTCTCTGCAGGTCATTCACTAGGTCCCCCCTGTGGTTCTGCGATTTTTGCTCACCGTTCTTGTGATCATTTTGACCCCACGTGGTGAGATCTTGCGTGGAGCCCCAGATCGAGGGAGATTATCAGTGGTCTTGTATGTCTTCCATTTCCTAATAATTGCTCCCACAGTTGATTTCTTCAAGCCAAGCGGCTTACCTATTGCAGATTCAGTCTTTCCAGCCTGGTGCAGGTCTACAATTTTGTTTCTGGTGTCCTTGACAGCTCTTTGGTCTTGGCCATAGTGGAGTTTGGAGTGTGACTGTTTGAGGTTGTGGACAGGTGTCTTTTATACTGATAACAAGTTCAAACAGGTGCCATTAATACAGGTAACGAGTGGAGGACAGAGGAGCCTCTTAAAGAAGAAGTTACAGGTCTGTGAGAGCCAGAAATCTTGCTTGTTTGTAGGTGACCAAATACTTATCTTCCACCATAATTTCCAAATAAATTCATTAAAAATCCTACAATGTGATTTTCTGGATTTCTTTTCCTCATTTTGTCTGTCATAGTTGAAATGTACCTATGATGAAAATTACAGGCTTCTCTCATCTTTTTAAGTGGGAGAACTTGCACAATTGGTGGCTGACTAAATACTTTTTTGCCCCACTGTATCAATAATAAGTTATATTCGTATCGCCATAGACTACACCACTGCTGTCATCCTGACCTCAAGCGTTTATTCAAGTTGGATAATCTTTGGATGCTGACAGCAGTCGCACCATTGGAAGACATAGCTTGGACTGTAACCTACAAAAGCCTATTCCTGCTATTTTCCAGTGATCCATCAAACACATTTGGTGTGTCATAGTGATCATTTGAATGTCATTGAGAAAACGGAGAAGTGTCAAAGATTTCTTTTGCAAACATCCTTTCTGAATTTAAATGTAATCCTCAAAGTAATCATCTAGTTTTTCAAAAGTATCTGTAATCTGAATACAATACTTTAGCTGGTAATGTAATGGATTACAGTTAACGTTTTTGTAATCCCTTACATGTAATCTGTTACTCCCCAACCCTGCACACAGCCATATAGGCTACTAGAAATATTTATATATTTTCATGTGTTGTAGACTGGTCTACTTCTCTTGAATTAAAGTCTTTGTGTAGCCAATGTGGAAGAGCTAGCTAATTAGCTGTGTGTGGGCAAGTAGCGTCCATAGGTGACATCTGAATTCTTTCCGAATGCACTGTATATTTACCTCTACCACTAGGGGGAGACATTCACAGCGCTACAACAAAAGGGGTTGTGAACTATCTTCCTCAAACAAAGAAGCCATTCAAAAGCAGCTAAGTCTCAGTTGTCTTCATTTATGGTGTTTTCAGGTAGAATTATTTTCATTGGTTATCCGTCTCTGGGTGATAAAACGAAAGATGAGAAACAGGACATTTAGGTCCAGTGTCATTTTGCCATACCTGTATACTGTAAGCCTGTACAGTGCAGCCTCGCGAGCCAGCCTGATCTTGCGAACTTACATAAATGGTTCACTACCACAAACCATTCATGTTAGCACACAAGATCAGGCTGGCTCGCGAGGCTAATGCAATGGACCTTCATACAGTTTTCAAAGGCAGCAAGCATGTTACACTCAGGGAGGAGGATATGGTGACCTTTAAAATAGTCCGCACTGTTCAGTGTTTGTTATAAATTTCTCTGTAGCTGACAATTACTTATGCACATTGTAATCTTGATTTCTCCATTAAATCTGCTACCAAGGCTACTGCTAGCAAGCTAGCTAGACCATGGCCAAGTGTAATCATGTATAATTATAACAGCTTGTTCAAATTCCACACTTCCTCCCCACCATGGACCAGCTTGTCCCTTATTGGTAACCACACACCACCATCAACCAAATCAGAACCACCTAGAAAAAGGCAGGGCTTTCCCTTTAAATGCCTCCCACCTGCACTCATGAGCTCTCTTCCCACCAACCCAAACCATTATTAACAGAATCCAACAGATGTGTTTATTGACTGAGTATTGTATGGTGTGGTGTATGGCGGCCAAAAAAATTTAAATACAAAAAAAATGAGACATTGGATGATATGATCACCTGCAGTAGGCTACATATTATACATTAAGTGAGAAACATTACATGAGGATTATACAGAGATGCAATCAATGTAATGTGAGATTCCCCATATAATCAAAGGGTTGCCAAATTCTGTAAAATGTCTCTCACTTATTCCTCAATCAGTAAGTCATTTTCTCCAGTGGGATACAACTATTAACTTCAATTGCCATGTGGCTATCTGATTTCCATTTCAAGGCAATACATTTCTTTAAAATCGCTAGCTAGCAACATTTGTTAACTTTAGTGTGTCTTTGCCTAAGATTGGAATTAGTGAAGTTACCCAGTAGACAGACCTCCGGGTCTACAGGGAATGCAGCCCCATGAGTTGAGGATATGGTATTGCATACTCCTTGCCAGAAACGGTTTTGAACACTGCCAAGTGGAATGTTCCTTCATCTGAGCCACATCAGATGGCTCATTCATCACAAAACCAACTGATATCTCCAACTACTTTAATGATTTTTTTCATTGGCAAGATTAGCAAATTTAGGCATGCCAGCAAGAAACGCTGACACTACACATCCAAGTATATTTGACCAAATTATGAAAGACAAGCATTGTAATTTTGAATTCCGTAAAGTGAGTGTGGAAGAAAAAATGATTGTTGTCTATCAACAATGACAAGCCAACGGGGTCTGACAACTTGGATGGAAAATTACTGAGGTTAATTGCAAATGATATTGCCACTCTTATTTGCCATATTTTCAATTTAAGCCTTCTAGAATGTGTGCCCCCAGGCTTGGAGGGAAACAAAAGTCCCCTTTACTGGCTCAAATAGCCAACCAATCAGCCTGTTACCAACCCTTAGCAAACTTTTGGAAAAAAATTGTGTTTGACCAGATACGACGCTATTTTACAGTAATCAAATTGACAACAAACTTTCAGCATGCTTATAGGGAAGGACATCAACAAGCACAGCATTTACACAAATGACTGATGATTGGCTGAGAGAAATGTATGATAAAAAGATTGAGGGCTGTTTTGTTAGACTTCAGTGTGGCTTTTGACATTATCGATCATAGTCTGCTGCTGGAAAAAGTTGTGTTATGGCTTTACACCCCCTGCTATATTATGGATAAAGAGTTACTTGTAAAACAACCTGTCCATCTTTACCAATGACATGCCACTGGCTTTGAGTAAAGCCAGAGTGTCTATGTATGTGGATGACTATTGTTACGAAGCCCTTTGGCCCGACAGTCTAGGGGGGGGATGGTAACGAAACCCATAACATAACTCATGCAAATTATAGTAGTGAAAAAGTAAGAATGAGAACGAAATAACCACAGAAAACTAAATTACCGTCAAACACTCTTGGTTTATTAGCAAACACACTGTAACGGGGGGGGACTGGACCCAAGGAAAGAAACATATCCCCAAACACCCCTAAGCTAGACTAGCCTACTTAAACAACAGCTAACTAACTAACCAAGAATACAGAGGGTGGTCCGCCCAGTTCTAACTAGTGTATTTAGACAAAGCTTACCTACGGTAGTGTATGCCCATGGGCGACCTGTCTGGTTACCCCCTTTTCCCACCATCAAACAAACACTCAAACACCATAACAAAAACAATACTCACAGGTGGGGACAAAGTGACATGTAGTTGCAAAAACCAAACAAGAGATGTACAGACAGATGGCATTGACAGAGAGATTGAGCTCCAGAGAGAACAACTGACAGGGTTTTTAAAGCAAGGGAAAGGGGTTGTGATAGGGTAATGGAAACCGGAGGTGTCTTCTGATTAGCGACTGATTGGGGAATGATGATTTTCACCTGTGAGGGGAGAAGGAGAGAAAATAAATACACAGGATACACACACACACACAGGATACCTATATCCGTAACACTCCCACCCTTAAAAGAGCAACCCTATGGATTGCGACCACAGTATTTACAAAATATAAAAATCATCATTTTTCTTTTAAACACGAGACAAAGCATCTGCTAACACATTATCAGAACCCTTTTTGTGGCGGATCTCCAAATTATAATTCTGTACAATGAGCGCCCAACGCATAAGGCGCTGGTTCTGGTTGTACATCCGGTGGAGAAACACTAAGGGGTTGTGGTCAGTATATACAATCACTGGTAGGGCACTGAAACCAATATATACCTCAAAGTATTGCAGAGCCAACAACAAAGCAAGAGCTTCTTGTTCTATTGTCGCATAGTTTGTTTGACATTTATTACATTTACGTGAAAAATAACAAACGGGATGATCCACTCCACTCTTGTCCTGCTGCAGTAGAACAGCACCAGCACCTCTGGCACTAGCATCTACCTCCAGTTTAAACGGTTGTTCAAAATCCGGAGCAGCAAGTACAGGGGTTTTACATAAGAGTGCTTTAGCAGATTCAAAAGCAATTTTACAATCATGGGACCACTCATACGCTCTAGTCGGACTGAGCAAATCGGTTAATGGAGCAACTACGCAGAGAGGGAAATGCAGTTATAGCCAAGACCTTGGCATCAACAGGGCACACCTGTCCATGGCCGACCTCCTTGTCGAGATAGGTAACAGTAGCCTTCCCAAACTCGCACTTTGCCAAGTTCAGGGTTAGAGAAGCAGCTGCCAACCGTTCACATACTACCCTTAGAGAGTCAACATGATTTGACCACTCAGACGAATAAATCACTAGATCATCAAGATATGCACTACAATTGGGAACTCCAGCTAATACAGAGTTAACCAGTCGTTGGAAAGTGGCTGGTGCATTTCACATCCCAAAAGCCATGACTGAGTACTGTAGGAAGTTGTCTGGGGTCACAAAGGCAGAAATCTCAGAAGCACGTGAGGTTAACGGAACCTGCCAGTAACCGTTTAAGAGGTCCAACTTAGTTACATACTTAGCAGCACCAACAGTGTCGATACAGTCGTCCAGTCTTGGGTAACGGGAACGAATCTGGCATTGTGACAGAATTAACCTTTCGATAATCCGTACATAACCTGGACGTACCATCAGGTTTAGGAACCAGAATGCAAGGAGAACTCCAAGGGCTGGAACTTGGCGTAGCCAGGTCATTCTCCAACAAATATATCAGGAGTTTGAAGTACATAATCAGTTTCACTTAATTTCTTTTCAATTAAATAAGGACCAGAGAAACGAGCTGATAGTGAAGATCCTGGAACAGGCAATAACACCAGTACTTGGTCACCCGGCTGTAGTGGACGAGAAACAGCCTCTTTATCATAGTGTCTTTTTATACTCCTCTGTGAGGAAGACAGAGCTTCCTTTGCAAGAGCACAGGCTTGGTGTAGGCGCTCAACACATTCTCATCTCCTGTACACAACTCTTGGGACAAAAACTGTTCTTTAAGAACTTTCATTGGTCCTCTCACTGTGTGACCAAACACTAGTTCAGCCGGGCTGAAACCTAGGGACTCCTGCACAGTTTCACGAGCAGCAAATAAAACTAGAGGAACTCCCTCATCCCAATCTTTCTCAGATTCCAAACAATATTTACGTAGCATAGACTTCAATATCTGATGCCAATGTTCAACCGCTCCCTGAGACTCTGGGTGATAGGCGCTTGACACACGGTGCGTAATTGATAAGGATTTTAACACCTGCTTGTAGAGCTTGGATAGGAAATTGGTACCTTGATCACTTTGTACCACCTTAGGTAACCGGAATGTTGTGAAGAATTTAATTAAGGCTTTACTCACTACCGGGGCTGTAATCCTTCGCAGAGGAATGGCCTCGGGGTATCTTGTTGCCATACATATAAGGGTTAACAGAAACTGGTTACCCGATTTTGTCTTCGGTAAAGGTCCAACACAATCAACCACCACATGTTCGAATGGTTCACCTATGACAGCTATTGGACAAAGAGGAGCGGGAGGAATAACCTGATTTGGTTTTCCTGTTATCTGACACGTGTGGCATGTCCGACAGAACTGAGCCACATCTTGTTTTAAACCTGGCCAAAAGAAATGTCGAAGGATCCGATCATAAGTCTTTGTGATTCCTAGATGACCAGACCACTGGTGATCATGAGCAAGGGATAACACATTTTGTCAAAAGGCTGTAGGAATCACTATTTGGTAAACAGCAAATCTGTTGTTCTGCCCCTGAACAAGGCAGTTAACCCACTGTTCCTAGGCTGTCATTGAAAATAAAAATGTATTCTTAACTGACTTGCCTAGTTAAATAAATAAAACATTTGGGACAAATCATTCACTAAACCCCAAACCTAAATCTTGTAATAAATAATGTGGAAATTGAGCAAGTTGAGGTGACTAAACTGCTTGGAGTCACCCTGGACTGTAAAATGTCATAGTCAAAACATATTGATACAACAGTAGCTACGATGGGGAGAAGTCTGTCCATCATAAAGTGCTGCTCTACCTTCTCAACAGCACTATCAACAAGGCAGGTCCTACAAGCCCTAGTTTTATCACACCTGGACTACTGTTCAGTCGTGTGGTCAGGTGCCACAAAAAAAGGACTTGGGAAAATTGCAATTGGCTCAGAACAGGGCAGCACGGCTGGCCCTTGGATGTACACAGAGAGCTAATATTAATAATATGCATGTCAATCTATCCTGGCTCAAAGTGGAGGAGAGATTGACTTCATCACTACTTTTATTTATGAGAGGTATTGACATGTTGAATGCACCAAGCTGTCTGTTTGAACTACTGGCACACAGCTCAGACACACATGCATACCCCACAAGACATGCCACAAGAGGTCTCTTCACAGTCCCCATGTCCAGAACAGACTATGGGACGTGCACAGTGCTACATAGAGCCATGACTACATGGAATTCTATTCCACATCAAGTAACTGATGCAAGCAGTAAAATTGTATTTAAAAAACAGATAAAAAAACACCTTATGGAACAGCGGGGACTGTGAAGCAACACAAACATAGGCACAGACACATGCATACACACACGCACACACACGATAACATACGCACTATACACACACGTACACATGGATTTTGTACTGTAGATATGTGGTAGCGGTGGAGTACGGGCCTAAGGGCACACAGTGTGTTGTGAAATCTGTGAATATATTGTAATGTTTTTAAATTGGTATAAACTGCCTTAATTTTGCTGGACCCCAGGAAGAGTAGCTTCTGCCATGTGGAAGTAACACCATCCTTGCATATGGCAGGTAGCCTAGTGGTTAGAGTTTTGGGCCAGTAACTGAAAGGTTGCTAGCTCAAATCCCCGAGCTGACAAGGTAAGAATCTGTTGTTCTGGTCCTGAACAAGGAGCAGTTCCTAGCCTGTCATTATAAATAAGAATTTGTTCTTAACTGACCTGCCTAGTTAAATAAAGGTAAATTCAAGATTAATACCAAAATCTTTTCCCCATCTAACTCAGGCAGTGGTAATCCTGACATAAGAGCATCATAAACATGGGAAATGGTCTTGATTAGTGGTTGGTCTACATGACAGAGTTGTTCAATAGGTGACATCTTAGGAAGGTTCTATTGGCCCTTCAGATTCACCCTAAAAAAATGTCGTAGTTGAAGGTAACTAAGGAAGTCCTTGTTAGACAAGTGGTATTTCTCTTTCAGCTGTTCAATGGACATCAGCATTCCCTCCTCAAATCAATTGTTCCAGAAGAGTGATACTCTTATCAGACCATGGTCTAAAGTTACTATTCTGGAAAAACATAGGAATCAATCTATTGTTCCATAGAGGGGTTTCACGGAAAATAAATCCCTCTCATCTGAACAGCTCATGCAGTTTGCACCATGTCAGGACTGAATGTATAGTTAAAGGGTTGTCTGTGATAGTTCTTATAGATTTTATAGATGTCCCATTTGTATAACAAATCTGCCCCAGTTTCCTCATGTACCTCAAACCATTCAATGTTCAACCATGAGGGGGAAGGACCATTGTCAAACCTCTGAACCAGAAATCTAGACTGCGCATACATTCTAAAATTGCCGAGGTTTAGGCCCCCTTGACCAGTTTGTCCACAGTAACCCTAGGAGTTTTGCCGTGCCAGATAAACCGTCTGGTCAGCTTGTCGAGAGAGGAAAAGAATGCTGCGGGAACAGGGATAGGGAGACAATGAAACAATATAGAAATCTGGGCAGGACATTCATTTTAATAACATTAACTCTACCCAGTAGAGTGACAGGCAAGTCCATCCATTTACACAGGTCACCCTCTACCTTTTGCAACAAACCGGACAGATTGACTTTATAAAGGTTCTTCAGGTTACCATCCACCATTATGCCCAAATCTGTGAAGCCCATAGGCAACCATCTAAAAGGAAACTTATACTTGATGGTATGATGGTCAAAGACAGACAATGATAAGATCCCGCTTTTATCAAAATTGACCTTATATCAAGAGAAATTACTATAATGCTGTAATAGGTTCTGTAAGTGAGAGAGGGAATGTTCTGGGTTTATTAGAAATAAGATAAGGTCATCGGCAAAAAGTGATAATTTAGGAGTTTGGGGACCCACCTGAAAGCCATGTATGTCAGGGCACGTTCTAATGGCCTCAGCCAACGGTTTGATGACAAGGGCTAAGAGGTGGGGGCTAATATGGCAATGCGGTCTATTCCCCCTATAGAGAGGGAAAGAGGAGTAAGTAATCCCATTGGTAACAATCCTAGCTTTAGGACATTTGTAGAGTGATTTTGTCAAGTTTACAAATACGGTGCCTTAATCAAACTTTTCCAAAACTTGAAAGAGATATGGCCAATCGACCCTATCAAAGGCCTTTTCAGTATCAAGGGAGACTGTGATACTAGGTAATTTATTTTTGTTAACAAGGTGAATTATATCAAAGAACCTTTTAAGATTATTGGAGGACAATCTATTAGTTATGAAGCTGGTCTGATCTGGGTTGGCCAGCAGAGGGAGCAATGACTCCAGTCTTTAAGATAGCATCGTGGTGACCAGTTTACAGTCTGTATTAAGGAGAGAGAGTGGTCTATAGGAGACACACTTTAGCAGGTTTCCCCTTTCTTGTGAATTACTGTAATCACAGCTTTTGAGAGAGACTCTGGAAAGCAGTTGTCCTCCCCAGCTTTTTTAAAGTACTTCCATAAGGTAGGGTACCAACAGGTCCTTTAAATTCTTTATAGAACTCTGGGGGGCAAGGCATCCTCCCCAGGAGATGTATTAAAAGGTAAAGATTTAAAGGCCTCCAACAATTCAGGGACTGAGAACTGTTCACTCAGGCATTCTCTGTCCTCCTCTGATAGGCATGGGAGGTTGAGAGAGGAGAGAAAAGAGTCAATCCCCGATAGATCATCGCTTGATTGGGAAGTATAGAGGTCATAGTATTTCTTAAAAGTATCATTCCTTTCAGTAGGGTTGAAAGATATCTCATAAGTAAGAGTTTCCATAGCATTAAGTGTCCTCTTATTTTCCTCTGCTTTCAGTTGCCATGCCAATACTTTGTGTGCTTTCTCTCCAAGTTTGTAGTAACACTGTTTTGATCTAGTAATGATCTAGTAATGATAGAAGACTTACCTCTGGTAAGTTTTCTCTAGCTCAAAGATTTCAGATTCAAGGACATTCAGTTCAGCACTGTGTTTTCTCTTCAACTTTTTAATATAGGAAATTATTTCATGATTGAAAAGCCTAATGATTCAGATAGGCTTTCAATGCATCTCAATGAATGAAACTGTCAGGAGCAGAGTGTTTGTTTGTCAAAGTAAGTAGTAAAAGTAAAAATGCAGGTTGCTTCAGGAGAGTAGAATTTAGTCTCCGTCTGTATGCTCCATTTACCTTGGTAGGGATAATACCAGAGGAGAATGGTCACTAAGCAATCTGGGGAGATAATCGGTATCTAACACTCTATGAAACAGTTGGGTTGATAACAAAAAGTTATCTATGTGTGTGTGTTGTGTGGGTGTGAATAAAAAGAATAGTCCCTATCCTGTGAGTGCATCTGTTTCCAGACGTCTAGTAAATTCAGATCCTTCATGAATGACAGGGTGAGCTTGGCGGCTTTGGTAAGAGGAGAGGGGTTATCAGAGAACCTATCAAGAACTGTATCTAAACAGCCAATAGCCATCCTGGTGGTGCTTGAGCAACCTGAAGGAAGATATTATGAATAAACATACTGTATGGACATCGAAGTTAGGAGCATACATATTCAATACGGTCCAAGACACCGAATACATATGCCCCTGAACCAACAAACAAACCTGCCTGAGGGATCAGATATGGTGTTGCTGAATAAAAAAAGGAGATGTGTCTATTTATCAAAATTGCAGTTCCTCTTGCATTGGAGTTCAAAGACAACGGAAAAAGTTTTCTAAAATTGATTAAACCATGAGAAACAAGATTCTCTGGTCTGATGAAACCAAGATTGAACTCTTTGGCCTGAATGCCAAGCATCACGTCTGGAGGAAACCTGGCACCATCCCTAAGGTGAGCATGGTGGTGGCAGCATCATGCTGTGGGGAGGTTTTCATTGGCAGGGACTGGGAGACTAATCAGGATCGAGGGAAAGATGAATGGAGAAAGTACAGAGGGATCCTTAATGAAAACCTGCTCCAGAGCACTCAGGACCTCAGACTGGGGCGAAGGTTCACCTTCCAACAGAACAATGACCCTAAGCACACAGCCAAGACAACGCAGGAGTGGCTTTGGGACAAGTCTCTGAATGTCCTTGAGTGGCCCAGCTAGAGGCCGAGCCTGAACTTGATTGAACATCTCTGAAGAGACCTGAAAATAGCTGTGCAGCGACAGTCCGTTTTTTTTTTTTTACCTGTTTTCGCTTAGTCATTATGAGGTATTGTGTGTAGATTGTTGAGGGACATTTTTTAAATTCAATTTTAGAATAAGGCTGTAATGTTCCAAAACGTGGAAAATGTCAAGGGGTCTAAATACTTTCCAAATGCACTGTATGTGTCTCTTTAGGAAGGAATTGACATTAAACATAGAAGAAGAAAAAACATGAACCCCACACACCCTGCTTGTCAGACTAAAATCACAATCCCCAACAATCATACATGAAAACACTTGTAGAGACACGTTGTTACGGGCTTTCCATTTTGCTCTTACTAGCTAACGTTTGGAATAAACTAAAACCAAAACCTACAAGCTCTCTATATTGAAAACAAATGTTGTGAATAGACCTTTATGGCTGAACATTTTACTGTCAACAATAAAGGCTGCTTGAGTCTCTTTTCAGGAGAAGAAGAGAAACATAAATGGGGGAAAAAGCAATGGGCCTAGGCCTACTAATTTTCTTGCCCAATGGATATTGTCAAAACCAAAACATACTCTCCTGTAAATGTAATAGAACTCACCACAGGAAAAATAACTGTTAGTTGAAAATGTCCAAATTATTTATAGCGGTAAACAGATCCAAATTCCAAATGTTGCCTTAGATTGTAAACTGTCATGGTCAAAACATATAGATTAAATGGTTGTAAAGATGGGGAGAGGTCTGTCTGTAATAAAGAGATGCTCTGCTTTGTTGACACCCCACTCCAAAAAGCAAATCCTGCAAAATCTAGTTTTGTCTTATCTTGGTTATTGTCCAGTCGTGTGGTCGAGTGCTGCAAGGAAAGACCTAGTTAAGCTGCAGCTGGCCCAGAACAGAGCTGCATGTCTTGCTCTTCGTTGTAATCAGAGGGCTGATATAAATAAGATTTTAGGAGAGACTGACTGCATCACTTCTTATTTTTGTAAGAAACATTAATGTGTTGAAAATCCCAAATTGTTTGTATAGTCAACTTACACACAGCTCTGACACACACTTACCCCACCAGACATGCCACCAAACCCCAGTATCTTTCTCTGTCCTGGAAACAGAGGAACCTGCTCAGGACATCCCGTGGGGGCTCATCTGGTGTGGTTTTCGGGGTTAAGGTTCTGTGGGCACGTTCGATTTCCAATGGCTTTGTAAAGTTGGTTATGCCCAGAACATCAGGGATCCATTGAGTGAAGAAAAGAGAGGGATCACGGCCCTCGCTGTCCTCCTTCAATCCCAACACAAGCTTATTGCTACATCTGCTCTGGTTCTCCATCTGGTCCAACTTGTTTGTGAGATAGGCATTGTCTTTCTGCAGCTGTTTGATAACCTGGTCATGTCAGGTGATGGTATATCCAACCGTGCTAAATCACAAGTCAGCCTCAGTTGTTCTCAAAAGGAGGGCATTCAGGGAGGATTTCAGGCCGTCAATGGAAGAATGTTCAACCAATTTCTTGTCAATTTCTTTGTTACCATCTTGAATCTCCTAGAGGAGAGTAGCAAGCATGCCAGAAGACTCCGAAGAGGCTGCTGAGAGGAACAGTGAGGCACTGCCATCTGAGTTATTAGGGCTAATGCTAATCTTGCTAGCTGTGGAGTTATTATTATTTTGGGATTCAACTATGTTTGGTTAACCTTCTTGCCTCTCAAGTGCTTTTAAAGTCAGAGCAATTCTTCAACCAATGTGAGATTTTAGCTAGCTAGATAAGCTAGCTATGAATAATTCCCTGCTACCTTTAGATTCCAGCTCAGTACCGGAGTCAGCGGTCACATACAGATACTACTTTACATCTTAATACTCTTTTGGCTACCTTAGCAATAAAGTGTTAACAGTGAAGCACCGGCTTGCAGTGTCTTTCTAACAGATGACACAGGGGCTAGATTTGCACTCCCAGCACATAATGCACCTGCACTGGGAGTGCAATTCTAGCCCCTGTGTCTTCTCTCACTGGCGTGACGTATGACACAAAAATAGAGGTCCTTGGTCACACACACCAGCAGTGTGGGTTTGGCCTTCAAAAGAACAATGCATATGCGTAAAAATACCTTGTCCCTACTGTAAAATATGGTGGTGGATCTTTGATGTTAAGGGCCTATTTTGCTTCCACTGGTCCTGGGACCCTTGTTAAGGTCAACAACATAATAAACTTTACAAAGTACCAGGACATTTAAGCCAAAAACCTGGTTGCCTCTGCCAAGGAAGCTGAAACTTGGCCGCAAGTGACTCTTCCCACGAGACAATAACCCCAAGCACACATCAAAATCCACAAAGAAATGGTTAATTGACCACAAAATGTACATTTTGCCATGGTCATCTCAGTCTCCCAATTGAAAACAAGTGGTTTGAATTGAAGAGGATAGAACGGATATCAAGGATCTAGAAAGATTCTGCATGAATTGTCTTAAGATCCCTCCCAATTTGTTCTTCAATCTCATAAAACATTTTAGAAAAAGGCTGTGTTGTTATCATCGCACGGGAGGGTGCTGGAGTATTGAAAACCTGGGATACAATATATCTCTTTCTCTGAGCAATTGCATTAGTATAAATTATTTGAGCGTACAATATAGCTTAGTATTTGTATTAGTTATTCATTTTTGCTCATCTTTATCAAGGGAGCCAATAATTCTGGACCCCGTGTATATTTCATGACGCCAAAACCCAGGAAGGTAGGTGGATGGTAGCCGGCTAAACGGCTACCCCTGCCAAACTGGCCAATCCAGCTGCTACCCCAGCCAACCTAGCAGCTACTCCAGCCAACGTGTCCAATACAGCAGCTACCCCGGCCAATCAAGTGGCTAACCTGGCCAACCCGGCCAATCCAGCGGCTACCCAGGCACCAGCTTAACCAAACTCCCTCAGTGACATGAGACAACAATAGATCCAAGAAACACCCGCATCAAACCAATCCCCCAAGACACAAACTTTGTCTTCTCAGTTGCCTTTCTTTATGAGGAGAAAAACAGAGGTGAAATCAGTCAGTTCAGCACCACTTTAATTTAGAAAATAAAAACAAATGGCATTGGAAAAATTATTGGAACCACAGAGCTAGTACTTGCTTGCATAGCCTTTGGCCCCACCCTCTAGATCTTTTCCCCAATTTCAATCATGTCTTTAGGAAGCAATGTAACTAGCTTGGTTATAATTTGTGATGAGTGAGTGTGTTGCAGAAATAAATAGGTATATGCTAAACATTTTTGTTGTTTTTTTCAAGGGGGGGGTGCCCTTTTTTCATTTTAAGCACCTGCCCCCTGAAACGTCTGTGCAAGGGCCTGTTAAAATGAATTAATAATGTTGTGAAACAGAACGATGTGACATGTGGACTTAGTACAAGAAGAGAGTTACTATACAGCACACAATCTCTCCAGTGAGTGTTTATAATGCAGTTTATCAGGTCTCTCTGACTTGAATGTCTGGTTTTCTGCATGGGTGGAATTAAGGTCAAAATAGGTCATAAGTCAACTGAGGTATCTTTTTCTCAGAATTAAATAGCGTGGTCATGAAAATAGAGTTTTTATCATGGAGCTGCTTTTTTAGACATGTAGACGTTATTGGTGTCCTATATGCTATTAAAATCACAAATGTGTGGTGAGGAAAATCTTGTCCATCTTGCTGTAGGTCTATTGTCTGTCAGTCTCATTTACTGTACCTATGATGTTTAAATTAATGCTCAATAAATCATTTAACTAATGGTCTCCACATACTGTACTTTCTTTATGCAAGGTCCCCCTCACAACTCTCAAGTTTTGTAGGACAATAGCAATGTCAAGAATCACATGAAACTGAAGGAATCAATGGGGTCTGGTCTGTGGCCGTTTCATCACTTCACTTCCTTCTTGACGTGTGTCACTTAGGCCTATCTCGACCCAAAAATATTTTCAACATGCAAACATTAAATACAAGACATCTGCATGTTTGAATACATTTCATTTTCATATCAATTTGCTTTGGAAATCATAAAACACAAATATATATTTCCTTTTTATGTCCCAATCGTTTTTTGTTTATTTTACACTAGTGTCTGTGAACTACCTTCGTCTGTTGACAAGTTAGCCCACCAAAAGAAACAGCGAAGGAAGGGTAAAAGAAGGAACACATTCAACAGGTGATGTTGTTATTATAAACTGGGTGATTCAAGCCCTGAATGTTGATTGCCTGACAGCCATTTTTACTGCTCTAATTACATTGGTGACCAGTTAATAATAGCAATTAGGCCCAAGGAGGTGTGGTATATAGCCAATATATTATGGCTAAGGCCTGTGTCCAGGCACTCCGCGTTGCGTCGTGCATAAGAACATCCCTTGGCCTTGGTATCTTGGCCATATACCACACCTCCTCGGGCCTTATTGCTTAAACAGACACCATGATTGAGACATGGTCGTGCCCTTTTGTTCTCTTCTGCCTTTATCTGCCTAGACTAAGTAAAGGTCCGTTTTTAAAATAATACTATTGTCACGAATCCCGCCGAAGATGGTTCCTCTTCCTGTTCGGGCGGCGCCGGCCTACTAGCTGCCACCAATCCCCTTTTCTGTTTCATTTAGTGTGGTCTGATTAGTGCACCTGTTTCTTGTTTGTGTTTTGGGCTATTTAAACCCGGTAGGCCTGCCGGCTTTTGTGCAGGCTTGTTTTTTCTGTTATTGGTGTGTGTATATTTTGGTGGATTTTATTTCCCGAACCGTTTCGTCCTGTTTGTTTTGGACTGGGTCTTTTAGCGCCCGTGTGTGTGGCGTTTACAGACACACTGTTGTTTTGGGAATAAATTATCCACGTATCAAACTACCCTGCTCTCTGCGCCTGACTCCTCCACCCACTACTTCTAGAAGTCCTGACAACTATGCTATTTTATACCCTTCAGGTTGACAAGCATTGGTATATCATTAAAGTGAATTAATATAGATTTCTCCCTAACATAAGAAATAAGCAAACTGATTATTTACTGTATTGTCTGAAATTCTCAGTAAAGCTTGTTATGGATGGTAATGTTTAGGCTATTTCTTACCAAAATGTGACAGAACTTATTGAAATGTAATATTTTGGTCAGCAAGATACCATGTTGACTGTATATCAACCTGCACATATCAGAGCTAGAATTGGAGCCTCTGTAACTTTACACTGCCAATTCAACTACACTGGAAAAGGACCTGAAGCTATGTTTAAGAAATTCAGCACCAACCAGGATGGATGTCAATGGAACTGAAGATATCATCTGTGCAGATGCTGTTTCAGCAAAATATTTGTTAGTCTGTACAAACTCCCTGTTACGTCCGTCGTTAGAAGGAGACCAAGGCGCAGCGTGGTAAGCATGCATCTTTCTTTATTAAGATGACCACCAACAAAAGCATAAACGCCCGTAGTGTTCTGCAGGCTACACAGTAACTGTCCAAAAACAAGATCCCACAAACTAAGGTGGAAAACAGGCTGCCTAAGTATGATCCCCAATCAGAGACAACGATAGACAGCTGCCTCTGATTGGGAACCATACCAGGCTAACAAAGAAATAGAACACATAGATTTGCCCTGACCTAACCACCCTGACCTAACCAAATAGAGAATAAAAATGCTCTCTAAGGTATTAGTAGTTAAAAATATATATTTTTTAGTAGGAATTGTGAAAAACTGAGTTGAAATGTATTTGGCTAAGGTGTATGTAAACTTCCGACTTCAACTGTATTGTGGCGAAATCCTGCAAGGAGCCTTCACCGTGCGCTGCCACTTTAAGAGCGCATCAGCAGTAAGGAAGGAGGAAATAAAGACAGCTCTTTCAGCTCTCTGGTGAGGAGCTCTTGGTTGGCGCGACAGTTTGATTGTGTGTGTGTGTGTGTGTGTGTGTGTGTGTGTGTGTGTGTGTGTGTGTGTGTGTGTGTGTGTGTGTGTGTGTGTGTGTGTGTGTGTGTGTGTGTGTGTGTGTGTGTGTGTGTGTGTGTGTGTGTGTGTGTGTGTGTGTGTGTGTGTGTGTGTGTGTGTGTGTGTGTGAGTGTGATGCTGCAGATGTCCTTGTTTATTTTCAACATGTGTAGTTTATAAAGTATTTAACTCAATCATCGGTGTGACCGCTCTAGGTCGTGGTTGTTATCGTTTGGGACCGCACCGATTATGGATCGAATGGATTAGTAGCAACATTGTTGCGAAGCTTTGACATACAAACCATCAGACAGTCAGACAGTACACCGGCAAGCCTGAAGACCACAGCTAAGCTCTCTCTTGTTCTTGTTCTCTTTCTCTCTTTCTCTTCCCTCTATCGTTCCAGTGCTTTACCCTGCAACAGACTTTCTATTTTTCAAATGCACTTCCCAGTGATGTTCATTAGAGCTGGACTATTAATGCCCTGCCAGAAGTATTTGGGTTGACATTTTAGTTAAAAGGGAGGTTGCTTGCAAGTTGTTATTTGAACTGTATTGAGGTGGGGTGTACTAATGACATGTGGCCGAGAAGATTGTGGACATTTTTAAGGCCTTTGTTGTGTGTATGAACACCCCCCACATTCATACCATCTGCACTCCTCCACTGGAAGACAATACAGATTATTGCAAATCCTCTGACTGGGTTTTTTCTTGTAAATTGTTTCTATGAAGTTGCTGTTCAATTGCTCTGCCATTATTATTATTATTGTATGGGGTATTCTTGGTGGGGTTACCCCTGTGCTGTGATGTGGGTTTTATAGGGTGTGTATTCTCTTTTCTCTCCACTGGCTGTCTGGTAAACAGGCTACACTCTAGGCAGTCTCTTCTGCTGATGTGTGTATTCTTTCTTCTCTCCACTGGCTATCTGGTAAACAGGCTGCACTCTAGGCAGTCTCTTCTGCTGATGTGTGTGGGTCTGGTAGTGGTACTCTCTCTATTCTACTCTTTTCCTTTCGGCATAGTTAATACCTGCCTGGAGCCCGAACAAAATATTTATCTTTACCCCTCTCTAAGAAATACCGCTACAGTATATTATGTGTCTGTAACACATTTTAATACAGACACATATTACACAAGTGCTTCTGAAATTATTATTGAAACAAAAACCTTGATGTCTGAGAGTCGAGAGAAACCTTATCTTTTTCATTTTATTTATCTCTCTCTCTCTCTCTTGCCAGGCCATCCACCCGCTCTGTGCGCCAGTAGTACATGCAATCAGCTAACTAATTTCTACAAGGTGTGGGGGGTGGTCTTTGCCTGGAAAGAGTGTAGCCTGTTTACCAGATAGCCAATGGAGATAAAAGAGAATACACACCCTATAAAACCCACAATCAAATGTTGACCGCATTATCTTCCAAGGAAATTCTCTTCGATTATAATCACAGCCGTATATATTCCTCCCCAAGCAGACACATCGATGGCCCTGAACAAACTTTATTTGACTCTATGTAAACTGGAAACCACATATCCTAAGGCTGCATTCATTGTAGCTGGGGATTTTAACTTCCTGCTGAATGGATCCCTTTAGCTCGATAATTTTCGTAAACAACCGCTGAATTACAGAAAGCCAAATTCAAAAGAAATACAAAAAATATGTATAATCATGAAGTGATCACAAGTGAAATATACCAAAACACAGCTTAGCTTGTTGTTAATCCACCTATAGTGTCAGATTTTGAAAATATGCTTTACAGCGAAAGCAATCCAAGCGTTTGTGAGTTTATCAATCACTAGACAAAAGAGTAAGAACAGCTAGCCTCAAATTAGCTTGGTCACAAAAATCAGAAAAGCAATAAAATGAATCGCTTACCTTTGATAATCCTCTGATGTTTTCACCCACGAGACTCCCAGTTACACAATAAATGTTATTTTTGTTCGATAAAGATTAGTTTTATAACCAAAAACTGCCATTTGGTTTGCGCATTATGTTCAGAAAACCACAGGCTCGTTCCGGTCCTGAAAGGCAGACAAAAACTCCAAAAGGTATCCGTAATGTTCGTAGAAACATGTCAAACGTTTTTTATAATCAATCCTCAGGTTGTTTTTAACATACATAATCGATAATATTTCAACCGGACAGTAACCTATTCAATACTACAGAGAAAGAAAATGTCGAGCTACATCTCTCGTGCGCAGGAACTAATCAAAGGACACCTGACTAGTTTTGAAAAATCTCGCTAATTCTTCAAAATAAAAGCTTGAAACTATGTCTAAACCCTGGTCACAGCCTGAGGAAGCCATTGGAAAAGGAATCTGGTTGATACCCCTTTAAATGTTAAATGGAAAAAAGACGGGCAATGAAACACAGATTTAAAAAAAGAAAAGAAATCACTTCCGGGTTAGATTTCCTCAGGTTTTCGCCTGCAAAATCAGTTTTGTTATACTCACAGACAATATTTTGACAGTTTTGGAAACTTTGGAGTGTTTTCTATCCTAGAGCCACACGGAGCCACACGGTCCCGTGTGGCTCAGTTGGTAGAGCATGGCGCTTGCAACGCCAGGGTTGTGGGTTCAATTCCCACGGGGGGACCAGGGTTCAATTCCCACGGGGGGACCAGGATAAATATGTATGAACTTTCCAATTTGTAAGTCGCTCTGGATAAGAGCGTCTGCTAAATGACTTAAATGTAAATGTAATCTGTAAATTATATGCATATTCTACGATCTGGACCTGAGAAATAGTCCGTTTACCTTGGGAACGTTATTTAAAAAAAAAAAAAAATCTGAACCCTAGCGTCAAGAAGTTAACGAACATATAGGAAACAAATTCTTTCATCAACGTGTTAACCCTCGCAAGGCTGCAGGCCCAGACGGCATCCCCAGCCGTGTCCTCAGAGCATGCGCAGACCAGCTGGCTGGTGTGTTTACGGACATATTCAATCAATCCTTATCCCAGTCTGCTGTTCCCACATGCTTCAAGAGGGCCACCATTGTTCCTGGTCCCAAGAAAGCTAAGGTAACTGAGCTAAACGACTACCGCCCCGTAGCACTCACTTCCATCATCATGAAGTGCTTTGAGAGACTAGTCAAGGACCATATCACCTCCACTCTACCTGATACCCTAGACCCACTCCAATTTGCTTACCGCCCCAATAGGTCCACAGACGACGCAATCGCGACTACACTGCACACTGCCCTAACCCATCTGGACAAGAGGAATACCTATGTGAGAATTCTGTTCATCGACTACAGCTCAGCATTTAACACTATAGTACCCTCCAAACTCGTCATCAAGCTCGAGACCCTGGGTCTCGACCCCACCCTGTGCAACTGGGTACTGGACTTCCTGACAGGCCGCCCCCAGGTGGTGAAGTTAGGTAACAACATCTCCACCCCGCTGATCCTCAACACTGGGCCCCCACAAGGGTGCGTTCTGAGCCCTCTCCTGTACTCCCTGTTCACCCACGACTGCGTGGCCATGCACGCCTCAAACTCAATCATCATGTTTGCGGACGACACTACAGTGGTAGGCTTGATTACCAACAACGACGAGACGGCCTACAGGGAGGAGGTGAGGGCCCTCGGAGTGTGGTGTCAGGAAAATAACCTCACACTCAACGTCAACAAAACAGATGATTGTGGACTTCAGGAAACAGCAGAGGGAGCACCCCCCAATCCACATCGACGGGACAGTAGTGGAGAGGGTAGTAAGTTTTAAGTTCCTCGGCGTACACATCACGGACAAACTGAATTGGTCCACCCACACAGACAGCGTTGTGAAGAAGGCGCAGCAGCGCCTCTTCAACCTCAGCAGGCTGAAGAAATTTGGCTTGTCACCAAAAGCACTCACAAACTTCTACCGATGCACAATCGAGAGCATCCTGTCGGGCTGTATCACCGCCAGGTACGGCAACTGCTCCGCCCACAACTGTAAGGCTCTCCAGAGGGTAGTGAGGTCTGCACAACGCATCACTGGGGGCAAACTACCTGCCCTCCAGAACACCTACACCACCCAATGTCACAGGAAGGCCATAAAGATCATCAAGGACAACAACCACCCGAGCCACTGCCTGTTCACCCCGCTATCATCCAGAAGGCGAGGTCAGTACAGGTGCATCAAAGTAGGGACTGAGAGACTGAAAAACAGCTTCTATCTCAAGGCCATCAGACTGTTAAACAGCCACCACTAACATTGAGTGGCTGCTGCCAACATACTGACTCAACTCCAGCCCACTTTAATAATGGAAATTGATGGAAATGTATCACTAGCCACTTTAAACAATGCCACTTAATATAATGTATATTTATATACTGTACTCTATATCATCTACTGCATCTTGCCATCTTTATGTAATACATGTATCACTAGCCACTTTAAACTATGCCACTTTTATGTTTACATACCCTACATTACTCATCTCATATGTATATACTGTACTCGATACCATCTACTGCATCTTGCCTATGCCGTTCTGTACCATCACTCATTCATATATCTTTATGTACATATTCTTTATCCCTTTACACTTGTGTGTATAAGGTAGTAGTTGTGGAATTGATAGGTTAGATTACTCGTTGGTTATTACTGCAGTCGGAACTAGAAGCACAAGCATTTCGCTACACTCACATTAACATCTGCTAACCATGTGTATGTGACGAATAAAATTTGATTTGATACTCTGTCAGTCCCATATAATCACACTCACAAATGTCTCACTCCAAGCTGTCTGCCTCTCTCTCTCTCTCTGCCAGATTCAGCTAATCACCAGCACAAAGAGAGAGGGAGAGACACAGAGAGGGGGAGAGACGGGGAGAGACACAGAGATGGGGAGAGACACAGAGAGGGTGAGAGACACAGAGGGGGAGAGACACAGAGGGGGAGAGACAGCGGGCGAGAGACGGAGAGCGGGCGAGAGACGGAGAGAGCTGAGAGAGAGCTGCGAGAGCAAGCTAGAAAGGAAGAGAGCTAAGAGAGGGGAAAAGAGAGTAAGCAAGAGAGTGCGTACTGTATACTACAGGATGCGCTACCTTATCTATTCCCTGTCTGTATGCGTGTGAACCGGAGCAAGGAGTGAGCATTGGGAGTATTTTCTGCTTCTCCTTTCAGTCAGGTGTATTTCGGTGTTGAACATTTCAATAGGAACGTCAGCTACAGTGTTGGCATGAAATGAAATGTAAAAAGGCTTTGAGTCTGTCTGTCTTGGAGGTGGAACAGAGCTTGGAAACAAAGGAGAGCGAACTGGATTTCATGGACTGAATTGGATTCTACGCAGCAAGGGTAACGCTGTCAGACTGGAGTGACAATTAAGACTTAAGGTATGTTCTAATCGTCTCTCTTTCTTCAATGATGCCTCCTTTGTCCAAGTCCTTTATCACTTGGAGATGCTAGTGGTTAATCTATTCAGTCTTTCAGTCTTGTGTTCATTGAAGGGAGTGAGCTATAGCGTGTTGTCTCACAGTGAAGAGGGACACAACCATGTACAGGTGCTGAACTCCTCCATGTCTTCTGTGTTATTTTGTTGGGTTAGGGTTAGTTGAAGACAAAAATATTATGTGTCATGGGTCTACAGTTAGCATCCTGAGTGTGTCATGTTCTAATCAGAAGAAACTATTTCCCTACTGAAAATGTATTTTTTTTTCTCTCTAAATATTGTGTTTCTTTGTAATAACACTGTGCTTCAGCAAACACATTTAGAGCTAAACTTGTTTAAGATGCATTTTCAGTTTCAGCAAGTTTATTGCAAATAGATAGAAAATATAGATTTTGTGTTTTTAACAAACTCAGCAAAAAAAAGAAATGTCCCTTTTTTCAGGGCCGTGTCTTTCAAAGACAATTCGTAAAAATCCAAATAACTTCAAAGATCTTCATTTTAAAGTGTTTAAACACTGTTTCCCAAACAATTAATGAACATGCACCTGTGGAACTGTCTTTAAGACACTAACAGCTTACAGACTGTAGGCAATTAAGGTCACAGTAATGAAAACTTAGGACACTAATGAGGCCTTTCTACTGACTCTGAAAAACAACAAAAGAAAGATGCCCAGGGTCCCTACTCATCTGCGTGAACGTGCCTTAGGCATTCTGCAAGGAGGCATGAGGCCTGCAGATGTGGCCAGGGCAATAAATTGCAATGTCCGTACTGTGAGACGCCTACGACAGCGCTACAGGACGGATAGCTGATCGTCCTCGCAATGGCAGACCACGTGTAACAACACCTGCACAGGATTGGTACATCCGAACATCACAAGATGTTGCGACAACATGCAAGATGGAGACAACAACTGCCCGAGTTACACCAGGAATGCACAATCCCTCCATCAGTGCTCAGACTGTCCGCAAAAGACTGAGAGAGGCTGGACTGAGGGCTTGTAGGCCTGTTGTAAGTACTGTCCATGAGGAGGAGATGCACTGCAGTACTTAGGCAGATCCTCACCAGACATCACCGGCAACAACGTCGCCTATGGGCACAAACCCACCGTCGCTGGACCAGACAGGACTGGCAAAAAGTGCTCTTCACTGACTAGGGGTGGTTTTGTCTCACCACGGGTGATGGTCAGATTCGCGTTTATCGTCGAAGGAATGAGCGTTACACCTTGGCCTGTACTCTGGAGCGGGATCGATTTGGAGGTGGAGGGTCTATCATGGTCTGCGGCGGTGTGTCACAGCATCATCGGACTGAGCTTGTTGTCATTGCAGGCAATCTCAACGCTGTGCGTTACAGAGAAGACATCCTCCTCCCTCACGTGGTACCCTTCCTGCAGGCTAATCCTGACATAACCCTCCAGCATGACAATGCCACCAGCTATACTGCTCGTTCCGTGCGTCATTTCCTGCAAGACAGGAATGTCAGTATTCTGCCGTGGCCAGCGACGAGCCCGGATCTCAATCGCATTGAGCACGTCTGGGACCTGTTGGATCGGAGGGTGAGGGCTAGGGCCGTTCCCCCCAGAAATGTCTGGGAACTTGCAGGTGCCTTGGTGGAAGAGTGGGGTAACATCTCACAGCAAGAACTGGCAAATCTGGAGCAGTCCATGAGGAGGAGATGCACTGCAGTACTTAATGCAGCTGGTGGCCACACCAGATACTGACTGTTACTTTTGATTTGACCCATTTCTGTTAGTCACATGTCTGTGGAACTTGTTTAGTTTATGTCTCAGTTGTTGAATCCTGTTGTGTTCATACAAATATTTACATGTTAAGTTTGCTGAAAAGAAATGCAGTTGACAGTGAGAGGATAATTATTTTTTTGCTGAGTTTATTAGAATTAATCTTATGAAAGTATTTTTGTACAAAACTGTACCTACATTGTAGGATAGATTTGAAACAATATCAGCCTTCATTAAACCTGATTACATGTTACTTTGATCAATATACAGAGATCTTGGATTAATGAGTTGTAGTAGCTGTGTAGACTGTAGTCATCATAACGTATTTGCTTTGCTTAGGGGTAATTAATCATGTTGTTCTCGGTTATCTTGACATTCTAATCTGTAAATCTACCCCAGGGAATGAATCTAAAGTTATTACCAGAGCTAACGCGCTCTCATCAAGAGTTTACAGCTAGCAATGCTTGGTGACTACTGGACAACAACCCCCTATAGTCAATTACTAGCATAATAAAAAAATCCCCATTATAAAATCTGTCTGTTTAAGCGAGAGATATATGCATCTTTTTTTTTTCAATCCACCAACTCCGCCGAAGTCAGCCTTCCGCATCTGCGATGGAAGGTGGCAGAGCTACAGTGGAGTTTGTCAGACTAGGAGACATCCCAAAAATCTGTCTTCTCACAAAAACATTTGTAGCGTCCGAATGGTTTAGGGTACAAACTAATATGGACCCACCATCGAAAGGTGAGGTAGCCCGGTACCAGTTTAAAAAATGTATTGAATTTTATATGAAAGTACATTAGTTTTTAAAAAAGTGCTAAATATGAATAGTACCAGTCAAAGTTCGGACACAACTACTTATTCAAGGGTTTTTCTTTATTTGTCCTATTTTCTACATTGTAGAATAATAGTGAAGACATGAAAACTATGCAATAACACATGGAATCATGTAGTAACCAAAAAAGTGTTAAACAAATCAAAGTATATTTTATATTTGAGATTCTTCCAAGTAGCCATCCTTTGCCTTGATGACAGCTTTGCACACTCTTGGCATTCTCTCAACCAGCTTCACTTGGAATGCTTTTCCAACAGTCTTGAAGGAGTTCCCACATATGCTGAACACTTGTTGGCTGCTTTTCCTTCACTCTGCAGTCCAACTCATCCCAAACCATCTCAATTGGGTTGAGTTTGGGTGATTGTGGAGGCCAGGTCATCTGATGCAGCACTTCATCACTCTCCTTCTTGGTCAAATATCTCTTACACAGCCTGGAAGTGTGTTGAGTCATTGTCCTGATGAAACAAAAATGATAGTCCCACTAAAAGCAATCCAGATGGATGGCGTTTCAGTGCAGAATGCTGTGGTAGCCATGCTGGTTAAGTGTATCTTGAATTCTAAATACATCGCTGAAAGTGTCACCAGCAAAGCACCCCCACACCATCACACCTCCTCCTCCAAGCTTCACGGTGGGAACCACACATGCAGAGATCATCCGTTCACCTACTCCTTGTCTCACAAAGACACAGCAGTTGGAACCAAAAATCTCAAATTTGGACTCATCAGACCAAAGGACAGACTTCCACCAGTCTAATGTCCGTTGCTCATGTTTCTTGGCCCAAGCAAGTCTCTTATTATTATTGGTGTCCTTTAGTAGTGGTTTCTTCGCAGCAATTTGACCATGAAGGCCTGAATCACGCAGTCTTCTCTGAACAGATGTTGAGATGTGTCTGTTACTTGAACTGTGTGAAGCATTTATTTGTGCTGCAATCTGAGGTGCAGTTAACTCTAATGAACTTATCCTCTGCAGCAGAGGTAACTCTGGGTCTTCCTTTCCAATGGCGGTCCTCATGAGAGTCAGTTTCATCATAGCGCTTGATGTTTTTTGCAACTGCACTTGAAGAAACATTCAAAGTTCTTTAAATTTTCCGCATTGACTAACCTTCATGTCTTAAAGTAATGATGGACTGTCGTTTCTCTTTGCTTATTTGAGCTGTTCTTGTCATAATTTGGACTTGGTCGTTTACCAAATAGGGCCATCTTCTGTATACCACCCGTAACTTTTCACAACTATACGGATTGGCTCAAACGCATTAAGAGGGAAAGAAATTCCACAAATTAACTTTGAACAGGGCACACCGGTTAATGTAAATGCTTTCCAGGTGACTACCTCATGAAGCTGGTTGAGAGCATGACAAGAGTGTGCAAAGCTTTCATCAAGGCAAGTGGTGGCTACTTTGAAGAATTTAAAATATAAATTATATTTTGATTTGTTTAACTTTTTTGGTTACTACATGATTCCATATGTGTTTTTTCATATGTTAGCTTAGTAGAAACCCAGCCCGGGCCCTTAGACCTTACTAACTGACTATCAGTTGATTTAAGTTCCTAACTTCTGATGGAACGGAATTATGTTTTTCCTTCCCCAGTCAATTTGAAACTTTCTGTGGATCTTTGTTAAGATGGATGAACATTATTTAAACCGAGCATCCATTTTTGTAAGGAACATCATAAGCCCTACAATCCTACATGCAAACGGAATGGTCTTTCTTATTCAGGTGTTCCAGCAGCAGTTATCAGAATTTTGTCTTAGTGTCAATCTTCTGTAAACTCTGCCTACTACACTCTTAGTAAAACAGTTGCTAAGTAGAACCATATTGGGTTCTTCAGCTTGTCTCCATAGGGAAACCCTTTTTGGTGCTAGGTAGAACACTTTGCAGGTTGAACCTTTTTTATAGTCACTTTTTTAGTAAATAAGAATATATGTTTCTGAACAATTCTACATTAAAGTGGATGCTACCATGATTAGAGGTAATCATAAATTAATTGTAAATTAATTACGAGTTAGAAAGTTAGCGGCACAAAGATCATACCCGTGTTACCAATAACAGGGATAGTAACATTGGGGGTATGATATGTATGCCTCTGTAACTTTCTCACTCATCATTATTCACTCATCATTCATGATTATCCATAATCATGGTAGCAATAACAAATAAAATTAAAAAGCTTATTCAGATTCAGAAGGGATCTATGTAGAACCCTTCTTGCCTTCCAAAGAATCATCAAAGACCACTTTCTATCAAAAACGGTTCTTAGGATGAAAAAGCCTCTAGGTAGAACCTTTTGCCTGTCAAAGAACGCTCGTCTTACAAAAAGGGTTCTTCAGATGAAAACGGTTCTTGGTAGAAATCTATCCCTCCGCAAGAATCTCCATTGAAAGTGCTTTTTAGTCCAGGACTAAGCTTAATCTGTGTCCAGGAAACCTCCCCATAGTGTTTTTGTCATAGGCCTACCTAATGTATAGGCCAACATGCCATTGCACCAACGCTGGAGGGGTCTTAGAGTAATAGACTTGATAATGATATGCATTATCTGGTGTTCATTTGAAATGTCAGCAAAAAGCAAAGCCAACAGATAATACATCATAAAGGGCTATTGGTAATGTAGCCGCAGGTAGTCCCTTTTAAATCAACATAATTTACTGACAGCCAGCACAGTCACATTAAGATCATCAGATATGCGCATATGCAAACAGCTATGATCTAATATTTAGATATGCATTGACCTTAATCAGAGCCGAGGTTTGATGAACAGATAAAAACTCTAGTCTTTCCCACAAACACATGTTCCTATATCTCCTCGTGCAAAAACTGTATTTTAATGGAAGGTAAAATACTTTTGGAGGATAAGAAACTAGAACTTGGTTACGCTATTGCTTTAGATTAGAAGCATCATGGACTTTTCAAACTCTTCTCTCCAGGCTATTGTAAGCCTACTGTACAATGAGCTATTGATGTGTGTTCAAAACAAGTGCTTTTGATTCTGTTCTACTGAGGTAGTGCTGCCTGAAGTTCAAAGCCATCTTTCTGAGGAGGATCAGAGAGGTATCTCCAGCCTTAAGCAGAGGGAATTCTGCATAAGCAATACACAGAGCAAGGGTTATGCTTAGCTACTTTTGTCATACTACCACAGTAGCAGGAAGACTCTTAAATCTCTCTCTTTCTCTCACTCTCACTCTCACCATATTTCTCGCTGTGTAGTTTTTCATAGCAAAAACACAAATGGAATCCAACTGCATGAATCTATATTTAATTTGTGTTATCTACGTTAACCTGCCTTAAAATCACTGAGCAAATCTATAAGAAGTGACTACTATAAAGAAGAAAGTAAGGAAGCTATCCTTATTTTGTCCTTCTCTCTTGTATTTGTTTTATTTTCCCAGTTAAAACACATTAAGTCTAGTCTTGGATTTAAACACACTAACCAGTTATCCTTCAATGTCAGAAAGAAACATTCAACTGCAGGGGCTTCTGAACCCAATTTGATCCCCTGTTAGAGACTGACACGTTCCATGCTATGTTTACATTTATAGGAACTCTCCTGTGACTGGAATCTCTACACAGCAAGAGAGAGTAGGCAAGAGAGGCAGTACTGCATGCTATGGATTAAAAACATGGGCTATGAAATGTCTACATACTCTTTATGTATTAGGGTTTTGTTGCCTACAGTAAACTGTACATGCTGTAGGTATGTAATCATTCATCTCATATCACTAATCTCATCACGTCCATGGTGAGACTCCTTGTGTAAGATCTCATTTACTTGATTGTGTGTGACATGGGTTTGTCTCCTTCTTTCACACATTTCACTCATATTCTGTCTCATATTCAGGTTCTGAGGCATAGGATAGAAGATGCAACGCTAGTGATCTTTGATGGATTGTTCCACATTAATTAACTTATCTGTGTGTACAGTGCCTTCAGAAAGTATTCAGACCTCTTCACTTTTCCACATTTTGTTAATGTTACAGCCTTATTCTAAAATTTATTAAATAAAATAAAGAATCCTCAGTAATCTACAACACACAATACCCCATAATGACAAAGTGAAAACAGGTTTAGAAATGTTGGCAAATGTATTAAAAATTAAAAACAGAAATACCTTATTTATATAAATATTTAGACCCTTTGCTATGATACTCAAAATTGAGCTCAGGTGCATCCTGTTTCCATTAATCATCCTTGAAACATTTCTACAACTTGATTGGACTCCACCTGTGGTAAATTCAATTGATTGGACATGATTTGGAAAGGCAAACACCTGTCTATATAAGGTCCCAAAATTGACAGTGCATGTCAGAGCAAAAACAAAACCATGAACTCGAAGGAATTGTCTGTGGATCTCCGAGACAGGTTTGTGTTGAGGAACAGATCTGAGGAAGCGTACCAAAAAAATCTGCAGCATTGAAAGTCCCCAAGAAAACTGGCCTCCATCAGTCTGAAATGGAAGAAGTTTGGAACCACCAAGACTCTTCCCAGAGCTGGCCGCCTGGCCAAACTAAGCAATCAGTGCAGAAGGGCCTTGGTCAGGGAGATGACCAAGAACCCAATGGTCACTCTAACAGAAATCTAGTTTCTCTGTGGCGATGGGAGAACCTTCCAGAAGGACAACCATCTCTGCAGCACTCCACCAATCAAGCCTTTATGATAGAGTGGCCATAATGAAGCCACTCCTTACGATAGCCTGCTTGGAGTTTGCCAAAAGGCACCTAAAGACTCTCAGACCTTGAGAAACAAGATTCTCTGGTCAGATGAAACCAAGATCTTTGGCCTGAATGCCAAGCGTTACATCTGGAGGAAACCTGGCACCATCCCTACGGTGAAGCATGGTGGTGGCAGCATCATGCTGTGGGGGTGTTTTTCAGTGGTAGGGACTGGGAGACTAGTCAGGATCGAGGCACAGATGTACAGAGCAAAGTACAGAGAGATTCTTGATGAAAACCTGTTCCAGAGCGCTCAGGACCTCAGACTGGGGCGAAGGTTCACCTTCCCCGATTGCTCAGTTTGGCCAGGCTCTACGGACAGTTCCTTCGACCTCTTGGCTTGGTTTTTGCTCTGTCAACTGTGGGACCTTTTAAATAGACAAGTGTGTGCCTTTCCAAATCATGTCTAATCAATTGAATTTACCACAGGCGGACTCCAATCAGGTTGCAGAAACATCTCAAGGATGATCAACAGAAACAGGATGCACCTGAGCTCAATTTCGAGTCTCATAGCAAAGGGTTTGAATACTTATGTAAATAAGGTGTTTTTGTTTTTTATTCTATATAAATTTGCGTTTTTTTTAACTGGTTTTTGGTCATTAAGGGGTATTGTGTGTAGATTGCTGAGGATTTTAAAATAAATAAATTTTTGAATAAGGCTGTAACGTAACAAAATGTGGAAAGTCAAGGGGTCTGAATACTTTCTGAAGGCACTGTAAATTACATGTCAAACTTATTCCACAGAGGGCCAAGTGTCTGCAGGTTTCCGTTCCTCCTTTGTACTTGTTTGATGAATTAAGGCAACTAATTAGTAAAATACTCCCCTCACCTGGTTTTCTAAGCCTTAACTGAAAGCAAATACATGGAATGAGTTTGACACTCCTGATATAAATCAACAGTCAGAACCTTGACAGGTATGGGGTGGCAGATAGCCTAGTGGTAAGAGTGTTGCACTAGTAACCAAAAGGTTGCAAGATCAAATCCCTGAGCTGACAAGGTAAAAATCTGTTGCTCTACCCCTGAACAAGGCAGTTAATCCACTGTTCCTAGGCTGTGATTGAAAATAAGAATTGTTTCTTAACTGACTTGCCTAGTTAAATGAAAGGTGCATAGAGGTGTGGTTTGGAGCTTTGCTTCTCTTTTGAAAGAAGGGGAGAGAAAGGAACAGAGACGCTCTTTTACTTTGACTCCGACTTTGAGGTCAAAGATTTGATGTTTTCATTGAAAATGTAGCTTTCGAAACTCTCCGACAGCTCAATTACAGAGTTGAAAATCCATATCTAATAATATCTCCCATGATGAACTCAAATTGTACTGAGATAATTAAATTCCCTGCGTTTATTTAATGTTTTAGTGACTAGTTCAATAATACACTATGATATGATTAGAAATGCATGATATCTGCCATAAACTCATGGTATTACACACCAGTGCAATATTACACCATTGTGGAGGTGAGGTGAGGTGAGCTGTCATACTGATCAAGCTTGACAAGAATCAAATGTCTATGTGCTGTCATCTTCCTGCCTGGGTTTGCTGGCTCCTTTGTATGCTCCAAACCAAGTTAAACATGACTGATTTAAGTAATATTGCACACACTTCCCTATCGATTTCAGGGGTATGTCAAGGCTGCACTGTTTTTGACTTATTCAGTCAGAATCCATCTGCACAGGTGGTTATGTTTGTGAGCATCGGTGAAACACCGCCAGTCCGCCACGCTGTTCTGCTCATGAGAAAGAAAATGTTTACTCAGGATGATTGTTTGTGCTATCTAGCTGCAGCCCTTTGCAGCTCCACCAAGAATGTGGAAAATTTGTAGAATTAAAACAAGATATTTTCTCAACTCTGTATAATTATTGTATTTTTTGGTCTCGGAATTGTGTTTATTTTACTTTGGAAATTCCTGTTCAATGACCTGTCCTGAGTCTGAAATGTACTATTTTGTTTTGTCTGTTATGAAGTGAAATAAGTAGGAGAGCGTGATTAAAAATGATGCTAAACTGGTCCAGCTCGGTATTCTACACGTTTAGTTTTTTCCTTATTTATCAAGCAGTAATAGTAGCAGTAAGAGTAAGAATAATAGTAGCAGTAAGAGTAAGAATAATAGTAGCAGTAAGAATAATAGTAGCAGTAAGAGTAAGAATAATAGTAGCAGTAAGAGTAAGAATAATAGTAGCAGTAACATTAATAGTACAAACGGACATTATCACAGTTTTTGGAGTGGGTATAGGATTCAATGGTGATTGGCAGGGGAAATTGTTGTCTCCTGAATTGATCCTTTATTGTCACACACCGGAAGAATTACTCCAATCTTTTACGTTCAGTAATACGTTACAAAGTATATGACACTTTGCATATACATTCCTTGAAGGAATATTGCACCATTTACCCAGGAGGAAGTGAAAGTAAGTCTAGGAAATGGATTTCCCTAGCCACCGTGCTTCTAAATCTGCATTCCTTGCTGTTTGGGGTTTTAGGCTGGGTTTCTGTACAGCACTTTGAGATATCAGCTGATGTAAGAAGGGCTATATAAATACATTTGATTTGATTTCTGTTTCAATTACTAGTTAACAAATAACTCGTGCCAATAGCAACACAATATCAGCCTTCACAATCATATGGGACTTAAATATAGCCCCGCCCCTCATATGTTTAAATGAACCAGACTCCTCACTATATTTCACCATAAAGAAGTTATTATATGATTACACCCATGGAACATTTTCTCGCCCTCGTATTCAGTCATAGAACATGTTGTGTAATCCATCAAAATAACCGATACATTAATCAATCAATCAAATGAATTTATAAAGCCCTTTTTATATCGATGACTCAAAGTGCTATACAGACACCCAGCCTAAAACCCCAAACAGCAAGCAATGCAGATTTAGAAGCACGGTGGCTAGGGAAAAACTCCCTAGAAAGGCAGGAACCTAGGAAGAAACCTAGAGAGGAACCAGGCTCTGAGGGGTGGCCAGTCCTCTTCTGGTTGTGCCGGGTGGCGATTATAACAGAACATGGCCAAGATGTTCAAACGTTCATAGATGACCAGCAGGGTCAAATAATAATAACCACAGTGGTTGTAGAGGGTGCAACAGGTCAACACTTCAGGAGTAAATGTCAGTTGACTTTTCATAGCCAATCATTCAGAGTTAGACATGTCCGGTAGAGCGAGAGAGTTGAAAACAGCAGGTCCGGAACAAGGTAGCACATCCGGTGAACAGGTCAGGATTCCATAGCCGCAGGAAGAAGAGTTGAAACTGGAGCAGCAGTACGACCAGGTGGACTGGTGACAGCAAGGAGTCATCAGGCCAGGTAGTCCTGAGGCATGGTCCTAGGGCTCAGGTCCTCCGAGAGAAGAGAAGGAGAGAGAGAGAATTAGAGGGAGCATACTTAAATTCACACATGACACCGGATAAGACAGGAGAAATACTCCAGATATAACAGACTGACCCTAGCCCCCGACACATAAACTATTGCAGTATAATTACTGGAGGCTGAGACAGGAGGGGTCGGGAGACACTGTGGCCCCGTCCGACGATACCTCCGGACAGGGCCAACCAGACAGGATATAACCCCACCAACTTTGCCAAAGCACAGCCCCCACACCACGAGAGGGATATCTTCAACCAGAAACGTACTACCCTGATACAAGGCCGAGTATAGCCCCACAAAGATCTCACCCATGGCACGAACCAGAGGGGGGTGCCAACCCGGACAAGAAGATCACGTCAGAGACTCAACCCACTCAAGTGACACACCCCTCCTAGGGACGGCATGGAAGAGCACCAGTAAGCCAGTGACTCAGCCCCTGTAATAGGGTTAGAGGCAGAGAATCCCAGGGCAGGGAGGGGAACTGGCCAGGCAGCGACAGCAAGGGTGGTTTGTCGCTCCAGTGCCTTTCCGTTCACCTTCACACCCCTGGGCCAGACTACACTCAATCATAGGACCTACTGAAGAGATGAGTCTTCAATAAAGACTTAAAGGTCGAGACCGAGTCTGCGTCTCTCACATGGATAGGCAGACTATTCCATAAAAATGGAGCTCTATAGGAGAAAGCCCTGCCTCCAGCTGTTTGCTTAGAAATTCTAGGGACAATAAGAGGGCCTGCGTCTTGTAACAGTAGCGTACGTGTAGGTATGTACGGCAGGACCAACTCGGAAAGATAGGTAGGAGCAAGCCAATGTAATGCTTTGTAGGTTAGCAGTAAAACCTTGAAATCAGCCCTAACCTTAACAGGAAGCTAGTGTAGAAAGGCTAGCACTGGGGTAATATGATCACATTTTTTGGGTTCTATTCAAGATTCTAGCAGCCGTGTTTAGCACTAACTGAAGTTTATTTAGTGCTTTATCCGGGTAGCCGGAAAGTAAAGCATTGCAGTAGTCTAATCTGGAAGTGACAAAAGCATGGATTCATTTTTCTGGATCATTTTTGTACAGAAAGTTTATGATTTTTGCAATGTTACGTAGATGGAAAAAAGCTGTCCTTGAAACATTCTTGATATGTTCGTCAAAAGAGAGATCAGGGTCCAGAGTAACGCAGAGGGGTGGTGTTGGAAGCAGGTGCAGGTGAAACGTTTTAATAAAACAACAAAACCAAGAACACGACAGTAACATAAGGCAGAACACCGATACACGAGCAATACCAACTGGGGAATGACCCTGGGAGAGTGACATATAAAGGGGAGGAAATGATGAAGGTAATGGAGTCCAGGTGTGAATCATAGGTGCACGTAATGATGAGTGCCAGGGTGTGTGTAATGATGAATCCCAGGACCGGTGGTTAGTACTCTGGCAACGTTGTACGCCGAAGGAGAGGAGCAGGAGCAGACGTGACAGTAACCCCCCTCTGATGTGCGGCTCCAGCCACAGTATGACGCTGACCAGGGGGATGACCCCGAGGACAAGGACGAGGAGTGGGTCGGTCCGGGCTGCGAAGGTGGGAATCACGGATGATGTTGGGGTCCAGAATGTCCTCCACCTGAACCCAACTCCGCTCCTCAGGGCCATACCCCTCCCAGTCTACCAGATACTGGAGCCGACCCCCATGACGTTGCGAGTCCAGTAGGGATTTAACAAAGTACGCCGGGCTCCCCTCGATGTCCAGGGGGGTGGAGGTGTGTCGTGGGGGACAGCATCAGCTAGGGGACCAGGAACCACCGGCCTGAGAAGGGAGATATGAAAAGAGGGTGAGATACGGTAGTGACTGGGTAATTGGAACCTGTATGTCACCTCATTGACCCTCTGGAGAACCTTGAACAGCCCCACAAACCGGGGACTCAGTTTCTCGCAGGGCAGGCGGAGTGGGAGGTTCCTGGTAGAGAGCCAGACGCAATCCCCAGGGTGGAACACAGGGGTCTCAATGTGGTGATGGTCTGCCTGCTCCTTCTGACGATGGACAGCGTGCTGGAGTCTCACGTGCGCATTGTTCCACACCTCCTCCGCACGCTTGAACTACTCATCTACCGCAGGAGCCGTGGTCTGGCCCGGGCTCCACAGGGCCAGGGCCGGCTGGAAACCCAACACACACTGGAAGGGGGTCAACCCAGTGGAGGAGTGACATAGATAGTTCTGGGCGTACTCTGCCCAAGGAAGGAAACGTGCCAACTCACCTGCCGGTCCTGACAGTGACTCCTCAGGATCCTCCCCAGCTCCTGATTCATCTCTCCACCTGCACGTTAGACTGAGGCTGATACCAGGATGTGAGACTAACCATGACCCCGAGCTTCTCCAAGAAGGCCCTCCATACTCGGGGTGTGAATTTGGGGGCTACGGTCCGAGACGATGTCTTCCGGAAGGCCATAATGCCGGAAGACCTCCTGCAAGAGTGCCTCAGTGATCTGGAGAGCAGTGGGAAGACCAGGAAGAGGGATTAAACAACATGACTTGGAAAATCTATCCACTACCACGGTGAAACCATCAGAAGGGGGAAGATCAGTAACAGAGTCAATGGATAGATGGGACCAAGGTTGCTGAGGCATGGGAAATGGCAGGAGCTTCCCTGCTGGAGCATTCCAGGGGGACTTGTTTTGAGCACACACGGAACAGGAGTTGACATACCGCGTAACATCCTGCACCAAGGTGGGCCACCAGTATTTCTCAGGGATGGAATGGATGGTGCGAGAAATACCTGGGTGTCCAGCAATGACAGCTGTGTGTGCCCAGGTCAGCAGTCGATCCCTTATCTTTGTGGGAACGTAGATGCGCACGGGAGGACAATTACGGGGTGCGGGCTCCCTCTCTAGGGCCTGGCGGATGTCCACCGCTACATCCAAAACCACTGGACCCTTGACCCGGGAGGACGGTATTATGGGTGCCCTCTGTATGGGCGATATGTCAGCGTGAAGTCGAACCTAGTGAAGAAGAGGGCCCACATGGCTTGGCGCGGATTCAGTCTCCTCACTGTCCATATGTACTCAAGGTTCCGATGGTCGGTGAGGGTGACAAATGGTTCCTTGGCACCCTCCAGCCAGTGTCTCCACTCCTCTAATGCCAACTTCACCACCAAGAGCTTTCTTATCGCCGACTTCGTAATTCCTCTCTGCGGGGGACAATTTCTTGGAGAAGAAAGCACAGGATACAATTTTAGTAGGTCCCACTGTCTTTGTGACAAAACTGCCCCTACACCCACCTCCGATGCGTCTACCTCAACCACAAAAGGTAGCGTGGGATCTGGGTTTTCTTAGCAAGGGGCGGAGGTGAAACGCCCCTTGAGAAGACGAAGGGCCTCGTCCGCTTCTGGAGACAGACCAAACCAACCTACGAGGCCCACCCTTGAGGAGGGAGGTGAGAGGGGCGGTGATGGCACTGAAGTTCCTGATGAAGCAGCGGTAAAAGTTGGTAAACCCCAAAAACCGTTGTAACCCCATGATGGTGGTTGCGACTGGCCATGACCTTACCGCATCTACCTTCTTCTCCTCCATCCTCACTCCCTGCGGGCTGATTTGGTAGCCCAGGAAGGAGACAGCCCTCTGGTGGAATTGGCACTTCTCCGCCTTGACGAACAGGGGATAAGCCAAGAGGCATTCCTTGACTGCTCGAACATGAGTGATGTGATCCTCCAGGTTAGTCGAGAAGATCAGGATGTCATCAATGTACACAATCACCTGAAGTCCGAGCATGTCCCTGAACACCTCGTTGACGAATGCCTGGAACACTGACAGAGCATTGGCTAAGCCAAAGGGAATAACCAAGTACTCGTAGTGACTAGACATCGTGCTGAATGCTGTCTTCCATTCATCCCCCTCGCGGATGCCAATGAGATTGTAGGCACTCCGCAGGTCCAGTTTGGTGAAGAACCGGGCCCCACAGAGCTGCTCGATGGAATCAGCGGGAAAGGGAAACCGATACTTCGTGGTGATGTCATTGAGTCCACAATAATCGATACAAGGGCGTAATCCTCCCTCCTTCTTGGCCACGAAGAACAAACCAGCCGATGCAGTGGACGTGGATCTGCGGATGAGGTGTAGCACAGGAAAACAGGTCAATGGCACAGTCCCAGGGGCAATGAGGAGTGAGACAGGTTGCGCAGGTCTTGGAGAATACCTCCCTTAGATCCTGATATTCCTCTGGGATGTTGGGCTGGAGGGCAAACACAGCACTCTCAACCGGCGTGGACCCACAGGGGACAGGAAAGCAGTTCTTCTGGCATTCAGCTGACCAGTCGGTGATTCTCATCCTCGACCATGAGATGTTAAGGTTATGGCGCTGAAGCCAAGGTAGGCCGAGGATGGTCTTGTGAACTGGTGCACTGGTGATGAAGAAGGGGATGTTTTCCTGGGGATTGGGCTCCACAGTGAGGGTGAGTGGTTGGGTGATGTGTGTGATGGTTGCGGATCCTAGAGGCCAACAGTCGAGGCCTTGAACCGGAAAAGAAGAGAAGAGCGGGTAGGTAGTAATATTGAGAGAGGAGGCAAGGGTCTGATCCATAAAGTTTCCTGTGGCGCCGGAATCCACTAAAGCTGTAGATACAGGGCATGAGGGACAGTCAGCCAGAGAGATTGGTACTAAAAATAGTCTAACAGGAAGAGCAGTAGATAGAATACTCATTCCTGGTCCAGGGGATGTAACATCCCTCTGCTCTAGAGGATCTCAGATTCTGAAGTAACGAACACAGCTGGCGCTTTTGCCCTCCCTGGCCACAGTACAGACAGCCCCAGCTGCATCCGTCTGCGTCATTCCGCCGCGGGAAGGCGTGTGACCCCTACCTCCATGGGTTCAGGCTCTGATCCCAAACACTCGCCGAAGGGGGGAGAGAAGGGATGTAGATGCCAACGCTCCGGGAGAAGGTTATCCAGATGGATGGCCATCACAATGAGTGCGTCCAGGGTGAGGTTGTCCTCTCGGCAGGCCAGTTCCGTCTGGACCTCCTCGCACAGACCTCTTCTAAATAATGTGCAGAGCGCCATCCACTGGAACCTGCTACTATTGTTTAGAGCCTGCAAGTAAGCATTTCATTGTAAGGTCTACACCTGTTGTATTCGGCACATGTGACAAATAAACTTTGATTTGATTTACTGTCTGAAAGGTGAGCGCATACTCAGCAGCCATCTGATTCCCCTGCTGTAGCTGAAGCAGACGCTCACCTCCCTCTCTGCCCTCCGCAGGATGATCGAAAATACATTTAAACAGAGCCATGAATCCCTCAAGACTCAAGCTCCTCCTCTCTCCCAGACGGCCATAGCACATTCCAATGCCCGCCCAGTCAGCAGAGAAATAACCGTGGCAACCTTAGACCTCTCAGTGGTGGGAGCGCCCATCTGATGTGCGAAATAGAAATAGAGGAGAAACCCACGGCATTTGGATGGTGTCCCGTCATATTTCTCCAGGAGGGATAGATGGCATCGCTGACCTGAGCGGGTTGCTGAATGGGCTGGTGTGCTGACTCATTGGGTAGACTGGCTCTAGAGTATCCTCTGCTGAGACATTGTAGACTGCGGAGAACCTTTTCCTTGGCCGTCCCCAGTTGAGCCAGATGATCATGGTGTTGACGAAGAAGGTCACCTTGTTCATTGATCATCTGGGAGATGTCCGGTTGTCCTGCTGCTTCCATATTTTGAGTTGGTATTCTGTAATGATGGGGTGGTGAGTCGGAAGCAGGTGAAACATTTTAATAAAATAACAAAACCAAGAACACAACACTAACATAAGGCAGAATAACGATACACAAGAGCAATACCAACTGGTGAGTGACCCTGGGAGAGTGACATATGAAAGGGAGGAAATTATGAAGGTAATGGAGTCCAGGTGTGAATCATAGGTGCGCGTAATGATGAATCCCAGGACCGGTGGTTATTACTCTGGCGACGTCGTACGCTGGAGGGGAGGAGCAGGAGCAGACGTGACAGACATCCCCAAGAGGTAAAATATACTGTGAAAACAATAGAGGTCCCAAAACAGAACCTTGACGAACACCGACATTTACCGTTGATTTGTCAGAGGACAAACCATCCACAGAGACAAACTGATATCTTTCCAACAGATAAGATCTAAACCAGGCTAGAACTTGTCCATGTAGACCAATTTGGGTTTCCAATCTCTCCAAAGGAATGTGGTGATCGATGGTATCAAAAGCAGCACTAAGGTCTAGGAGCACGAGGACAGATTCAGAGCCTTGGTATGACGCCATTGAAATGTAATTTACCACCTTTACCAGTCTCAGTGCTATGATGGGGTCTAAAACCAGACTGAAGTGTTTCATATACTTTGTTAGTCTTCAGGAAGGCAGTGAGTTGCTGCGCAACAGCTTTTTCTAAACAGAATTGAGAGGAATGAGAGTTAGAAATAGGCCGATAGTTTTTTATATTTTCTGGGTCAAGATTTGACTTTTTCAAAACAGGCTTTGTTATTGCCACTTTTAGTGAGTTTGGTGCACATCCGGTGGATAAGGATCCATATATTATGTCCAACATAGGAGGGCCAAGTACAGGAAGCAGCTCTTTCAGTAGTTTAGTTGGAATAGGGTCCAGTATGCAGCTTGAAGGTTTAGAGGCCAGGACTATTTTCATCAATCTGTCAAGAGATATAGTATTAAAAAACTTGAGTGTCTCCCTTGATCCTAGGTCCAGCCAGTGTTGTGCAGATTCAGGACAATTGAGCTTTGAAGAAATATGCAGATTTAAAGAGGAGTCCGTAATTTGCTGTCTAATGATCATAATCTTTTCGTCAAAGAAGTTAAGGAATTTATCACTGCTGAAGTGAAAGCCATCCTCTCTTGGGGAATGCTGCTTGTTAGTTAGCTTTGCAACAGTATCAAAAATAAATTTAGGATTGTTCTTATTCTCCTCAATTAAGTTGGAAAACTGCACGGTACTGTCTTTCCAAGCTAGTCGGAAGACTTTCAGTTTGGTATAGCGCCATTTCCGTTCCAATTTTCTGGAAGCTTGCTTCAGGGCTCGGGTATTTTCTGTATACCAGGGAGCTAGTTTGTTATGACAAATGTTTTTTGTTTTTAGGGCATCTTGAGTATTACGCAAGGTTAAATTAAGTTCCTCAGTTAGGTGGTTATCTGATTGTTGTACTCTGACGTCCTTGGGTAGGTGGAGGGAGTCTTGAAGGGCATCTAGGAATCTTTGGGTTGTCTGAGAATTTATAGCACAACTTTTGATGATCCTTGGATGGGGTCTGAGCAGATTATTTGTTGCGAATGCAAACGTAATAAAATGGTGGGTCGATAGTCCAGGATTATGAGGAAAAACATTTAGATCCACAACATTTACTCCACGGGACAAAACTAGGTCCAGAGTATGACTGTGGCAGTGAGTAGGTCCGGAGACAAGTTGGACAAAACCCACTGAGTTGATGATGGCTCTGAAAGCCTTTTGGAGTGGGCCTGTGGACTTTTCCATGTGAATATTAAAATCACCATAAATTCGAATATTATCTGCCATGAATACGAGGTCCGATAGGAACTCAGTGAGGAACGCTGTATACGTCCCAGGAGACCTGTAAACAGTAGCTATAAAAAGTGATTGAATAAGCTGCATAGATTTCTTGACTAGAAGCTCAAAAGACAGTCTTTTTTTTGTCAATTGAAATTTGGTATCGAATTGTTAGCAACACCTCCGCCTTTGCGGGATGCGCGGGGGATATGGTCATTAGTGTAACCAGGAGGAGAGGCCTCATTAAACACAGTAAATTCATCAGGCTTAAGCCATGTTTCAGTCAGGCCAATCACATCAAGATTATGATCAGTGATTAGTTAATTGACTATAACTGCCTTGGAAGTGAGGGATCTAACATTTAGTAGCCCTATTTTGAGATGTAAGATATTACAATCTCTTTCAATAATGACAGGAATAGAGGTCTTTATTCCAGTGAGATTGCTAAGGCGAGCACCGCCATGGTTTAGTTTTGCCCAACCTAGATCGAGGCACAGACACGGTCTCAATGGGGATAGCTGACCTGACTCCACAGACTGTGCTCGTGGCAGACTCCACTAAGCTGGCAGTCTCATTGTGGAGCTAGGGGAGTTAGAGCCCTGTTCATAGATAAGATGAGAGCGCCCCCCCCCCCCCCCCCCCCCCCCCCAGCTAGGATGGAGTCCGTCACTCCTCAGCAGGCCAGGCTTGGTCCTGTTTGTGGGTGACTCCCAGAAAGAGGGCCAATTATCTAAAAAATCTTTCTTTTGGGAGGGACAGAAAACAGTTTTCAACCAGCGATTGAGTTGTGAGATTCTGCTGTAGTGCTCATCACTCCCCCGTACTGGGAGGGGGCCAGAGACACTGCTGTAGAGCTCATCACTCCCCCGTACTGGGAGGGGGCCAGAGACTCTGCTGTAGTGCTCATCACTCCCCCTAACTGGGAGGGGCCAGAGACAATTACTTGATGCCGACACAACTTTAGCTGATTTACACGCTGAGGCTGTGTTGCGCTTGGTGACCTCTGACTGTTTCATCCTAACATCGTTGGTGCGACGTGGATAACAATATCCCTATACTCTCTACACTCACCAGTTTTAGCCTTAACCAGCACCATCTTTAGATTAGCCTTAACGTCGGTAGCCCTGCCCCCTGGTAAACAGCCTATGATCGCTGGATGATTCATTTTAAGTCTAATACTGCAGGTACTGGAGTCGCCAATGACTAGGGTGTTCAATTTGTCAGAGCTAATGGTGGGAGGCTTCAGCGTCTCAGACCCCATAACGGGTGGAGGAGAGACCAGAGAAGCCTTGGGCTCTGACTAATGTTAATGGGGAGAACCGGTTGAAAGTTTCTGTCGGCTGAATGAGCGACACCGGTTGAGCATTCCTGCAGCATTTCCTTCAAGAAGCCATTGTCCGGCTGCGGGGACTGTGCGAGGGGATTTATACTACTATCTGTACTTATTTGTGGCACAGACGCTGTTTCATCCTTTCCTACACTTAAATTACCCTTGCCTAACGATTGCATCTGAAGCTTGGCTTGCAGCACGGCTATCTTCACCATAAGGCGATCTTTCTCCTGTATATTATTGTAATGAGTACGATGGGAGACAGTGTGCTGGTTTCAAGCCCAGGGCGCAGCAGGTGTTTATTAGTACAGGACCACAGGAGGCGGCAGGTAGCTGGGTCCAGGGACAGGCAGAAGGTCTTACACAGAGACTCCAAAAAGGTAACAGTACAGGCAGGGCAAAGGCTAATAACGTAGTCCAGGAGATCAGGCAAGAGGTTGACGACAGGAAACTGATAGGCAAAAGTACTGACAGGGAATAGGCAAAAAGTGAGGAGTGAGGATGGCCAAAAACTACGATACATGGGAGGACTACTACTGAAATAAACAGCGCTCTGAATAGACAGTGTATCAAAACAAACAATACCTCACAATGATGGGGTGCAAAGAACTGAACTAAATAGTGTGTGAAAATGACATACAGGTGTGTGAACAGGTGATCAGAATTCAGGTGATTGGGATCTGGAGAGTGACCTGCATTCAGGGGATCCAAGTGTTTGAGAGTGTGAGTTGGAAGCAGACATTACAAATATGACTGCAATTAGAAGGCATAATGTTAATGTTTCTATTTAGCTTTGGCTGGTGGAGGTCCTGTAGAACCATGTCCAGATAAAGCATCCGGGGTGAAAAAGTTGAATGAAAAAAGTCAAGCAAGAGAAAATATAAAAATATTAAAAGGTAATTAAAAAGTCAAAACCATAAAGTTGTCAGGTAGCAAAGTAACGCTAGCAACAAAACGCACAGCAGCACGTAAACAAGTCCACAAGTTGTGACAGGAGTGATTCATGATAATAATAATACATTTAGTTTACCTTCCATTACATTATTTCAAAGTGCTATAAATCAACATAGTTTAAGGAGTGGTCTACAGGAAGGAACTTCTACAGATGTGTTTTGAGGTCAGATTTAAGAGCCCCTAGAGCCTGAGGTCCCTTGAGATGAACGTAGAGCAAGGTGCACTCCAGAGGTGAGGGGCTGGGAATAAAAAGTTTGAGTTATTTTTAAGCTGCACTTGAGATTTTTGTTAGCTGTGCTTGATTGAGCTTGCCTGGAGCAATGGAACAATGGAATAGTCCCAAAAGTAAAAACCCCACACCCATCGTTCACTCCAGGCATGTTCAATCAAACAGTCAAAGTATTTGAAAGAAAACAAATTGGCTACTATTTGAACCCAGGTGTGATCACAAATCAGACGTTACTTTTGAAACACAAAGAGAGAAGGAGCAGCAGGAGTTGGGAGCAGAGAGGAACACAACAAGCCGGTACCCAGAACCCCCACTCGTTGCCTGGAGCTGTGGTCCCTTTGTTGCCATAGCAACTGTCATTAAGTGTAATAGTGTGGTTTGTATTGGAGTCATAAGGGGGGTTTCAATCGACAAAGACAAGTCGGCTCCTTCGTCTGTCTGTGGCCTCTATCATTTCTTTGTCCCTCAATATACAGTGCTGTAATTAAGTACAGCAAGTTGGTATAAACATCCTCTGTGTCTGTGACTAAAACACTAACTCCTGAAGCATGATGTACAGAAAAAGGCACTTATTATTCATAAGTCAATGAAAAGGGCACATTCCTATCACGCCTCCAATAATAAGGACACCAGTTTGATTAATCATCACGTGGGTATAGTCATTGTGAGGTATTGTTTGTTTTGTGACACACTTCTAGTCGGAGCTCTGGTTTGCCCGTAATTTAATCCTCCCGTGTATGATAGTTTTTGCCTGCCTCACTAACGATGCCTCCAGGAGTCCCTCATGGATCGAGTATGGGTCCTTTTTTATTTTCCATTTATTTGCTCCCACTTGGTCATATTATTCATAGATATTATACATCTAAGAATATATACAGTGCCTTACAGTATTCACACCCCTTGACTTTTTCCACATTTTGTCTTTCAGCCTGAATTTAAAATGTATTAAATTGAGATTTTTTTGTTACTGGCCTACACACCCATAATGTCAAAGTGGAATTATGTTTTTTGAAATGTATTAAAAATGAAAAGCTGAAATGTCTTGAGTCCATAAGTATTCAGCCTCTTTATTATGGTAAGCCTAAATACGTTTGCTTAACAAGTAACATAAGTTGCATGGACTCACTCTGTGTGCAATAATAGAAACTGACAGTCACCAAAATAATGTTAACATTACTTATTTTATTGATTTCTCACAGTTTCACATCAGAAGACAGCAATCCAGACATTCCTAGGACCATGTAAATGTCCTCTGTCGAATCAACTTGTATTTGCCTCCCTTTGGTTGTCGGCTGCATCGTGACATCGTTTTATATCACTTCACTGCAGCGTTACGTCAAAGGGGCACTCCTTAGAAAAACATTTATCCAACTCAAATGCTTCACGGGACAGATATGGCAAAGCAATCGCTGAATTTGTCTTGATCAGGAGGATCTACAGTACTGTTTAAAAGTATTTGCCTCCTATCTAATTTTCTTTACTTTTGCATATTTTTGATACTGAATGTCATCAGATCTTCAACCAAAACTAATATTAGATAAAGGGAACCTGAGTGAAAAAATAACACAACAATTCCGTACTAATTTAATTTATTTCATAAACAAAGTTATGTAACACCCAATACCCCTGTGTGAAAAAGTAATTGCCCCCTTGCACTCAATAACTTGTTGTGCCACCTTTAGCTGCAATGACTCCAACCAAACACTTTTAGTTGTTGATGAGTATCTCACGTCACTGTGGAAGCAGCAAAGCATTCCTAAACCATTAGGCTCTTACTGTGGAATGCAGTGATGGTTTTCGCCAAGCATAACTTATTTATTATTAACTAGACAAGTCATTTCAGAACAAATTCTTATTTACAATGACTGCCTACCCCAGCCAAACCCTAACCCGGAGGATGTTGGGCGTATTGTGCGCCGCCCTGTGGGACTCACAATCATGGCCGGTTGTGATATAGCTTGGAATCGAACCAGGGTCTGTAGTGACGCATTTAGCACTGAAATGCAGTACCTTAGACCGCTACGCCACTCGGGAGCACAAATATGGCACCCATGTCATTCAAAAAGTTATCCTTTTGACTAATCTGACCATAGAACATTCATACAATATTCTTAATGCTCATCCAGATGCTTCCAGGTGTTTTTTGGCAAACTTGAATCACTTTTTGGATGAGATGGGTCCCATTATGTCTGGTGAAAACCAAACACTGCATTCCACTGTAAGAACCTCATACCAATGGTCAAGCATGGTGGTGGTAGTGTGGTGGTTTGGGGATGCTATACTGCCTCAGGACCTGGACCACTTGTTTTAATAGAAGGAACCATGAATTCTTCCCTCTATCAGAGAATTCTACAGGAGAATGTCAGGCCATCCGTCTGTGAGCTGAAGCTGAAGAACAGCTGGGTCATCCAAAACACACAATCAAGTCTACATGAAAATAGTTAAAAAGCAACAGATTTGACATTTTGGAATGGCCTAGTCAAAGTCCAGACCTAATCCCAATTGAGATATTGTGGCAGGACTTGAAAAGAGCAGTTCTTATTTGAAAACCCACAAATGTCACTGAGTTATAGCAGTTATGAATGCAAGAGTGAGCCAAAATTCCTCCACTCCGATGTGAGAGACTGATCAACAACTACAGGAAGCATTTGGTTGCAACTTAAGGTGGCACAACCAGTTATTGAGTATAAGGGGGCAATTACTTTTTCACACATTGAAATTGGGTGTTAAATTAAATAAATAAATGTAGTATTCATTTAAAAAATATATATTTGTAAACTCATGTTCCCGTTATCTAATATTAGGTTTTGGTTGAAGATCTGATAACATTCAGTTTGCAAAATTTCCAAAAAGTGGCTTCCTGAGTGGCGCAGCGGTCTAAGGCACTGCATTGCATTGTTGCAGTGTCACTACAGCCTGGGGTTCGATGTGTCACAACCGGCCATGACCGAGAGTCCCATAGGGTGGCGCACAATTGGCACAGCGCTGTCCGAGTTGGGGGAGGGTTTGGCCAGAGGGGCTTTACTTGGCTCATTGCACTCTAGCGACTCATTGTAGCGGGCTGCAGGCTGACTTTGGTCGTCAGTTGAACAGTGTTTCCTCCAACACATTGGTGCAGCTGGCTTCCGGGTTAAGCCAACGGGTGTTAAGAAGCGTGTGTCATGTTTCAGACGACGCATGACTTGACCTTAAAAATTATAAACTTGGATTAGCTAACACAACGTGCCATTGGAACACAGGAGTGATGGTTGCTGATAATGGGCCTCTGCTCGCCTATGCACGTAGATATTCCATAACGAATCTGCCGTTTCCAGCTACAGTAGTCATTTACATCATTAACAATGTCTACACTGTATTTCTGATCAATTTAATGTTATTTTCATAGACAAAAAAATAGCTTTTCTTTCAAAAACAAGGAAATTACCCAAAACTTTTGAACGGAAATGTATCTGCAAGGTCCCTCAGTTTAGCAGTGAATTTCAAACACAGACTCAACCACAAAGACCAGGGAGGTTTTCCAATGCCTTGCAAAGAAGGGCACCTATTGGTAGATGGGTAAAAATATTTTAAAAAGCAGACATTGAATATCCTTTTGAGCATGGTGAAGTTATTAATTACACTTTGGATGCAGTACATCCAGTCACTACAAAGATGCAGGTGTCCTTCTTAACTCAGTTGCCGGAGAGGATGTTATGCTGGTGAATGAGGACCCAAAAGCGACTTAACATAAACAGAGTCTTTATTCCAGTCTTAAACAAAACGGTACTCCTGGATATATCTTAGGTGACACCTGCTCACACGCAGCATCTGATGAAGGCAAAAACACGACAGGGCGGAACAAGGACACAGAACAGCAAACATCAAACAAGGATCCGACAAGGACAGAAGCGGAAAACAGAGGGAGAAATAGGGACTCTAATCAGAGGGCAAAATAGGGGACAGGTGTGAAAGAGTAAATGAGGTAGTTAGGAGAATGAGGAACAGCTGGGAGCAGGAACAGAAAGATAGAGAGAGAGAGCGAGAGAGGGAGAGAGGGAGGGGGAGAGAGAGGGATAGAAAGAGGGAAAGAACCAAATAAGACCAGCAGAGGGAAACGAATAGAAGGGAAGCACAGGGACAAGACATGATAATCAATGACAAAACATGACAGAGGAAGGAAACAGTTCAGAGAATTCACCATGAGGCCAGTTACAGAGTTTAATGGCTGTGATAGGAGAAAAATGAGGATGGATCAACAACATTGTAGTTACTCCACAATCCTAACTTAATTGACAGAGTGAAAGGAAGGAAACCTGTACAGAATATATATTCCAAAGCATGCATCCTGTTTGCAACAAAGCACAAAAGTAATACCACAAAAAATGTGGCAAAGCAATTCACTTTTTGTCCTGAATACAATGTGTTTTGTTTGGGGGAAATCCAATACAACACATTACTGAGTACCACTGTCCATATTTTCAAGCATAGTGGTGGCTGCATCATGTTATGGGTATGATTGTAATCATTAAGGACAGGGTCGTTTTTCAGGATAAGAAATAAATGGAATGGAGCTAAGCAGGCAAATTCCTAAAGGAATACCTGGATCAGTCTGCTTTCCACCAGACACTGGGAGATTAATTCACCTTTCAATAACCTGAAACACAAGGCCAAATCTACACTGGAGTTGCTCACCAAGAAGACAGTGACTGTTCTCGAGTGGCAAAATTACATTTTCCACTTAAATCTGCTCAAAAATAAATATATGGCAATATTTGAAAATGGTTGTCTAGCAATAAACAACAATCAATTTGACTGAGCTTGAAGAATGGTGAAAAGAATAATGGGCAAATATTGTACAATCCAGGTGTGTAAAGCTCTTAGAGTCTTGCCCAGAAAGACTCACAGCTGCAAAAGGTGATTCTAACATGTATTGACTCAGGGGTGTGAATATTTATGTAAATTCGATATTTCTGTTTTTCCTTTTCAAAAAATGTGCAAAAAAGTCTAAAAACATGTTTTCACTTGTTATTGTGTGTAGATGGGTGAGAAATATACATTTGATCCCTTTTGAATTCAGGGTGTAACACAACAAAATGTGGAATAAGTTAAGGGTTATGAATACTTTCTGAAGGCACTGTATATATATACACTGCTCAAAAAAATAAAGGGAACACTTAAACAACACAATGTAACTCCAAGTCAATCACACTTCTGTGAAATCAAACTGTCCACTTAGGAAGCAACACTGATTGACAATAAATTTCACATGCTGTTGTGCAAATGGAATAGACAAAAGGTGGAAATTATAGGCAATTAGCAAGACACCCCCAATAAAGGAGTGGTTCTGCAGAGGTGGTGACCACAGACCACTTCTCAGTTCCTATGCTTCCTGGCTGATGTTTTGGTCACTTTTGAATGCTGGCGGTGCTTTCACTCTAGTGGTGGCATGAGACGGAGTCTACAACCCACACAAGTGGCTCAGGTAGTGCAACTCATCCAGGATGGCACATCAATGTGAGCTGTGGCAAGAAGGTTTGCTGTGTCTGTCAGCGTAGTGTACAGAGCATGGAGGCGCTACCAGGAGACAGGCCAGTACATTAGGAGACGTGGAGGAGGCCGTAGGAGGGCAACAACCCAGCAGCAGGACCGCTACCTTCGCCTTTGTGCAAGGAGGAGCAGGTGGAGCACTGCCAGAGCCCTGCAAAATGACCTCCAGCAGGCCACAAATGTGCATGTGTCTGCTCAAACGGTCAGAAACAGACTCCATGAGGGTGGTATGAGGGCCCGACGTCCACAGGTGGGGGTTGTGCTTACAGCCCAACACCGTGCAGGACGTTTGGCATTTGCCAGAGAACACCAAGATTGGCAAATTCGCCACTGGCGCCCTGTGCTCTTCACAGATGAAAGCAGGTTCACACTGAGCACGTGACAGACGTGACAGAGTCTGGAGACGCCGTGGAGAACGTTCTGCTGCCTGCAACATCTTCCAGCATGACCGATTTGGCGGTGGGTCAGTCATGGTGTGGGGTGGCATTTCTTTGGGGGCCGCACAGCCCTCCATGTGCTCGCCAGAGGTAGCCTGACTGCCATTAGGTACCGAGATGAGATCCTCAGACCCCTTGTGAGACCATATGCTGGTGCGGTTGGCCCTGGGTTCCTCCTAATGCAAGACAATGCTAGACCTCATGTGGCTGGAGTGTGTCAGCAGTTCCTGCAAGAGGAAGGAATTGATGCTATGGACTGGCTCGCCCGTTCCCCAGACCTGAATCCAATTGAGCACATCTGGGACATCATGTCTCGCTCCATCCACCAACGCCACGTTGCACCACAGACTGTCCAGGAGTTGGCGGATGCTTTAGTCCAGGTCTGGGAGGAGATCCCTCAGGAGACCATCCGCCACCTCATCAGGAGCATGCCCAGGCGTTGTAGGGAGGTCATACAGGCACGTGGAGGCCACACACACTACTGAGCCTCATTTTGACTTGTTTTAAAGGACATTACATCAAAGTTGGATCAGCCTGTAGTGTGGTTTTCTACTTTAATTTTGAGTGTGAGTCCATATCTAGACCTCCATGGGTTGATACATTTGATTTCCATTGATCATTTTTGTGTGATTTTGTTGTCAGCACATTCAACTATGTAAAGAAAAAAGTATTTAATAAGAATATTTCATTCATTCAGATTTAGGATGTGTTATTTTAGTGTTCCCTTTATTTTTTGAGCAGTAGATATATATATATATATTGTACAAGTCAAAAGTTTGGACACATCTACTCATTCAAGGGTTTTTCTTTATTATTCTACAATGAATATAGTCAAAATAGTGAAGACATCAAAACTATGAAATTACACATATGTAATCATGTAGTAACCAAAAAAGTGTTAAACATATCAAAACATATTTTATATTTGAGATTATTCAATAGTCAGCCTTCGCCTTGATGACAGCTTTGCACACGCTTGGCATTCTCTCAACCAGCTTCACCTGGAATGCTTTTCCAAAAGTCTTGAAGGAGTTCTGACATATGCTGAGCACTTGTTGGCTGCTTTTCCTTTACTATGCAGTCCAACTCATCCCAAACCATCTCAATTGGGTTGAGTTTGGTTGATTGTGGAGGCCAGGTCATCTGATCCAGCACTCCATCAATCTATTTCTTGGTGAAATAGGTATGTTGTGTCATTGTACTGTTGAAACACAAATGATAGTCCCACTAAGCGTATCGCTGCAGAATACTGTGTCTTGAATTCTAAATAAATCACAGACAGTGTACCCAGCAAAGCACCCCCACACCATCACACCTCCTCCTCCATGCTTCACGGTGGGAACCACACATGCAAAGATCATCCTTCCACCTACTCTGCGTCTCACAAAGACACTGCAGTTGGAACACAAAATCTCAAATTTGGACTCATCAGACCAAAGGACAGATTTCCGCCAGTCTAAATCAAATCAAATATATTTATTTAGCCCTTCATACATCAGCTGATATATCAAAGTGCTGTACAGAAACCCAGTCTAAAATCCCAAACAGCAAGCAATGCAGGTGTAGAAGCACGGTGGCTAGGAAAAACTCCCTAGAATGGCCGAAACCTAGAGAGGAACCAGGCTATGAGGGGTGGCCAGTCCTCTTCTGGCTGTGCCAACAGAACATGGCCAAGATGTTCAAATGTTCATAAATGACCAGCATGGTCAAATAATAGTAATCGCAGTGAACAGGTCAGGGTTCCATAGACGCAGGCAGAACAGTTGAAACTGGAGCAACAGCACGGCCAGGTGGACTAGGGACAACAAGGAGTCATCATGCCAGGTATTCCTGAGGCATGGTCCTAAGGCTCAGGTCCTCCGAGAGAGAGAAAAAAAGAAAGAGAGAACTAGAGAGAGCATACTTAAATTCACACAGAACACCGGATAAGACAGGAGAAATACTCCAGATATAACAGACTGACCCTAGCCCCCCGACACATAAACCACTGCAGCATAAATACTGGAGGCTGAGACAGGAGGGGTCAGGAGACACTATGGCCCCATCCGATGATACTCCCGGACAGGGCCAAACAGGCAGGATATACCCTCACCCACTTTGCCAAAGCACAGCCCCCACACCACTAGAGGGATATCTTCAACCACCAACTTACCATCCTGAGATAAGGCCGAGTATAGCCCACAAAGATCTCCGCCACGGCACAACCCAGGGGGGAGGGGGGGGGGGCAACCCAGACAGGAAGACCACGTCAGTGACTCAACCCACTCAAGTGACACAATGTTGGTCCAATGATGGTCCAATGTTCATTGCTCGTGTTTCTTGACCCAAGCAAGTCTTTTCTTTTCATTGGTGTCCTTTAGTATGGGTTTCTTTGCAGCAATTCAACCATAAAGACCTGATTCACGCAGTCTCCTCTGAACAGTTGATGTTGAGAAGTGTCTGTTACTTGAACTCTGTGAAGCATTTATTTGGGCTGAAATTGCTGAGGCTGGTAACTCTAATGAACTTATCCTCTGCAGCAGAGGTAACTCTGGGTCTTCTTTTCCTGTGGCGGTCCTCATGAGAGCCAATTTCATCATAGGGCTTGATGGTTTTTGCGACTGCGCTTGAAGAAACTTTCAAAGTTCTTGAAATGTTCAAGATTGACTGACCTTCATGTCTTAAAGTAATGATGGATGTTTCTCTTTGCTTATTTGAGCTGTTCTTGCCATAATATGGACTTGGTCTTTTACCAAATAGCATGTACTGGCTTAAGCAGGGGGACACGTCTGGCACTGCAGGATTTGAGTCCCTGGCGGCGTAGTGTGTTACTGATGCTAGGCTTTGTTACTTTGGTCCCAGCACTCTGCATGTCATTCACTAGGTCCCCCCGTGTGGTTCTGGGATTTTTGCTCACCGTTCTTGTGCTTATTTTGACCCCACGGGGTGAGATCTTGCGTGGAGCCCCAGATCGAAGGAGATTATCAGTGGTCTTGTATGTCTTCCATTTCCTAATAATTGCTCCCACAGTTGATTTCTTCAAACCAAGCTGCTTACCTATTGCAGATTCAGTCTTCCCAGGCTGGTGCAGGTCTACAATTTTGTTTCTGGTGTCCTTTGACAGCTCTTTGGTCTTGGCCATAGTGGAGTTTGGAGTGTGACTGTTTGAGGTTGTGGACAGGTGTCTTTTATACTGGTAACAAGTTCAAACAGGTGCCATTAATACAGGTAACGAGTGGAGGACAGAGGAGCCTCTTAAAGAAGTTTAGAGTCTGTGAGAGCCAGAAATCTTGCTTGTTTGTAGGTGACCAAATACTTATTTTCAACCATAATTTGCAAATAAATTCATAAAAAATCCTACAATGTGTTTTTCTGGATTTTCTTTTCTCGTTTTCTCTGTCATAGTTGAAGTGTACCTATGATGAAAATTACAGGCCTCTCTCATCTTTTTAAGTGGGAGAACTTGCACAATTGGTGGCTGACTAAATACTTTTTTGCCCCCACTGTATACTATACCTTTTCAGTAAATCCAAGTAATGAGAAGATGATTACTATTAGTTACATATCACTACAGTATACAGTACTCAGCTACCAATGTGTTGCCTCATTCAGAAACCTTGACAGAAGGCAGACATTGATCATGGTTCATTTATGGTTGTATTCTCATACCCTACCTGAATAATTAAATAGAGCATGGAGTGATATTTATCAGAGGAAGAGATACTGTATTTGTTATATTGGGCTGAGACAGATGAAAGATAAACTATGGAAATGTTGCAATTCCAATATGGCTCCAAATACAATTTTATGTGTAGCAGTTGATTTTCCAGTTCTCTTAAATCATACTGTAAATTGTGTTTAGGATCTTCTATCTTGAGAAATGCCACATATATAGAATATTTTGCTCTCTGTACCTAAGCTTTTCCCACTTGGTCTCAACTCAAGAGTAGGTATCATATACTCAGTGGCTTGGAAAACAGTCGGAAAACAATGATTCATTTTACATCCTGAACAATTATTTAAATTGTCTCAAACTACAAAAGAATAGTAGGAATGTATTTCTGGTATCGTGTAGCATGACAGAGTACTCAAACACCCAGACCTAAACCATTACATTCAGTGCAGCACGCTAGTGCTCTAATAGGAAAGTAGTTTGAGCAGGTGTAGATGCTGCTACTCCTGGATAAATTGCAGGTGTTTTATTGCAACTGGGACCACAGAGCGGGCACAAGACCAGCTGACCTTGGCTCTATCCCTTTACAATGGGAGGAATAATACCAGGGATACAGACTGTGGGGCGAAGGAAGAGCTGTAATGAACAAGGAGAATGGGGGAGTGGACAGAGGTGGTAGAGGCCAGGGCGCTGGACAGAGGTGGTAGAGGCCAGGGCACTGGACAGAGGTGGTAGAGGCCAGGGCACTGGACAGAGGTGGTAGAGGACAGGGCACTGGACAGAGGTGGTAGAGGACAGGGCACTGGACAGAGGTGGTAGAGGCCAGGGCGCTGGACAGAGGTGGTAGAGGCCAGGGCACTGGACAGAGGTGGTAGAGGCCAGGGCGCTGGACAGAGGTGGTAGAGGACAGGGCACTGGACAGAGGTGGTAGAGGCCAGGGCACTGGACAGAGGTGGTAGAGGCCAGGGCGCTGGACAGAGGTGGTAAAGGCCAGGGCGCTGGACAGAGGTGGTAGAGGCCAGGGCACTGGACAGAGGTGGTAGAGGCCAGGGCACTGGACAGAGGTGGTAGAGGCCAGGGCACTGGACAGAGGTGGCAGAGGACAGGGCACTGGACAGAGGTGGTAGAAGCCAGGGCGCTGGACAGAGGTGGTAGAGGCCAGGGCGCTGGACAGAGGTGGTAGAGGACAGGGTGCTGGACAGAGGTGGTAGAGGCCAGGGTGCTGGACAGAGGTGGTAGAGGCCAGGGTGCTGGACAGAGGTGGTAGAGGCCAGGGCGCTGGACAGAGGTGGTAGAGGCCAGGGCACTGGACAGAGGTGGTAGAGGCCAGGGCGCTGGACAGAGGTGGTAGAGGCCAGGGCGCTGGACAGAGGTGGTAGAGGCCAGGGCGCTGGACAGAGGTGGTAGAGGCCACATCCCCACTTTTTTGCCAGTTCTGCAACATTTTTGTTCCTTCTAACTTGGCAATATTGGAGATAGCAAATGTTGTCAAAACATTCTATTTGCTATGGTCAAAATTAGGAGTTTCACTGAAATAGGAATGCAGAAACACACTTTTAAGTCTTTCCCAACTAAGAGCGAAGAATGGGTGGTATCGGCAGTGTAGTGATGGGTTTGTTAACCCTCCCTGAAACTCTTGTAAAGTTTCCCTGGTCCTTTACTATGAACAGAGCTTGTTTTAAGAGCATCCAACTGCTTTAATTAGAAGACTTGAGTGAATGGACTCAAGGGAATTGGATGAGATTTTTTTTCTTATAGTGATTCATGTGTGTTTAAATCAGTTTTGTGAAAGCTACTTTGAAAATATAGTTTACCAAGCTACCAATTACTTCACACTGGAAGAAGTTGAGCTACAGTTAAGAAACCCTGAAGAGAAATATAGTTTGTTTAACTAAAGTTACTTAGAAAAAGTAGTGTCTGATTGTCACAATACAAAGGTAAGAAACATGACTGCAAGAGCACATCACTCTCTGGAGTCAGATGATAACAGTGCAGTGAGATCTGTGTAACAGTCAGATAGTGAGTGCATCAAGTTAGTCCAGTGGTCAGGGAGAGAGAAAAATGTTTTTACCATGTCAAATTTGCAAAATATGTACCACAAATATGTACTACACTACATGGCAAACAAGTTATGAACTACTGCGAAACACTACAAAGATTTAAATTGAGTTAAACTACCGCCAAGCTACTGCAAAATAGAGTTAAATTGCTAGTTGAATTACACTTAGGAAATTACTCCCCAGCACTGGTTGGAATATAAAGCATCATTTCTAGAGAAGACGTTCTCGCACAATGAGGTTAACAAAGCCTTTTTTTAATAAAATGAAATTATAACATTTGTCATTGATTTTATTATCTTTTTGGATGAGGAAATAAGACAGACTTGTCATTCAACAGGAGCCAACTGCCAGAATCAGATTTTGGAGTTTTTCAAGGATATCCTCCTCTCTGTCATCCTGTAATCTTATTTTGTGAGCTGCCTTCCATCGTCTTCTGTCATGACCCTTAAAGTAAAATACTCTTACAAATATCTTCTTCAAAACAGGAGAATGAGAGGGGGTGCATGCCTTTTCAAGAAGTTGATTCTGTCTGTCTTACCTGTCCGGTACTGAAGAATAAATCGGTTGTGAGATTTGAAACATGTCATCAGTTGTTGTTGGGTTTTTTTTTGTGACGAATTCTGAAGAAATCTGACAAATGTTTTCTTTGCTGAAGAGGTTATCGTGTCCAAAGCATATACAGAATTTGACACATCATTCAATATAATCTTATATTACTTCACTGATGAACAATTTATCTTAAAATGTATAATTCACTCATTCTGGGTACTCTTTTATTTCACATTGCCATTTTAATACAGTAGCTTTGATCTCGACTGGTCTAGTCTGTCACAGGGCAGGGAGTTTGCAGACAGTTCCTCCTCATCCAAAACACCTGCTGCATGCACTCCTCAGAGAAACAACAGTATTCTAATCCCCATGCCAAAAGTATTTAGCTAATTTCCAGCTAAATTACCACTATGAGCATGTTCTTCAATCCAATCTTGATCCAATTTAGAAATGTCTCACTCTACTGCCCCCATATAGTCGGCTTTCTTTTTTACCATCTGTGAAATTCCTTTGATTAGAGGATTATTTTTACCATGTCAAATATGTGGCAGTTTGGGGGCTTTAGGAAGTCTGCTCAGAATGTGGCCCTTTCATAATGCTAGTCAGGAAATGAAAGCGAATGAAAAGAAATGACACAACTGTCTGTCTGACTACCCATGTGACTGCTGCTTGTACTGCAGATGAAAGACCTGAATGTTATGCATCACTCTCTTTGTTTTTCAATGCCTCATCCCTAAAATTCCGTTCAGAGGGCTGTGACATTTTTTACGTGATTTATTCCATTGTCCCACCATCCCCCCCCCCCCTTCTCATTCCGTCAGCTTTCAACAATCACAGCCTTTGTTTTCGGAATGAGAAGCAGCATTCTTCCAGAGGGATGACCTCTTCTGTCTCCACAGGGGCTGGCATTGAGGAAGAGTACCCTGCTGCCCGTGGATCGAATACTCCCGCCCGAACGCACTGCCCGGATCAGCCTGCTCAGACTCATAGCTCCTCAGTGTGGCAAATCACTTTGTCTAGTTCACTGGAGAGAGAGGAGGAAGCTGACTTAATGTGTCCCGTCTGACACACTATAGCACCATCACCAGACACTACAGGATTTTCCTCCCTGAGAAGAGCAGCAGATCCAATGTCCTTGTGAGTATGACGAGTCATTCATGTTTGAGTTGCTGTGGCATTTGATTTCCCTCTTATCTTGGAATCAGTCCCAATCTCAACCACAGGAAAATAATGACCACCATCACAGAGTGTTGACACCAATGGGGATGTCTGTTCTAGAGATTATATTTCTATGATCTCAATAAGTCAAGAATGTTTAACCTGCTGTCCAGGTTCAGGGACTGATCCAATTGGATTGACCTGAGAACTACATGTCATGTGGTAACTGCTGTATAGGTCTTTGGCACAAATAGGTAGTATTTATAATGATGATTCTGTAACTGCTTGGATGCCCATGCAGACCACTCATGGGAACACAGAGATTGGTTCCTACTGACCAGTGCAGTCAAAAATGTGATTTTCCTGTGTTTTATATATATTTCCATACTATGAGGTTGAAATGATACTGTGAAATTGTGATGCCCGTTTAGCGTAAGAGCTGTTTGAAAAGACTGCCTGAAATTGAGCCTGTTTTGGTGGGATGGAGTTTTGGCCTTCCATGGTGACATCACCATGCAGTAAATTAGTTAATGTATCAATTAGAAAGAGTTCCAAATCTTTTGTCTAATAACAGAAGTTTTCAGTTTCCCCTCCCCACTCAGACCATTCCCAAACAGTCCTATCAAAATTCTTGCTTGAGAAATTGCTCTTTGCTAAGCATCTATTTTTGTTTCTTTTTGACAATTTTAATTAAAAACAATCACAGTAATTATTGTATTTTATAATTGGCACTGATAACACTCCATGGTGTCATGCTGTATGCATGCAAAAAATGTCTGCATCTGTATGTGCGCTTCACATATTAAAACTAATACATTAGTCTACTTTCTCTTTAACATTTAAAATGGACAACAATCCACTGTATTCCATGCTGACATATTTATAACCTTAACCTAAAGGATCTTTCCTGTCCTACTCCCACCATGTGATGGCCGTTAATGCCGACAACATTGTGGATTTCCCCACTGAGACTGGGATTTAACACAAAAAGACCCCTGTCTGAGTGTTTTGATATCAGAAGCTATCTATTACAGTTGAAGTCGAAAGTTTACATGCACTTAGGTTGGAGTCATTAAAACTCGTTTTTCAACCACTCCACAAATTTCTTGTTAACAAACTATAGTTTTGGCAAGTCGGTTAGGACATCTACTTTGTGCATGACACAAGTAATTTTTCCAACAATTGTTTACAGACATATTATTTCACTTACAATTCACTGTATCACAATTCCAGTGGGTCAGAAGTGTATATGCACTAAGTTGACTGTGCCTTTAAACAGCTTGGAAAATTCCAGAAAATTATGTCATGGCTTTAGAAGCTTCTGATAGGCTAATTTACATATTTTGAGTCAATTGGAGGTGTACCTGTGGATGTATTTCAAGGCCTACCTTCAAGGCCTACCTTTGCTTGACATCATGGAAAAATCAAAAGAAATCAGCCAAGACCTCAGAAAAAAATGTAGACCTCCACAAGTCTGGTTCATCCTTGGAAGCAATTTCCAAATGCCTGAAGGTACCACGTTCATCTGTACAAACAATAGTACGCAAGTATAAACACCATGGGACCACGCAGCCGTCATACCGCTCAGGAAGGAGACATATTCTGTCTCCTAGAGATGAACGTACTTTGATGCGAAAAGTGCAAATCAATCCACGAACAACAGCAAAGGACCTTGTGAAGATGCTGGAGGAAACAGGTACAGAATTATCTATATCTACAGTAAAACGAGTCCTATATCGACATAACCTGAAATGCTGCTCAGCAAGGATGATGCCACTGCTCCAAAACCGCCATAATAACGGCAGACTAAGGTTTGCAACTGCACATGGGGACAAATACTTTTTGGAGAAATGTCCTCTGGTCTAATGAAACAAA